>NW_004567107.1:1834221-1843768 GCF_000260355.1 Condylura cristata | reverse complement strand
GGTTGAAGCGGCTTCATCCTCCCAGGGCTGCACTCCAATCCGCAGGCCCCCAGGGCGGGCCCCACTGCTGCATCTTCAGGGCAGCTTTGTAGCAAAATACTGGCTACAAATGTAAACCAGAGGGGTGGGGGAACACTTATTCTTTCAGCTTTCCCAGCACCGCCCTGTATTTAAAAGTTGTAACAGCAATAGTCACAATAGTCAAAGAAAACAAAGCAACCCACCAGGGCCCTCAGATGGTCCTGCCCGCTCTCGCTCAGGCCCCTGAAGGAGTCGCAAGGACACTGTGCGGAGTCAGGCCCATCTGGCTGCAGATTCAATTACAGGTCGGGTTTTCGCAGGGAACATTTACCCGCGAGGAGAAAAGGATTTGGAGTTCACACTGGAGTATGCGGTGTTCAACATGCACTCTGGGAGGCTGAGCGGAGGCCCAGCGAGGAACAGTAAACATGTCAGCACAGCATTTCGGCGACGCTAGCAGGTTCTGACATTCCAAACGGTGTTACTACACAGCAGAGAAGAAAGGAAATCAACTCCTCGCAGGCAGTGCGAGTGAAGAGGATGGATGTAACGTTAAAAAACCAGAGCCAAAATAAGACAACAGCGAAAACAAGGCAAAGCCTGCTCCGGCCCCACTGCCAAAGTAATTTAAGGCCGCCGGTGCCTGGCATCAGCTGCTCCCGCCGAAGGCGCCTTTTTACAGGGCGGATGACTTTAGTCACCTTGAAGGGTCTTACACTGACTATCAGCTCAGATGAGCGACGATAATCTGGGCCTGGAAAAGACGGTTCCCCAGAAAGTTTCGGTCGTCAGAAGGATGAACCGAACCGACATCAGAAAGTGTTTGGCGGATGAGAGCAAGTGCACCATGTGCTGACGGCCCGAGCAGGCCCGCCCCACCCCGCACTTGTGCCTGGAAGGCCTGCGCTGCCCTCAGCTGCCAGCCCCACTCAGCCCTCGGCCGAAGGGGAGAGGCGCAGGGATGACGTGACTCGGCAGTGCTCGGGGAGCAGAGCACGGCCTCGGCACCGGCTCGCCCACGCCCCAGCCTCCCAAACCCCCGCTGCTATGAAGAAAGAGCTCTCTGCCATGGAGAGGTTCTCCTGGGGCACAGAAATGAGGCTTCGCCACATTATCACGATAATTTACATTTTCCCGTCTTCAACTGTAGGAATCACCTCACTACAAAGTGCCTTAAGGCAAGAAAAGTATCAGCCACCTGGAGGAAATAAAATTCCTCACCTCTCTCCCTCAGAGAAAATCAGTATGAGTAGCATGATAAATAGCTTTGTCATATTTTTGAGTGTGTAACACACAGATGATTTACGAACCGGAGTCATGCTATGCACGGCTTGGTAACCCCTCTTTGACCAACAATAACAAAGGACAAATGCTAACAGCAAAACAGCACTCTCGGTGCGGTGTAGGGCCCGTCACTGGACAACTGTGGTTTTTTATTAATTCAGTTACTTAAATAAGTCAAGGAACTTCCGACTTATAAAACAGCTGTACAACTAGGACCAAGCAGCCCCGTGCCCCTCCCGGCCGGCTCCGCTGTGTGGCATGGATTCTCAGAGCCGCAGGGCAGCGGTCGCTGCCAGAGTAGCCACAGACCTGGTCCGAGCGCCCTCCGGCACAGGACAGCGATGAGGGCCTCGAGCTGCCGTGGCTGCCGTGCGCCTTCGTCTCCGGGAGCCCGGGGGCCGCTGCTTTTGGCCTTTATGGCCCTGGTACTTTTGACGAGGACTGGCCGGTAACTTTGCGGACTGTTCCAGAACCAGGTCTGCCGATGCTCATTTATGATTCAAGTCACACATTTTGGCAAGGAAACCATGAGGTCAAGCTGTCTGCGCCACGCACGCCCTGCCCTGGCAGCACGCGAGGGCCACGTGTCTCATCCTGGGGGGCAGCTCTGAGCACTGGGGGAAGGTGAGGGCTACAGGCTCCCCAGGGTGAAGTGCTGCCTCTCCCTTCGTGGTCGGGGGCAGCTTGTGGGGAGAACCTGAGGCCGTGAGAACCCCTTTCACCACACTTCACGCCACGACGCCCGGCCTGACAGCAGAGTGCACTTCCAGTGCCCGCACGCCCGGTCGCGCCGACTGGGCTTCTGCTGCAGGGAGGGATTTCTCTTCTCCCGTGAGTTTAATAACTCACTCCCGTCAGTGGGGACGCGCGGATGTCGCTCCAGCCCAGGGCGCTGCCCGAACACCGTCAGTAACTGTCCTGTCACCTGAGTGTGCGGAGGCTTGCCGCGTCTGGCTCGCGGGCACTGCCAGGCAGCGATGGGCGACTCCCGCCTCTTTCGGGCAGCACACTCACCTCCTATTGCAGCCGATCCCTCAGCCGAGACTAACCGGGCTGTGGGTGTCTGTGGGGTTCTGGCCTAGGTGCCGAGATGCTGTCTACAGAACACGGCATTGTCTGGGAGGGCCTATGGGGTGCGGTTCTGGCCCTCTGGCCCGGGCATGAGCTAAGTGCTTCCCAACCACAGCTGAGCGCTAGACACGAGGTGCCCGGCTGCCCGGGCCCAGTCCGCAGCATCGAGCGCTGCTGCCAAGAGCACGCCCGGCCCCTCCCCGGGGCGGGGGCACCGCCTCCAGAGCTACACAGGCGGAGGGCCCAGTTCCACGGCCTTCACGAGCTATTCAACGGGGTGTCGGGGCGAGGGGGTGGTAAGGAGCCAAGATGGACGAGGTCAAGCCCACCGCACACAGAGCCCGGCGGGTGAGCCCGGTCCACTCTGGGTGGAGCCATAGCGTCCACTCCACTCTGGACGGCCTCTCCTCGAGAGGCAACGTGCTCACGAGAAACATGACTCAAAAAGGTGAGGAAGCCGCGCTGCGGGCAGACGCACTGCTGCCACCGCCGCTCCCCGCCGGCCGCCGGGTGACGCCGCGCACGCGACAGACGCGCCTTGTACTCACTTGTATTTTCGCCTTCATTGCTTGAAGGGACTGGACCACGGGGATGCAGTAGGCAAGAGTCTTACCTTTTAACAAAGGACAAAGCAGTTACAATCACAGCCTCTGAGGCTGGAAGGGAAGCAGCAGCGGGGAGGGGCTCCGGGGAGGGCGGGCGCGCAGGCGCACGGGCACCGCCCGGCCACAGCTCAGTCCCGCTCAGCGGATGCAGCCTCGCAGCCTGGGCCCTTGTCCATCCGGGAGGGGACACAGGACACCCTTCCAGATGACCCGAGGAGCGCAACCTGACGGCTGTCTCAGAGGCCAGAAAACGCCTCCTCTGAAGCAGCCTCCCCACACCACTGAGCTGCAGCCGTCGGGCAGGGCTTCCGCTGCCCCCGTGAGCAGGAGTTGGTCGGAGCCCGGCGCCACCTCTGAAGGCCACGGAACACAAGACTTCAGGCTCCCACCCGTGAGTGGTGGCTGGCTGGGGGAGGGAGAAGAATGACTTCCGCTGAGGACGAAGGCGGTCAGATGAGCAAGGCCAGACTACTCTGGAGCATGGCAAAAAGAGACAGGCAGACTCCAGGAATGCGCTAGAACTTGTATATACTTTCTGATGGCTCCATCCTGTCACGCTCCACCCCCTCCCTGTGTGAACAAGGGTGTGCCAAACCAAAGGGGAGGGGGCAGGGGCACACTGACCTGAGCCCGTCTGGGACCTCACCAGGGCATCTCTGCCCCCCAGCAACGCGGGGATGCTCTGCTTCTGCACGCTGTGCGCCAAAAGAAAGAAAACACACTTGTCCGCAACGCAGAATGCAACAGCCCCGCGCTGGGTTGGTCCGTCAGCTGCCACGGACGAGAGGCCTCAATACTCAAGTGAAGGTGCTAAGAGTCTTTTGACGAGTAGAAGAATAACATCTCAGATTCTGGAACTTAGCTAATTAAACTAATTAAAAAGCAAACAGGCTGGAGGGCAAGCCGGCACCAGCAGGAGCGCACACCACAGCCCTCCTGCTCCGCACCTGGGGCCAACACGTGCGCCCGGCGTGCGGGCGCGAGCCCGAGGCAGCAGGCCGGGGCCGTCGAGAGCTGTGGGGACAGGCTGGACTGCTGCCTCTCCCCAGGAGGCCCAGACAGGGCCGCACGCGCACCCCAGGCCGCGCCGGGCCTCGTCGCGCTGACTCCTACCAGCGCTCCCTCCAGGCAGGCAGGACCCACAGACACGCACAGCACGGTCCCTGAAGGACGAAGGCCGCTGGCACCACGCTGTGGACTCCTCTCCCCACACGCTGCCCAACTTTTCAGTGCCCGCTGCACCCGCTAGCATCCACTCCTGCTGCTAGGGGACTCTAAGTTCTGACTGGTAAGAAGGGGAAGGATAAATCGTCTATCCCGGGTAATCATTCTCCAGGAAGCGTGGGCAGCAGTGGGAGCTCGCAGGCACTGAGCCGTCTCAAGGGCCAGAGGGTGCAGCTGCGGGCTGCGAGCAGGACTCCAGCGGAGACTCAGCCTCTCCCTTTAAAAGCCAGAGACACGGAGCGCAGTGACAGCTGAGGCCTCGGGCCAGCGGCAGGGCCCTGCCCCAATGCCAAGAGGACACGGGCCCCGTCGCGCAAGGGCGTTCAAGTCCCTCCTGCTTACACCCCTCAACAGAATCAAGACCGGCTGGAACTCCTACCTGGTCATACTGGACATTTTTAAGACCGTAGTTAGTGTAGAAATCTACAAGAGAAAACAAACAAAATGGGTATTTTATCATTTTTGGGTAAAAGTATATTTAATGCTGGTAATGAGGAAACTGATGAGCATCATCAAATCAAGCTCCTCCAACCTGGGGTTCTCAGCCGGGCATGGTTCTGCCTTCCCCTGTGGGATATGGGGCATCTGGGGGAACCGCCAGTAGCCGCCAGCAGGGGAACAGAGGCCACGGGCACCGGTGAGAGGCATGGGCACTGCCACCCACACAGAGGCGGGCAGAGGGACCCGCCCACGCCACAGCACCGAGGCTGAGAACCGGCTGGAGCCTGGAGGTGAGAAACAAGCTGGAGCAGCCCAGCCCCAAAGGAGCAGGTAACCGACGAAGGCTCGGACAAAGGCGGTCCAGACCCAGCGCCGTGAGCTGTCCTCGCTCACTGAGTGGCCGGTCGGGAAGCTGTCGGTGGCAAACGCACAGGTGTCTGTCTGTCTGTCCGTACGGAGAGCGTGTTAGCCCAAGCTGCCTCTGCCCCGCGTCCCGCCCCACCGCCCTGCACAGCCGCGCCAGCTCAGTTCCTCCCCAGCTGCTTCCCTGGCTGCTGCCCCGGCTGCCCCCGCGCCCCCTCTCTCCAGGGACGAGGAGGCTGTCCCAAAATACGTCTGGGGAGGAACGTGTTTCCTTCTTTTAAAAGGGGGGGGGGGCAAAGGGTGAGAACACGACGTAACGGAGCAGGTAACAGAAGCGTGTGAACTGTCCTGGAGAAGTATCGACCCGTCTGGGGTCAGCCAGGTGACTTGGAACAGAAATAACCCTTCTCTGATTCTCCTGCCTGGAGTGTCTGTCATTTCACGGACAAACGGACTGAGTCAACACCCCCCAGAAACAGGCTGCGGAACAGAAAGATACTTACTAAGTGGGGGTGAAGATCCAGTTCGTGAAAAGCATCTGAAGTAAACACTTCCTCTTGCACCTGTTTGACTGCAGGTCTGCAAAGGACGGACGAGCCGCACGTGAGGCGCGGCCCCCAGGACGCGGGGGCTCCGCTTCATCCCTTTCGTTCCCAGCGGGCGGCACCTGGACTTACCTGGGGAGCTCCGGGATTTCAGGGTTGTTCTTAAACAAAGAGGAAGTCTTAACGCCCGCTCTCTTCTGCTCCTGGCGCTTAGCAGGCGTGCCAGGCGGAGGCTTCCGCAGACAACGCGCGCCCGGTGCCGCCCCCTTCCGCGGCTGCCGAGCCTGCGTAGCCGCAGCGCTCCTGGCAGGCAGGGGCGAAGCCTGGCCCCTCCGCTTTGCTGGGGGAGCCTCCCCGGATGCTTGGCATTTTCTCTTGGTGGCCTTTGCTGGCTGTGTCGTCCCCGGAAGGAAAGAGCAACGAGAGGTGCATCAGCCCATGAAGACGGCACTGGGAGTGAAGCCTGGCTGCGCGGAGAATTGCATCTCCCCGCGGAGACCATCAGGCCCCAGATGCCAAGCAGCACTTGAGGGCCTGCAAGCAGAGCCTCTGACTCGCTTTTCCAAAAACCAAACAAAGAACGCCACAAAATCCCAGCTCCTCCTCTACCAGACCTCACCAGCCAGCTTCACCAGCAGCTCCACCGAGATGAGGGCGAGGATGGGGAAGGGAGAAACAGTTCGGGCTCAGTGTGAACAAGTGGCGAATGCTCCCAGGGAAGAGAGCCGGGGCACGGGAGCCCAAGGCAAGCCAGGGCCTGGCAGTCACGGACCCGAGAGGAACAAGGGGAAATAAATCTTCTCCACTCAGAGCCCACCGGCGACTACACCCAGGAGGGAGACTTACGCCCAGGAAGCGGAAATGCTCATTACTGCGCCGCCTTGGAGAGCTGGGAGCACCGACCCGCCCCCTCAAGCTGCTCCCCCAGATCCACAGGGCCGGGAGACAGCCGTGTCTGGGCCGTTTCCATTCCAAATGAGGATTCTGCTCCATCCATCACCTCCACCCCCTCGATTTCCAGCCCTCTTTGCCTTTCAACCCCTGCCTGATCAGCCATTACAGACGGCAAGACTGGGTATTTTTTGCCTGTTGCTTATTTCTATAATGTGAATGCAGTTAAGAGCCTCCTATCCAAACAACTCTCCCCCCTGAAACACCCCTTTTTCTACTAGCTCTGGCCCTTTCCCACACGCATGAGAACACGGACACCGGGGACTAGCTAGCTTGTCAGGCTGAGTGCAGCTCTCAGAACACACGCCAATGGCTGGCCCCGCGGGCTTCCACTCAGCACGGCGAGCGCCAGACCCACCTCCAGGCACAAGGCCTCTGCTCCTGGCTCCACCAGGACCCCACAGCTGAGCGACTTAACCAATAAAGCGTCAAGTGTTTACATTAACCCAGAGAGCACTAACCGACGCCATTACAAACATCTTTTTACGGGCCCTCCCTGGTAGCACGTGGGTTGAAGCACAGCACTACGAAGCTACAGCAAACATTGCAGTGCGAGTTCGATCCCCAGCCAGGGAGGTGACCCACAGGGCGCAGCAAGCCTCTTCTGACCCGCCCACCGCTCCCCTCACCGTACTTTGTTGATCTGCCTGCTCTGCTCCCCACTCTGTCACTGGTGAATCCTCTCATCCCCTGCACCAGTGGCCTGTACCCCAGTTTTATATGCATAAATAAATAGATCTTTAAAAAAATGTCTTTTTACAAAGTTTCAAGTTGATTAATTTTCAGATCAGAGAAGAGGCAAGGTCAAGCCAGGTCTGCCAAATCACTTGCAAGGCGGAGGAAAACTCACAAATCTGACGTGACTCACAGGACCACAGGCCCAAAGGCCACACCCACCACACAGCTTTCCCGCCACAGGCTCCTCCAGAGGCCAGCAGCTGCTGCCTGCACACCCTCCTTTTGTCCTCCATTCCTCAAGGCAGGCCATTCTGTTCTTGACCAAATTCTAGAAGTTGGGAGGCACTTTCGGACATTGAGGCAAGATCTACCCCCTGGAACGTTCACCCACTCGTCTGAGGTTTGCTTTCAAGGCAACACACACGTGCTTCCTCTCCTACTAACTCCTCGTTCATGGCAACCCTTTTCTTCCTTCTTTGGACTAAGCGTTCCAGAGAGGCCACAGATTCTAGGTCCCTCATGGTGCCGGTCACTCCCTGCCCACCTCAGTTTCTCTTCAAAAGCACGTGCTCATAGCCGGGCACTGTGTTAAGACAGCATCCTGCTGCTCGCAGGCCGGAACCCAGCCTCCAGCACACCGCAGAGCCCTCCAGAACATGGCCATGGCCCCTCTCGGCCGCAGCGTGGCCTCTGCCCCCCGACCCGCACTTCTGGGAAAGCTCCGCTCTGCCCGCCTCGGCGCCTCTGCACAAGGCAGTCCACGCCACCCACCCACCCACCTTCACAGGGAGCTCGGAGCTCCTCAGAAAAGCTGCCCCGACCCTCTTCCCGCCTGCTTGGCTCTCCTACGCCCTTCTTCTCTCCAGCCCTCAGTACAAACGCAGAACGTGGAAGTCCTCACAGAGCGTCTGTCTTCCCACGGAAGGGAAGCGCCACAAGAAGTGGCTCTCTGTGCAGCCCTGCGCTGAAGTGCTCGGGGACAGTGTCTGCACCAAATGCGTGTGCAGGCAACACTTGTGAGGTGAACAACTGACTGCCACAGAAGTCTCCCTCCCTCTCTGCCATCAGGACACCCGAGGGTTGGTGGCTGGCTCTCCACCACCCCCAACACGTTCACTTAAAGAACTGACCCTTTAGCAGCTCGCAAGTGATTTGGCTGTGAAGATACAGAGCTGAAAGGCAGGCAAGCCCTGAGGAAGTCGGGACAGAGACAGAAGTGGACAAGCCCTGAGGAAGTCGGGACAGAGACAGAAGTGGACAAGCCCTGAGGAAGTCGAGACCGACAGAAGTGGACAACCATAGTCCACGGCTGTCTGCAGAGAAGAGGGGGCACACAGGCTATGGGATACAGGAGAAAGGCCACTGTAGCCTGCAGCAGGGGAGGCAGAGCTGGGAGGGCGCCCCAAAGTGGGCAAGGACACCCCAAAGTGGGCCAGGATGCACCTGGATCCTCTAAGAGTCAGCTGCACGACAGTAGGCAAGGCCCGTCCCTGACTCGCTCCGGCGCCGTAACAGAGGGGATGCCAGCAAGTGACCACCAGGGCCGAGGGCCTCAGGGTCCGGACGCCTGTCTGACGTCGAGGAAGACAAGCAGCCGTGCCACACCAGGAGGAGGCTGCGTCCTCACAGGTCCTGCTATCACGCCCTGGACAAGAGCTCCACACGAGTGCACGGAGGCAGAGCTGGGGCCATCTCGGGCTCGGTCCGGGCACGGACGCCTCAGCCCAGGCCTGACAATAATAATGCTGTGTGCCTCCACCGAAGTGCTGCATCCACTCGGGCTAGAAAACACCCCGGCCAGCGGGCCCGCACTGGGTCTGGAGTTGCTCTCATGAGGGAACACGCCCAGATGTTGCCCAGCATCCCAGGATGGCAGTCAGGGGCAGGTTTCTTAGGACTGCCTGCCAAACTTCCTGCAGGTCTGTAGAACTTGCTTTTTAAAGACTTATTTGTTTATGCATACAAGAACTGGGGTACAGGAGAGAGGGGGGCGGGGAGCGAGAGCCAAGAAGGGAACCGGAGGGCACCTGACTGTCAAGAGTCCAAGCACGCTGACGCGCAAGAACGGGGCTCTGGCAGCGTTTTCTCAGAGGGCTGATGCGCTGCCTAGGAGAGAAAGTGCCCAAATCCGAGCTGGCTCCTTCCTGGTGTCCGCAGGAAGTAACTTGTGGCTTTAAAAGACGCCAGCTCCGCAGCACCGTTTTCCCGGAGCAAACACCACCTGGGGGGCGGCCTTCCAGTGGGGGTGGGGGCCCAGCGGGCCCCGTTCCGCCCTGGTAGGGGCTAAGCTGACGCGCAGCATTCGCCTCCACCCCAGCCCCAGCCCGACAAGTCGATGCCACGTTCGAGGCGTCTCCGGGGGGG
>NW_004567107.1:1806585-1833288 GCF_000260355.1 Condylura cristata | reverse complement strand
GCCGGAGGCGGACGCGGCCCCCGGGCCCAGCGCCGCGTTCCGCCTCCTGGTGACCCGGCGGGAGCCGGCCGTGAAGCTGCAGCACCCGGTGAGCGGCCTGGAGCCGCTGGCCTGGTCCGAGGACCACCGCGTGTCCGTGTCCACGGCCCGCAGCGTCGCGGTGCTGGAGCTCATCTGCGACGTGCACAACCCCGGCCAGGACCTGGTCATCCACCGCACCTCGGTGCCCGCCCCCCTCAACAGCTGCCTCCTCAAGGTAAGTCGGCCCCGGGCCCGCGCCCGCGGCCGCGCGCCCGGCCCCTGGGGAGCCCCCGCCCCGTCCCGGGGTCCCCCTCCTCGCACCCGGCGCCTGGAGCTAAGAAAGGAGAGTCGCTGTGGCGTGAAAAGGAGCACAAAGCCGCGCAGCTGTGTGTGTCCACGCGCCCGGCTCCCCACGCCCCCCTGGCGACACACGCACACGACACACACGTCTGTGCCGGGAGCTTCGGGGCAGCCGGCCGGCCTTCCGCGGGTACGGCGGCCTGCCCCTGGCGCACGTTGCTCGGGGTCTGGCTTTCCGAGACTCCACCCCTTGCTGACCCAACCCCAGACCCGCGGGTGCCGCTGCTCCCATTGTCTGGGCTGACTCCCCTAGGCCTGTGGCTGCTTTGTTTACCTTGCTGTGCCCGCCTGTGTCGCCCGCCTCTTTTACTTTGGGAAGAAAAAGTGATCCTTCCATTGTCTTACCGATTTCAGCGACTTTGTTGTGAATGGTTCTTGCTTCTCACCCTGCGCAGAGGGAAAACTACTGGATCTCAGAATGTGTCTATCAGTTTTTTCTTAATGGTGAAATATTGGAAGGAGGGAGGGAGAGGGATGGAGTTTGGAAATAAATGCGGTTCTGGACGTCCAGTCACTGTGGACTGAGTGCTTTCAGCTTCGTGTAGACTGCCTCAGAACTTCAGAGCGTCTAAGGTTTTACTGTTTGAATATCACCATTTCAAAACACTTGAAAGGAGGGATGAGTCGGGTGTTTCATTTTGGAGGCTGAGAAGTGGAAGAGTTTTCTCTATCTCCTTGTGGGCCTCCGTGCACACATATGAGTTGTCAGTGTATTCTGTGTGCAAAGGGCGGCTGTAGCTGGAAGGAGAGAAAGTCCCTCGGAGAACATGCAGTTGACAAATAACAATGTAACTGTCCCGAGGGGTACACATTGTAAAGGTATGTATCTGTAGACAGAGGATGTGTCAGTGCTAAAGGAAGTGTTTTCTTTAACTGTTACTCTGTACAGCTTAGGTAAGGGCGGAGCCCAGCTGCTCTTCCCTACTGAAGCTTTCACCAGACAGCTGTTGAATTAGATCACTGGTGTTGCTTGAAGAAGGCCCCCGAGATCCCGGGGAAATTAGGCACGCATTGGCTCAAGTATAAACAAGGCAGGGGACAGGCTGGTGATGCTGTGGGGTTGGAAACACTCAAGAACAGCTGGAGTCTTAGAAGGTGTCTCCTCCACCAAGAGGAACTGCGCGTCTCTGGGACTGTTGCTGCGCACCCAGGCGCCGTCCAGGTGTGGCAACGTGACCGACCGTGCTTCAGACGTGCTTCAGCTGGAGAACTGGAGGAGCCGGGAGGGGACGGCTCTACCCAGGGGTGGTTGTCGGGGCTGTCCCCGAGTCCGCAGTGTGCAGGCTGCGGGAGGACAGCGCTGCGGGGCTGGCAGGAAGCGCGCATCTGCCTACGGCACCGAGTTTAGGTCGGGACACGACGCGCGGCGCGGTTTGTGGAGGTAACGTGGGTTGACGGGTGTGCCCGGGTTGCCCTTCTGGAGCCAGTTTGGCGACGCCAGCAGGGGCAGGAAGCCCTGAGGAGCACGTGTGGTTTCCTACGCGTGGAGTGACTGGCGATGTCAGGCTCCATGCATGTGAACTGGGGCCCGCGAGGCAGGAGCAAGAAGAGGCCGGTCCACTGAGGCTGGCGAAACCTGCCCTGCTTAGAGTTAGGAGACTGAACGCACGTCTGCGGAGCCCCATGCATCCGGCCACAGTGCGCCCTTCCTGCAGCCGCACAGGCTCGAGGGAGGAGGAGTCTGCGTCGGTCCCTGCGGATGCCGAGCGCTCCCTGGTACTCCGATAGCCGCCGCTCCAGCAGGAAGCCCTGCTTGTCCAGAGGCACACAGTGCACTTCACGGCTACAGAAGACCTACATCCGTGGTCTCGTTTTCGCTATCGAAAGAAGAGCAGGACCGTCGCTTTCCCGACGACAGGCAGCGCGGCCAGGCTTCGAGCCCTTGCCTGGCCGCAGCCTGCCGAGGCGCCCGCGGTGGCGGCCGGGAGGGCGCTGCTGGCTCGCAGGGGTGGGGTGCTCACAGTCTCCCACGTAGGTGAATGGTAGTTGCTTCTTTGCTGTTTGCCATTTGGGCTGGCGAAGTTTCAGGGTCGCGGAGACTTGTCTGTCCCTCTAGCTGTGGGTGGATGCCCGGCTGTAGTGAGCGGCGGCCCGGCCCCTCCGTGCAGACCTCAGCCAGCCAGCAGACTTGGGCGGTGCTGCTGCCTGGCGGGCGAGTGCCGACTGGTGCCAGCAGTCTGAGAGGCCTCTGGGGGTTGGGGGTGGGGTCAGGTAGTCTAAATCAGTATTGGAGGGCTCCCCTGTGCCCTCCCCCCCGGGATTTAACCTGCGCAGTGCCGCCCAGCTTGCCCTTGCGCCACCGGAGTACCAGCTCTGTGCCCGGGGCTGAGATGCTGGGCTGCTTCCAGCTTTTGCTCCATCACTCTGCTATGTAGATTGTGAGCTTTGGGGACACCTGAGGTCATCTAATACTACTAACCATCCGCTCTCCGCAAGTCACTGTTAGGACACCGTCATGTGACAGAAAGGTGAATGAGCTAAATCCGCAAAGCAGTAAAACAGTGGTTTAAGACTAAGTTGTGGGCCCTCCCTGGTGGCATAGCGGGTGAAGCTGGCACAGCTGCTATGGCACAAGTTAAATCCCCGGCCAGGGAGTGACCCACAGGGCGCGGCAGACCTCTCCTGACCTGCCCGCTGCTCCCCTCAGCAGTGCACTTCGTCCATCTGTCTGTTCTGCTCCCCACTCTGTCTCTGGTGAAGCCTCTCGCCGCTCCTGAGCCTCTGGCCTGTACCCCAGTTCTGTATGCACAAATAAATACATCTTTACAAAGAAAAAGAAGTTCGAATTAAAAAAAATAGTGGCAGCTTTCCTTCTCAGTGGGCTGGTTTAGTGAGTCCTCTAGTTGTGTTTAGTTCCAGATTCTAATAACTAGTGTCTGTCTAGCTGTATCATGTGTCAGTGGTTGGGAGCATGGGAAAGAATTGACGGCACCCACCAGGTGAAGGTAAACAGCTATTGCCCTCAAGAACCATGCTAGCTAATCGCTTCCTGTGGTTTGCTGGGTGCTTGGAGGCAGTGAGCGCGTTGGCGGCCCCGCCCGCTGGTGTGAGGCAGCGGCATGCAGTGAAATGCGTGGCTGGGACGGCACCGGGACGGCCTGGGGTGCTGCCCTGCTCGCTGGCAGCGCCTCCGGGCTCTGAGTACACGCTGCCGGCCAGCTCCGATAGGCAGAGTTGCAGTCGGCGCACATGAAATATGCTTGCTTGAATTGGTCCTAAGGCTGTAAGGACTGTGCCCGCCGGTCAGGACCCGCCCGGCGCCGGCCTCCCACGCAGTGGGGCCAGTGGGGCCGGGGCTTGCGGGCCCGCCTCTGCCTCGTCTGTGCCGTGGGTCTGTAAGTCGACGTCCAGTTCCGTAGCAGCGTTTCTTTGCAGCAAGTTTACTATTCTAAGGCTTATTGCTCAGTTTACAGTTTGAGGAGAGTTGATGGATCTATATCTCCCCTGTATTTCACATACTTCTTAAAGGTCTCGTTAACATTTACTGAGCCCTTGGAGAAAATAAAAATCATCACAGCTAACCTTCACTGAGCACTCACCAGTATATGCTTCTCAGGTATTGACTTACTTAACCTGCCTGACTCCAAGGCAGGTGTTATTGTTTATATAAATGAGGCTATTCGGGCCAGAAGGGTTAAAACAGTTTGCACAGGGGCACAGAGCTGGCATTGATAGCACTGGAGCGTGTACCAGGCGTCTGGTGTCAGCCCGGTTCCTGTCACTGTGCTGCGCTTCACCGTGGCGTTTGTCACGTTTCTGTCTAAACAGAGCTCCGAGCTTTGATCAGCGTATTTATTAATGGGCAAGCCAGCCATGCCACTATTGTATTGGGATCTCCAGCATGTCCTCAAGTGTAGCAAGAGACTATCTTCACTGCCTTTAAAAATAAAGACGTACTGCCCAAGACAGCCTCTCCAGGGTACCCGCCGGCATAGTAAAGAGCAGCACTGCCCAAGAATGGTTCTGTCATTAATGAACAGTGTGGACCACGGTGACATGTCACTGCAGTGGCCCCTGGTCACGACAGCTGGCCGGTGTTCCTGGGAGGCCAACAGGGGCAACCTTTCTGGGGTTCCTCAAGGGGCAGTCGGGGAGTGTGTCCCCGCACTTCCAGTAACGTCGGTCCTTCATTAGCTCGTTGGATCCATTTCATTCCACGTGTCTAGTTATGTCGTCTAGCAGTTCCAGCGGAAAGCGTGAGTTAGTCCGCTTGTTCTCCACTAGCTTCCCCTGGTCGCCGCACTTCGCACAAAACATTCACCTGGTAAAACTGACTAATGTAATTCCACAGCAGGTTGAGTGGTCTGTGGCTTCGGCAGCCTGTTTGTGACCGGGGGTGCTTCGGAACCAGGCACTCTGGCTTTCTGACACATTCTCTGCTGCCCAGGCATTACCAGGAATGCGGTCGGGGGCTCCGAGCTCAGCACCTTCCCGTCCTGCCTGTGTCTCGGGGCGTCGCTCCTCTGGGTGTGGGCGTGAGCTTGTGTAAAGTGACCGCTCCTGCCGATGTGTCACGGCTTGGGTTCCTTTGCAGTCTTGCTTGTTGTACCTTTCCAGTTTGAAGATGGGCTTCTGTGTGAGAGCGACACTAAGCACATCGTCGGGCTCCGCTTTCTGTTGGAGTCACTTCTCTCCCTGCTTTGGACGCGACGTGAACAGTATTTTAGTTGACCTCTGCTCTTTTTCGGCTTTAGCTTTTTTTATGAGGACTCTGGGCCAGTTTCTTTTGGGTATCATCTCCTTCTCTGTCTCCGTCTTTAACACCCCTTACACCCTTTGAGACTCTTTTTTTTTTTAAGTTTTTATTTATTTGTGCATACAGAACTGGGGTACAGGCCAGAGGTACAGGGGTGGTGAGAGGCTTCACCAGAGACAGAGTGGGGAACAGAACAGGCAGACTGACAAAGTCCACTGCTGAGGGGAGCAGCGGGCGGGTCAGGAGAGGTCTGCCGCGCCCTGTGGTCACCTCCGGGGCAGGCGGGGATCGAACTCATGCGGAAGCGGCCTAAGCTTCTCAGTGCAGTGCTTTAACCCGCTGCGCCACCAGGGAGGGCCACCCCTTGAAACTCTTAAAAGAGTTCGTCACCTCTAGCTAGCCCTAAATACAGAGTTCTGCCAATATATGTTACAAAGGTGGAGGAGGGAACAGTGATGAGAGATCATCTCCAATTCTCAGACTGCTTCAGGAGGGGCTTGCGTGGGAGGGAGGGGTGTGGGCCGGCAAGGGGGGAGGCACGTGGCCTGATCCCAGTGGAGGGTGCTACAGGAAAAGGGTCAGAGCCGGTGGACTTGGCTGTCGGCATTATTTACAAATGAAATTCAGTTATGACCTTTGTATCACAAAAAGTCTTCTAAAATTTGAGATCTCTGATGGCATCAGAGACATGGTCGATATTTTCATGACTCCTTAGCGCCTTTATCGCTTTGTGATAGTTCAGCTAAGCGCTCTGTCAGCGCTTAAGTCAAGTCCAAGAAGGTGGGAGATGACCTGTAAATGGAGATGTTTATTTAGATGCTTAGAAAAGCTGCCACTTCCTGAGAGATGCTCGTTGAGTCCTCAGATGTGTGCCTGGTCTGATCAAAGCGCTTCTCGGCAGAATGAGCAGAACTGATAGAAAATGCTGCGTGCACCCCAGGTAAGCTGAATCTGTTCCTCTCAGAGTGGAGTATATGTGTGATCGTTTCCTCTCTTCCTTTCAGGTTGGCTCAAAGACAGAAGTTGCAGAGTGTAAAGAGAAATTCGCCACCTCCAAAGACCCCACGGTCAGTCAGACTTTCATGTTGGACAGGGCGTTCAACCCAGAGGGGAAGGCCCTGCCGCCCATGAGAGGGTTCAAGTACACCAGCTGGTCCCCCATGGGCTGTGACGCTAACGGCAGGTGCCTCCTGGCAGCGCTGACCATGGACAACCGCCTGACTGTCCAGGCGAACCTGAGCAGACTCCAGTGGGTCCAGCTGGTCGACCTGACGGAGATTTACGGAGAGCGCCTGTATGAGAGCAGTTACAGGCTCTCCAAATCCGAGGCCCCAGAGGGCACCCTGGGGGACTTCGCCGAGTTCCAGCGGAGACACAGCATGCAGACGCCCGTGCGGATGGAGTGGTCGGGCATCTGCACCACGCAGCAGGTCAAGCACAACAACGAGTGCCGGGATGTGGGCAGCGTGCTGCTGGCGGTGCTCTTCGAGAACGGGAACATCGCCGTGTGGCAGTTCCAGCTGCCCTTTGTTGGGAAGGAGTCCATCTCTTCGTGCAACACCATTGAGTCGGGAATCAGCTCTCCGAGCGTCTTGTTCTGGTGGGAATATGAGCACAACAACCGGAAGATGAGCGGCCTCATCGTGGGGAGTGCTTTCGGGCCGGTCAAAATCCTTCCTGTCAACCTCAAAGCCGTTAAAGGCTACTTCACGCTAAGGCAGCCTGTCGTCCTGTGGAAGGAGATGGACCAGCTGCCCGTGCACAGCATCAAGTGTGTGCCCCTCTACCACCCTTACCAGAAGTGCAGCTGCAGCCTGGTGGTGGCCGCGCGAGGCTCCTACGTGTTCTGGTGCCTCCTGCTCATCTCCAGGGCGGGCCTGAACGTGCACAACTCCCACGTCACGGGCCTTCACTCGCTGCCCATTGTCTCCATGACCGCAGACAAGCAGAACGGCACCGTCTACACCTGTTCCAGCGACGGGAAGGTCAGGCAGCTGATTCCCATCTTCACAGATGTTGCGCTGAAGTTTGAGCACCAGCTGATCAAGCTCTCAGACGTGTTTGGCTCCGTGAGAACACACGGGATCTCGGTGAGCCCCTGTGGGGCCTACCTGGCCGTCATCACCACGGAGGGCATGGTCAACGGCCTGCACCCCGTGAACAAGAACTACCAGGTCCAGTTCGTCACCCTCAAAACTTTCGAAGAGGCAGCTGCTCAGCTGCTAGAATCGTCAGTGCAGAACCTTTTCAAGCAGGTGGACCTGATAGACCTAGTGCGCTGGAAGATCCTGAGAGACAAGCACATCCCTCAGTTCTTACACGAAGCTTTGGAGAAAAAGATCGAGAGCAGCGGGACCACCTATTTTTGGCGTTTCAAGCTTTTCCTTCTGAGGATCTTGTACCAGTCGATGCAGAAAACGCCTTCCGAAGCCCTGTGGAAACCCGCCCACGAGGACGCCAAAGCCTTGCTGGTGGACTCCCCGGGGATGGGCAACGCCGAGGACGAGCAGCAAGAGGAAGGCACTTCCAAACAGGGCAGTAAGCCAGGCCTTCAGGACAGGAGCCGAGATGGGGACCCGGACGACCCCGCCGACGACTCCCTCACCCCGTCCGGAGATGTTGGGGGCCGGGAGCCCATGGAAGAGAAGCTCCTCGAAATCCAAGGGAAAATTGAAGCGGTGGAAATGCACCTGACCAGGGAGCACATGAAGCGAGTCCTGGGGGAAGTGTACCTGCACACCTGGATCACGGAGAACACCAGCATCCCCACCAGGGGGCTCTGCAACTTCCTGATGTCTGACGAGGAGTATGACGACCGAACGGCGCGGGTAGGTGCCCTCTGGCCGCCCGCGGGCCGGCGGCTGCTGCGTGAGAAGGCGACTGGGCCGGGTTCCTAAGGCGTTTGCTGATGGGGTGGCTGGCGGATGAGCGTGAGGGGCCGGGCAGTGAGTGGGAGGTGCGGCTAGTGCTGGCCCCGGTTTCTGTTCCCCGCGCACTGAGCTGTGTGATGTGTTGGCGAGGTGGCTTTGGGCCGTGGATGAGCCGGAGGTGGCAGCAGCCTTCGGCAGCGCGTGTGACTGGCGGTCAGGCAGCAGGGAAGGTGGGTGCCCGGCTCCCTGCCCCTGCTCTTTGCAAAAGGCTTTTGGGAGCAGGGGGGTGTGAAGTACTTGAAGAGGCCTTCCAGTTTAATCAAGAAAAGTGTATAAATTACTTTTTAAAATAAAAAGTAGGCAGCACAGTCTTCATTTGATGTTGGAACCATCTCTCAGTTACTCAGAATACATTTCACCAAACACTAGGGTTCCCAGTGTGGGGAAACGCCGCACACCTGTACCCCACTTACAGGCTCCCGGCACGCCTTAGTCCTGAGGGTGCCGAGCTTCCCCGCAGAAAGGAGCCCTGGCACTCTGACTAGCTCGGTGTTAGACACCCTCCTGGGCCCTCTCGGCGAGCGGCTGCCAGGGCCCGGGAACTTGTGTGCTGAGGCGCGGGCGCGTGCCCAGTGCCCAGGACTGCAGAGATCCGCGTCTTTCTGTCCCGGGCCTGGCGCATCCCCGCGTTGCCTAAAGCCTGCCGAGCGCCGGTGCCCGAGGGCAGGGGCTTCATCCCGAACCTTCAGCCTCCCACGGGTCTCTTGTCGGAGGTGCGCGCCCGGCGTTCCTCCCGAGGCTGCTCACAGCAACCTCAGGCGCTTGTGACACACTGTCCATGTCACCGACTCTCCACCGTGGGAGCTTTTAAGTGTGCTTCGGCGTGGCCTGGATTCCGTGAGAGTGTGCTGGACGAGCAAGGCTGTGTAGAGAGTCGGTGAAATGCCAGCAAAGATATTTAGAAAATAGGCAACGGGAGTTGGCTGGGCGCTTGGCTGTGGCGGGGCCCAGGCCCAGCCGGCGCCCATTTGGCGCCCTTTCCAGAGTTTTGACCAGAAAACTTGTAGTTCATGTCTGAAAAATTCCCATCATATGCGTGAAATTAAGACTTACGCCTACTTCATGACTTGCTAGGATCATAAAGGAGCTCGGCACAACTCAGCGTGGTGCCGGGGTGGTTAGAGCCGCATTTGGAACTTTCTGTCAGCCCCCGCTGCGCACCCCAACATTCTTAGACACTCTCCCTGTTACTGCCCATGAAATTTTAGTGCCACAGAGACTCTGCGTGCCTGTTTATGTGCCTGAGTAGCAGTGCTTTATCCGTAAAAAGCATAAGAAGCTTTTTTGTCCCCCAAGAGCCAGTGTGCGCCCAGAGGGGGGGCCGACACCCCTCCTCTAACCCACTGAGAAGGCAGGGTTAGAGTGGCCCCGCTGGGGCTGCCAGCAGACAGAGGCGCACTTCTGAGCTACAGTAGCATCTCTGCGGGGGGTCCCAAGCAGGGGATCCTGCCCACTCCGGGCATTCGGCCTGTCTAGAAAAGGGGAGGGGTGGCTGTCCGTTCAGCGAGGGACCCCTAAGTCCACGTTCTCAAGGCTAATGACCAAAAAGACCAAAAACGAATAGGCTTGAGATTGGCACGTTCTGAACAGCGTGAGGACGGGGCTGTTGGCCCAGTTCTGAGCTCTAGCCAGGCACCCTCAGACCCGGGGGCTTGTGGCACGGTGCGCGCCGAGTCAGAGCCGGGTGGCTGGTCTGCAGGACTGGGCGGCGGCTTTCTCAGCAGAACAGTGACGCACGAGGCGTGGCCCAGCGATCAGGGGCCAGCCGCCTGCCCCCTTGCTGTTTCCGTGCCTCCAGGGAACTGCTGCTTTCTTGATCCTGATTATCTTTCCACTTTGCCAGTCTCTTACAGAACAGGCATCTGTACCAGTCTGCACAGTTAGTATCTCTCGTAATACTTTGCCTATGCAGTTTTGCTTTCCGCCTTAAAATCAGAACTATAAATAATAGTTGACTTTGTCTTCTCACAGAACGCGGAAGTCTTTGTTTCGGAAGCAACTAGAACAAGGCAGGTAACGAGGTGACGGGTGTCAGCACAGGCCCCTGCTGCGGCCAGAGCGCGCCCGCGCCACGGCCCGGCGGTGGCTCCTCAGCCGGCGACATGAGTCGGCGGTCGTGCAGCGTGGCCGGGCTCTGTGGGCCACAGGTCTCCCGGCGCCTCTGTCCTCGTGCGGGTGGGCCGCTGCCCAGGACACCGCCCTCGCCGCGCGGGTGCTGACCGCTCTGTCTCGCTAGGTGCTGATCGGACACATCTCGAAGAAGATGAACAAGCAGACGTTCCCCGAGCACTGCAGCCTGTGCAAGGAGGTCCTGCCCTTCACGGACCGCAAGCAGGCCGTCTGCTCCAACGGGCACATCTGGCTCCGGTAAGCTGCGCTCTGCCCGGGGCCCAGGCTGTGCTGCCAGGGCAGGCCGCCCCCACGCCGGCGGCCGGCGGCCCGTGGCAGAGCTGCTGTGTGGACCTGGGGTCGTCTTTCCACAGGCGGGCGCCCTCACGTGTAGGGTTTCCTTATTTCGGCGACTTTCTCTTTGAGACGGCATCGAGTGTTACACTCACTCTGGCAGTAATGCCTGTTGCCAGAATATAGAAACGCGCCCTGTCCGTTTTATAGTAAAAGTGGCGTTCTGGACCTGTGACCCCTCGGACGGCTCCCCGAGCTGCTTCTGAGACGGGCCCCCTCCCTGGCTTCCTGGTACAGCAGCTGTCCAACACTCGTTCATCCTGCTCCAGTGTCTTCTGGGGTCACGTGTCTCTGCACACTGGTGACTTGGCGAGAACTTTAGCCCAAGTCTCTTCCCCTGCCCGGAAGGCCAGCTGCGCCCGCGAGCTCTGCTGGGAGGTTAGCAGGCGCTTCCACTCGAAGCCAGCCGCATGCCTGCAGCGCCGGCCCGCACGGCGTCACTGCTCCAGAACACTCAGAAGCTCCCCCATGACCGAGCGGCAGTGACTGCTTTTCTGTGCGCCCTCTTGCTTCCTGCTCCCTCCTGGCCCTAACAGGGCGTGATAGCTCTCCTCAGAATACACTGGGACACCCCCACTCAAGACTCCCCAAAGCCACCCACCTCTGAGGAGGAGAGTCATGGAAATGCTCCAGTGACGGAGAGGGCCGTGCTGCCTGGCTCCACCGCGGCCTGGTCTGGGGGTTGCTCGGGCGAGGTGGCGTGGGGCGTCCCTTGAGCACAGCCAACACCCTGTCCAGGGTGATGGTGGGGCCTGAGTCACTCGGGCCTTCCTGCCCTCCTCCTGCAGGCAGCCAGCCCTTTGCTTTGTCCTCAGAGGTGATTGCTGCCGGTTAGTCCTGTCGCTCGTCTGAAATGGAAAGTTCCGCGAGGACAGGAAGCTTTGTTTTCTTCCTGTTCGTAGTGCAGCGCCTGACACCTGGTCAGCACTGTTTGTAAATTAATTTTTAACAGAACAATGGCACTATACACCAGACCTCAACCGCTTGCGGGTTTTTCACAAAATACGATGGCGTTCCCCACGCCGACACGTGGGTCCCCTTCCTAAGGGCTGAAGAAACTTGCGTGCTGGGACGTCCCAGTGTCGACTCCCTCACTGACGGATGGTAGAATTTTAGGCTTTTTGTGTTGCAAAATTTCCTAATCTGACTTTTCAGACTTTTCTTTAGGGGAGCAGGAGATGAGCCTGTCTCCACCCACAGCAGGTGCGGCAGTGACAGCAGCCGTGTTCCGTGCGGCCGTCCGCGTGGCGCCCACCGGAGTGCGCGTCCTGCGGCCAGCGTGTGTGGGCGGTTGTCTGACTCCTGGGGGTGGAAGGCGCTCCCAGCTTCTCAGTGGGTGCAGGGCTGGGGTCCTGGCACCCTGGATCACGACACATTTCTGTGTCTCGGGCTTTTCCACAGAAATTATGTCCAATCTGGCTGGTTGAAGTTGGTGCCAGAATGCTGGAGTGGCTTCTCCAGGCAAGCACAGGTGCCTGCTTTCCCCCAGCGGGGCCCTTCCTGCGCCAGTCTGGGCCGCGGGCGCCTCATTCTCCCCCACCCCCGGACTTTTCTGATCCCTGGTTGTGCGGCTGACGTGATTTCCATCTTTTGGAAGACTGTCCCCGCAGAGCTCAGCCGAGGCCCCTCGTGGCGTTATTCCCGCCAGACTGGCTGGGTCCGAGGCTCACCAGGCAGGCGACGTGAGCCGCGGGGGTAGCTGAACCCTTTTGCCCGCCGCGACCTTAGAGGGCTCCCCACGGTACTGGCAGAGTAGAGAGAGCACTGAACGCCACTGACGAGAAAGCTTTCAGTGCCAGGTGTTGTCACATCTCACATATGCAGAGTACACTCGGTCCAGGACAGACCACTCGGCCCGCGCACGCAGGACGAAGGGTGGCGCCTGCGGGTCCGCGGCTCGGCTCTGCGCTTCAGGCCAGCACGGCGCCTTCCTCTCTTCCCACAGGGCCGGGGTCCGCCCAGCGTCAGTGTGCACAGCAGCACCTGCCACCCCAAACCTGGGAACGACTTTTGTTCGTTTCCTTTCTTCACGGGGGGTTTGTGATTACCCGCCAAGTCCCAGCGTTGGCAGGACTAACCGTGAGTCCTCTTTTTCAGGTGCTTTCTAACCTACCAGTCCTGCCAGAGTCTGATATACAGGCGGTGCCTGCTCCACGACAGCATCGCCCGCCACCCGGCCCCAGAGGGTGAGTGTGTGCCCTGCGGGCGGCCAGGCGCAGCCTGCGGGTCTGGCCGGGCTCGGTGTCCTGCGCCAGGGCTGCCGAGCGGGCTCGGGCTGCTCTCCACACGTCACGCGGAGCCACACGACGCCTGCGTGTCGCGGGCGTGAGCAGGGGCTGCAGCTGCAGGCCCGTCACTGTTCCTCACTGCCCGAAGTGTCACCTCGCTTGAGGTTGGCCTGTGTCCCAGGGGAGACGCAGCAGAGACAGCGCCCTCCCAGTGCCTCGGGGGCTCGGGGGCTCTGCTTCCTCCTGCCTGAGAGCACCCTGGCAGAGCCCGCATTTCCGAGATAGCCCGGAGTTTCCTGTGTATGAGCTGGGGCCCGTGAGCTCGCACACCAAAGAGACCCCTGGTCAGACCCCGGCATGTGAGCGTGAGCGCGCTCACGGTGCGTTCGGGGGGCCCCGCGAACCAGACAAAGCATTCGATGTGGAGCCGCGTCCTGCTCGGTGGCTGCTCGAAACCGACCGCTGCCGCAAGGGCGCTTCGGCGCCTGTGCCGTGCCGCCCCGGAGCGCTGGAGGGCGCCCCTTCCGCTCCAGGAACCCGGAGGCTCGCTGTCCCCTCCACCCCGCGCCGCGTGGCGGCCTTTGGGCCCTGCGGAGGCTGCAGCGTCCCGGGCCGAGCCTGGGGGCATGTTCAGAAGGCTCCTGCCGGGCGGCTCCTGCCGGCGACTGCGGCCCCACAGTGAGATGCACTCTGAGGACAAAGTGCGACTGCCCTTGACGAACAGTCTGAATGGGGGGCTCCACACACGCAGATCTTTAGACCAGAAGTCCCTGGGACGGAACCTCGAAAAGACTCTCACGAGAACTTGGTGGCCTGGGAAGACGACAAGAACAAAGAAAGGACGAGGTGTGGCTGCCACGTGCGCCGAGCGCAGCTGGGTCTGCTCTGCTGCTCTCTGCTGGGCCGCACCCCGCTGTGAGCGGCAGACCCAGCTGCCGGCGTGCTGGGGCCGCACCCCGCTGTGAGCGGCAGACCCCGCGGCAGGCAGGCGTGCTGGGGCCGCACCCCGCTGTGAGCGGCAGACCCCGCGGCGTGCTGGGGCCGACATTCTCATGGGAAGTCAGGTGGCCGCAAGCCAGCAGTTAGGTTTGGGGGAGTCAAAGTTACATGTGCATTTTGACTACACGGGGGGTCAGCACCCCGCCGCCACAGGGTCAGCTGTGTGATGTTTTCTTTAAATTGAGTAAACATAACTTCATGAAACAGCACGACTCTCATCCTCCAGCTCCAGCCCAGGGGGTGACGGCGCCGTCACCCCTGATTTGGGAACCGCAGGGTCAGTGCAGCCTCGCTTGGCGTGCGGTGAGGCGCTTTCCCGGGCCGGCGCTGAGCCGGCACCCGTGTCCTGGCCTCGGGCCGCGCTGCGGCGCTAACCCGCTTGTCTTCCTGTTGCAGATCCCGACTGGATCAAGCGGCTCCTGCAGAGCCCCTGCCCCTTCTGCGATTCTCCCGTGTTCTAGTGCCGGAGGGCGCAGCAGAGAGGGCCGGCGCCCCCTACCGAAAACGCCTGAGCCCGAAGAGCCGGGCGCGGAGCAGCACGGTGGACGGGAGAGGCCTCTCCGGACTGCCTGGGGCCCGGGACTCACTTCCGGGGCGCGCTGCCTCCAGGGACCGAGGGTGCCCTCGTGCCACAGAGGCCGGGGACGTGCATCCCTTTGAGAGGAGCATGGGGCCCACACGCTTCCCGCGGACGAGGAACACTTACTTTTCAAGTGCCGTGACCGAAACCATTTGAGCAAAAAGAACGCCCTGTCACTGCAGGGACGGGTGTTTCTGGAGGGCTGGGGCAGCGCGTGGCTGGGCAGGGCAGGGCTGTCATCCTTCCCTCGCCTGGGACCGCCTCGTGGCCGTCACATGGTCTGGTAGCTGGTATTCCGGGCACCGGCAGATATTAAAGCTGTGTAAATGATGCTTGGGCCTGACGTTTGTTCTTAACAAGTAGCTGCCGAGCTATAACCGCCCTGCTGTTGCCATGCATATCGAAAATGCCTTCCCAAGAGAATTTTTAAGAGGTCAGTGCCGAGGCTATAGAGGGCTCTGATGTGTCGGAACCCAGTGACTCTCCGAGTCACTCAGCTGCGGCCCGTGTTTAAGGGTCTCCGTGCTCCCAGACCGCCCGCCAGCTCCTTCGTGCGCATGACCGCAAGTCCGAGCTCCGCGTCGCGGCCCCGCTTCGGACCGGCTTGTGACAACCTAGATGAGACTGATTGTACCTGGGAGAAGCAGAGGACTTTCCCCTTTTAGTTCTAAATAAACACTTTGAGTATTTCTAAGGCTGACATCTCCAGACATTGCACTTCTGGGCGGCACGGTAGCGCGCGGAACCCAGGGACTTCCTCGGAGACTGCCCACAGCAGACGCGCGGGCCCTGGGGCCTCTGCAGGGGCCCTGGGGTCTGTGATGCAGGGTGTCACCTGCCGCTGTCGCACAGCAGCGTCGGATGTTGGTTCGTCTTCCAAAAGTAAAAGTCGGGCCCCGTGGAGTGGCGGTGCCGTGTCCTGGGGGCTCCCGGGCCTGTGCCGGGCCCCCCACGGCGCCCCCCGCAGCGATGCGTGTCTCCGGACAGCCGGTGGGAACGGCAGAAAGGGAGGCTCTGAGTTGCCGCAGACTTTCTGTTGTGACCTCTCTCGCCGTCTCAGGACAGGGCGGCCTCACGGCGGGCCCACTGGGGCTTGGGGAACCGGCCGCCCGGCGGTCTGCTCGGACACGCCTCGTCCTGGCCACCTTTGTTCCGTCTCTTGTGTTGAATTGTGTGTGCCGGAGCCGCCTGCTTTCTCTGGTGGCGAGCTCAAGAATATTGGCTCCACTCTCCGGTCAGCACGTAACATGCCTTTCGAGAGCAGCCCAGGCGGCATCACAGCCTGCGTCGCTCGTGCCCAAGCAGCGTCCCCTCTGGGCTGCCGCCGCCGAGGAATGGCCGCGGTCTTGGTGGTCCTGGCGTGCTTAGTTTCACTTCCGCTCGCAGTAGGTGACCTGTTCTTGCCAGAAGGTTGTGCTGCTGCCATGACCAAGTCTTAAAAGAAGCTGTGCATTGTGGGAAGCATTCAACGGCTAGGAATTAGGCTAAAGAGGTTCCCCGGATTGCTTGTAGCTGTGCCTAGGAGTAAATGTGGTGACTGTTCGCCAAAGACCGGCTTCTCTCCAGTGGCCCTGGGTCTGACGGCGTCCCTAAGACTCAAAAACCCAGCCGGCACCTGGTTCAGCCCCAAATTTCTGCAGCCTTTTGGGAGGCCCCACGTGGGCCGCCCACCCTCGGAGGTTGACTGCTGACGGGGGAGGAGATGCTCGGTGAACGCTTGTGCGGTGCGTTGAGGTTCCTGTAGCGGACAGCGGTGGCGGGCGTGACCTGCGTGCACACTTGCCCACGCTGCCTGACCTCGGGGGGCCTCCGGCTTATCCCAGCTGTGGCTGCAGTGGCCGCGAGGGTGCAGGAGACACGGCGGAAGTGACGTCGCTGTGCACGGCACTGCACGTGGCGCTCGGGGGCCACAGCCGCCCACCCAGGCCTGCCGCCTGCGGGTCCCGTCCCATCCGGATAAGAGACAGATGGCTGTCAGGTGTCTGAGGCCCTCGTGTGCCCTCGCCCGGCCTTCAAGCAGCCTCATCCACTGTTAAAGCTGCCCCAGCGGCCCGGCGTTTTTCATTGTCAGAAGCCACCAGAGCTGCTGGTGCAGTTCACGGGTGAGCGTGACATTTTCTGCTCCTCCCCCCTCAGCAGCCTGAGGCATGGCTGTTGAAGAGTCCCGGCCGGCCCACCCCGGAGTGTGACAGCTCAGTTAGGGTGCAGGAGTGCAGAGCGGGGGTTCAGAAGGGACATGCTCTGTGGTGACTGCCAGGGCGGGACAAGTCGCGCTTGTGGGAGGAGGGCGCCAGTCCCCCCTCCCCCCTCGGGAAGCTGCTTCCGAGTTTAGTGGGCTGCATGTCTGGCAGGAAACCTGCACCGGGTTCGTGTCCACGGGGCCCCTCCATCTTGACCCTGACCCATCTTGACCCATCTTGCCTTTTCGGGGGCTCTTGTTGAGCCCCCTTCCTTCAGACCTCACAAGCTTAGGGCATTTTCAGAGCTAACATGACATGTCTGAAAGCTAAATCATGTCACGGGCCAGAAGAGAGTTGTGATATGGTTGTTAACAGCATCTTGGTGAACTGTACCTGGTTTTCTCCAAAACTCGTACCGCCTGGTTCCCTCACTCCTAGCTGGACTTCAGCTGAGTGTGCTGGACTCCACCGCCGGCCAGCATTCTGGTCAGGCGAAAGTCAGGTAAAGCGGAGCCGAGGCGCGGAGGCAGCAGACCTCGGCCTTCTAGGGAAGGTGGGCCTGCCTTGGCACCACCTTGGTACCTTCTTGGCAGGGGCGGCACACGGGCGAGCGGGCCCGTCAGCCCGGCGCTCCTGGAGCAGGCTGGGTGCTGCTCTCGCGGCTTTTCTCGCACTTGCCGGAGCTTAGCTGCGAGTGGACCGAGACCGGGAGCCCGGCTCCCCTCGAGAGTCACATCTGAGAACGGCCTCCGAGGGTCTAGAGACGTGAGTTGCCCTCACTTTAGTTGTTTGTGAACGTTCTAGTTGGCAACTCACGGCAGAACTAGACGCAGCCTCGGGTTGCTTCTAACCTCAGCGGCTTTTTCTTGACACGAAATGAGGGTGTCGGAGTTAAGGTCGTGGCGTCTGCTTTTCACGCCCATCAGGGCTCGCGGAGTGCCGCCGATCTTTGGGCAGAGAGAGTCCACCGGGCGGAGTGAGAGTTGCTCTGAGACGCCAGTGTGCCGGTGGCTGTCCCAGTGGGCAGCTGGGCTCCTGGGCGCGGGTGTCAGCCCGTCACCAGGGCTCGTAGCCGGGCCGAGCTGCGGTGGCTGCAGCCTCCTGTCTGCATGCACCGGTCTTCAGGCCAGTTTCTGAAAACAGTGTGGAGAGCAGCACACTGAACAGGCCGAGGCGGCTTACTCGGTGTTCTGTGAAGTTCGTCCTCTGGCATCTGCTAGCTCTTCCCCAGTGTCTCTCTCTGGTTATATGACTCAACCTTTTAAAAGTTATTTTTGTTGAGGTAATGAACTATTCTTGTCTCGCATTTTCTTGGCATTATAACCATACTCTAGAGGGGAGACAGCATACTCTGAAGTGCCAGTCGGCCGTTTCACGTAGGGCGACGTCACGTGGCCTAGCCCCATGGCACTGGACAGAGGGAGAGAGCTCACACCGGTGTGGTTCCAGGTGTGGGCCATCTGGCTGACAAATTCCACAACTCTCTGAATCTTAAGTTGCAAGTACATCATTTATCTGGCCATCATGAAACCCTGCTCCTTTCATGACGAAGAGACGGTAAAATGTCACATTGCACTATGTGCAAGGCGGTGCGGGTTTGGAAAACTTTTGTACTTGACTCACAGGCCGGTCGGATGTGGAGCATTTTGTCTTAGGCACTAATGCAGCATTAAATAAATGATTCTTTTTCAAGGCTCAGATTTGTACTTTAATGTATGAAGGGAAAGTGAGTATCAATTTTGTTTATATAGAAATAAGCCCGTAGGAAATAAGCGTGCTGTGCATAGTGACATATTTTCTGTTTACCCAGTGCCTGTGCTAACCCGTACACTTGGCTTCGCAGTACGTGGATGTTTCCAGATGGCGTTTTTAAAATAAAAGAGGCATCTAAACGCTTAAGGTTGTAGAAATGAGATGGTTTTTTTTAATTCTTACCATCTGCGTAGATGGTGTGATTTTAGGCTTTTAGTGCTTACACTTCAAAACAAAACAAAAAAACCATACAGACCACTTTCATGATATACTTGGCTTGGCATACCCCAACCGGAAGTCGGCCGTTTCCCTCCCTTGTATATATGTACATAGCGTTCACGATTAGATTGTAAGCTCCTCAGGGCAGGGCTGGCCGCCTCCCCTTGGCAGTCCCTGCGGCACCTAGTGTAAAGTGCCTTGCACAGAGCAGGTGCTCCTGATGTGAAGAGCAAGTCACTTCCTGCCCCCTTTACGACGAGGCTGGCTCGCTCTTGCCAGAGGGTCCAAACTGCAAACACTTACTGACCAGAGGGGGGCCAGATTCTTTCTTGGGCTTGAACTGAACTTGTGGGTTGCGCCAGGTCAGGCCATATGGTTAGCACTGTTTCACCTTTTTTTCCAGTGCCCTAAACTTTGACCTAATTTCAGGAGGCTGTAGGAGAAATTCGAAGTGGGGAAATAATAGAATGGAAATTTGCGGTGTCTGTCCACACACTGTTGGAGACAACCTTACTTTAGCTTTGCAACTAAAGAAAATGGTAACAGACCCTCTGTTTCTTTGCCAGTTACCTGGTTGGCCGATCATCCAGTTAATGAAACTTCTTTGTTTTGTTCACTTTTTTGCAGTAGGATGTCCCCTGCCTTGCGCATATGATTCTAGTATGTAAGAGTCTGACAGCTGCTGCGGGTCTCCAGTGCTGTACATAGGCCATTTGGTAACTGTAAGATGACTTGGAATCTGTCGTGTTTTGTAAGCAGAGCCATCAGTATTGTTATCTTGGCCACTTTTTTATTCAAAATAAATAAATAACAGGATTGTTTGTACACTGTGTGCATATTTTATCGGGTTCGCTTGGTTTGTAGCAAAATCTAGAAACTTCCTTTAGGCTGACCACCACCACCCATGTTAAATGAGGCCCACACGTTGGCAGAATCAGTGTTACAGAAACAGCCATCAGCCACCATGCGGCATCTGTTCAGTTAGTCTTTGGTGGTTTACTCCAAAAAAAGTATGAGAAATAGAAGGGGAAAATAACCAGTAGAACTTCAGCAGCACGTAAAACCATGTCATCTTAGCAGATCAGGTAATGTCTTTCGATGAAATGCTGACTGCAGAGATTTCAGCAATGATAAGCATGTCATTCAACAAACACCAAACAGAATAAAGAAAATTAAAAACAGCCCCACACATACCATAGCAAAGCTGCTGAAAGTTGAAAAAATTAAGCAAAGAAATAAAGACTAATTACAAGGAGCTGTAATGAGACTGAGCTTACTTGGTAGAAATGGTGAAAGTGAAGGCAATAGAAGATACCTTCCAGGTGGCGAAAGGAAATCACTGCCAACATAGACTTTCATACCTAGCAAAACGCCCTCTAAGAATGAAAGTAAAACCATTTGCAAACAACTGGAAATGGAAGCTGAAGGAGTCTGAATATAGTGGAAAGGTCTAGAACAAAACTGGGTTCCTGATGAAGACTGACGTCAGGGGTAGGATTAAACAACATTGAACCCCTGGCCTGCAGATGGTTCCTCCGCCCTTGATGGAGGGGAGCACCTCTCACCACCGCCCTTGATGGAGGGGAGCACCTCTCACCACCGGAGGTCAGTTGCAACCACCTGGAGACGCACAAGACGACATTTTCCTCCTTACAGCCCCCTCCACTTGCCCTTGTTAACCTCTTGGTCAGTAACAGGCTAATTTTAGTCTTTCCTTTGAGAAGTTCCAGTCCCTGTATGGAAGGGCATGAGATACACAGCAAAGAGCTGCACTGGCTCAAGGTATTGTGTGCACTCCAGATGGACTGCACTTGGCTACGTTACAGCCTCATTCAATGGCAATCTTAAAGGACACTGATGAGGGAAAACCCAGTGGGTGGTGCTTTGGAGAGGGGAATGGAGAATGGGCTTTGGTTGGCTAGGCGGGGCCATGAAAGAAACAAAATTAGGAGGTGGGAAGCAATGAATGCTGGGGAAGAGGCCAGAATTGCGATTTCAGACCATGTGCCGCGCCTCTGGGAGCCAGCACAAAAGTGAATCACGGTGTCTCATGTCAGTACTCACTGAGGATCTTTGCCACAGGGAGGCACTGAACACTCAGCTGGACAGACAACACGGTCAGTGGCCATTTGCCAGCCTACCCACCACGGCACCAGGGACCACTCACTGTGGCCCTGATGGCAGCATGGAGGTGGTCATGGGCTTTCTCACACTGAGACTGATCTGGCAGCTACTGCTGCTGCGGAACACCCAGCATGTGAGGAGCAGAAGCCAGCATGAGCCTCAGAATGTGCCATCCTCCCACAAGACCAGTCAGCCACCAAGGCACTCTGGAGAGGGTGTGATTCACACTGGAGTCATAAGCACCTCTGCCAGCCCCACAACCCAGGAGCTGACAGGGCCCAAGTACTGAAATAGGAACCTGTACAACCGCTCTGGACCAAGGACTGAGTGCAATGGCGTGCACCCATGGGTCCACTGGTCCTACCACCTACCTGTGGGCTCAAAGCTGCCAGCCTGACACCAAACGGCCTTCCAAAGACCCAGCTGGGCCTGGTGTCAACACCGTGCGTTGGGAGCTCTGCCTCCAGCATGCAACAGTCATTTAAACAACAGCCACCATTTAGTACCACACGGCCAATAACTAGAATTCAAGAATCTGGGCACCACGCAGTGGAAGGCCTGGCCCCTCCAGTCATCTGAGATCCACTTGAACTCATGCTTCACTACTGCGATTTTAGGCCTGGTGGCATTTGAGTTCTGAACCCCTCGGTTAGGAAGCTTTCCACCACGTGACGCAGCAAGAGAACTGTGGTTGCGGCCTCATCACTTGGGCCCCTCACACTGGCAATCAGCAGACAAATGCATCATCGGGCTAGTGGGATTAATTGAGTCTCATCACAGGAAGGCAGGGTCTCCAGCAATGCATATCAATAACTTATCGATAACTCCAGAAGGTGAGAACTTCTACTAATCCCGTGGTAAAACTGTGTTAAAGATAGTGCTGGTGATGGCACTGGCCACAACCTTAAATCACCAGCAAAGACAGCTCGATGTGGGCAATGTCAAGGGTAGACAGTAGCAGAAACCACTAATCACAACATGCCTCGGCTCACCTGTGACGCTGCAGACCGCCTCAGTGTTTGACAGCTTCTCCACTTGAGCATTTGTGTCTCTTTCCACCGCTGCCCGAGGGCTTCCTCGGCTCTCCAGGGACTGCTCAGTTGTAAACTGGTTGCAGCATTGAGGCGCCAACTTCCTTGAGGCAACTGCAAAGCAATGGGAAATGGTGACTCCTTGTCCCAGCCTCTGGGGGAGAGGCTCTGCAGGCATGCTGCACACAGCCAAGGCCCCAAGGCCCCAGCAGTAGCCTGCCCATTACCTAGGTCCTACTGGCTTTCCTCAGTCCCTACGTGCTTCCCAGGATCACCTCCAAAATACTCTGCCTGCAACCACCTTCTCTTTGCAGGGCCTGCTTTGGTGGAACCCAAATAAGACAGCCAATCTTGCTCATAACAGACAGCTGCAAAATCCTACAAAATATTATCAAGCTAAATTCATTATGTTGGATTAAACCTAGTTAACAGTCATTAAACCAGCACAACCAAAGTGGTTTATTGTAGGAGTGAACCCAGCAAAACCAATCAATGTGGTTTTATGAATATAATTCATTAAAAAGTTTTTAGAAAGTCTTTTTAAAAACAGCTAAAAAAGGGCAAAATTTACGATTTTTGAAGAAAAGCTTAGCAGTTGCAAAAATTTGTGCAAATTTCCTAATAAAGTGTATTTAAATGTTTTCTACAATGAATGTTACACTTAAGGGTAAAATTTTGAAAGCTTTTCATCTGGGATGAGGAACAAGAAGTAGACTTGATATTAGCACTTCTTTTTAGCATTGTGGTCAAAGCCCTCACCATTGCAATAAGATAAGAAAAATTAGAAAGATTGGAAAGGGTATAAATCACATTCTCAGTCAGTATGATTGGGGATAAAGCATCAGGCTGGGTATAAAGTGTAAATAAACCCAGTGATAAAATACTTGAATTAAGTGACGTTAATAAGCTTTCTGGATAAAAAGAGAACTCTCAATCAAAATTAGCTGTAGAAATAAATTATGGAAATGGTAGTTTTACTCACAATACCCCCCAGAGCTGTAGATGACTCAAATGCCATCAACAGATAAACATATAAACAAGATATAAAATATTGCTCAGCAATAAAGAGAACCAATCAACCACGTGCCACCCACTGACTCAGCGCCCTGCGCCTGCGCTCTTGGGACTGGCCGGATTCTCCAGCCTTTCCTTCAGGGCTGCAATGCCTACCTCTGTCAGTAGAGGGCGCTGGAGGGACACTGCGCAGGACGGCGAGGATCCTCAGATCAGCTGGGTTTCCTCCTTCCCACCATCTTCTCATATTCTTCCCCCCTCCCTCCTCTTCCTCTTCCTGCCAAGTGTGTAAGGGCCCCCGCTGCCCCCCACAAGGTGCGCTGGCCCAGGCTTGGCTGAATGCCCGACCTGGAAGCAGCTGGTTCTGGAATGGTGCAACCTGTCCCAGATTGCCCAAGATGAGCCCAGTTTAAATCTGAAAATCCCGTATCCGGGAACTCCCTCTCCTGGGGCAAAATTGATTTAGGTTGCATTTCACGGGGGAAGTGCAGAATTTCAGACGCCCCTCCACTACTGGTGGGGAGCCCTCCTCCCTGGGGGCAGCTGCCCAGCCCGACACTGGCGGCGCCATGGCCGTCTTTCCAAGGACTGCTGCCGTCCTCCCTTTCCAAACAGTGTATTGGAGGGGGGATAGTGAGGCAAGGGACAGCGCCCAGTAGAGGACAGGTCACCGTGGGTGCTCTGCACACAGTGGCAGGGCCACTCGGCTCGGGTGCCCGCACTGGGGCTGACCGAACAACCTGGAAACAGCACTTCTAGGGCCTCAGGGGGGGGCTCCCCCAGACGTGCCCAGGAGCCCCGAAGGCCCCTCGTCCAAGATGGCGCCGGCCGCCCAGGAGGCCGCAGCGCGGCAGCGGGTCACTCACCGCAGCGAGAGGCCTCAGCTGGGGGCAGCCCCACCCCGGAGGTCGATGGAGCGGGCCGGAGGGACGGCGCCGGACCCTGGGCCACGGAGCAGAAGCCACGGGAGGCGGCGCCGGACGGTCACAAGTGGCTCCCAGAGGGGCCCTGGATTCTGGTGCCGGTCAGCCGTCCACAGGGTGGGCACACTGGCCAGCCGTGCGGCCACCCGGTCCCGCCATGACCGCTCCGGGGACTGGTGGGCCCTCACCGCGCAGCTCTGGGAGCCCCGGGGCGCCCGGGTCTCCCCATCCCTGAAGGCCGCTGCTGGAGGCACTCTGCAGGGCAGCAGAGTGGCCTGAGAGCCCCAGGGCCTCCACCTGGCGCCCCCCGCCCACCGCGGTTTCCCCCGCCCCTCTGGGGGACGGTTCCAGCCCCTGGCTAATGGGCCCGATGACCCCCAGATCAGCCGCACCTGGGGGTCTGCTCCGCGCTCCAGGCACCGAATCCACAGCCTCGGTGGCTGCACCTGTAGGGCCCACGGGCCAGCCCACGCCTCCTGACTCACCAGCAGGACCAGCGCGTCTGTTGGGCCTCGTGGCTGCGCCTCCACGCGGGGCCAACACAGAGAACCGCTGGCACCCCGGCCCGCCCTGAGGGTGCCACGGCCAGGGTGTGTGGCCGGAACGGAGGGCCCAGCCCTGCGCCACGAGCGTCCGCTCACGGCGCCCGCTTTGCATTCTCTGCGGCCACCAGGGAGGCGCTTAACAGTCAGCTGACCTCCCTGGCCAGGTGTCCACACCTGCATCCAGGTGGCCCTCGGGTGCTGACCTTGGGTGCTACCGAAGGTCCCTTCACGCGTGCGGCCTGTTTCAGTCACTGCATCGTGGCTCTTGTCCAGCCTCTCCAGGCCAGTGGGGGCTCTGCCGTGTGACCCACTGCGGGCCACTTCCACGGCGCCTGGCCACCCGCCACCCCAGGCCACACGTGCGCCCGGGCTCCCGGCTGCCCCTGACCCTGTCCCCCGGGCCACTTTTCCTCGCCAGCTCGGTGATGACTTTAGGAGACTTTTTCTTTTCGTATTTATAGCTCATAGGGGGCTGTTTTAAGGGGGGCACGAGACCCTCGGGTCTGCCTTTACCGCAGGAAGGCTCCTTCTGATCTTCCTGTTTCCCCAGCGCCTTCAAGCGCTGGTCCAGCGCCGCTGGCCAGGGAGCCCGTCGCCTCCATGGGCCGCATCTCACTCTCCAGGAAGGCAGCCCAGGGGTCCGCGGGTCCACGAGAACCCAGAGGAGTCCCACATCGAGCCACAGCCCCAGGAAAGGGGGTGCTGCTTCGAATCCAGGCTCATGCCCAAGGGGCACCGACTGGCGGTGAGCTCCGATCGGCGCCAGCGGACGGAGACTGAAAGCAGGGGCAGGTGTCACTGGGGGTCACTGGGGGCCAGGCACGGGCTGCTTGCTCTCCGCTCTGCGGCGTCCCCTCCGCCGGGCACACAGCAGGCTGGGCTGCGTGGAGGAGGGGCAGACGCCTGCCCCTCCCTGGGGGGCAGAGCGGGGGCCTGCGTGCGGCATGGGGGCTGGACCTCGGGGGCCTCCAGGACAGGGTGGCCGGGGCCCCAGGGGGGCGGCTGAGGGGCCCACGTGGAACACCTGTGGTGGCTGCAGGGCGGGGCGGGCAGGCGGGCCCCACGTTTTCCCTCTAGAGACGGGGGTGGGGAGGAGGGGACGGCTGGACCCAACCTCAGCCAGGGAGCGTGGGAGCAGCGGAGGCGAGCGCCGTGGAGAGGCTCTGGCCGCCGAAGGGAGCCTCAGGCTGCCCCAGTGGCAGGGTGTCGGGAAGGGCTCGCTCCTCAGCGGGTCAGACGCGCCACCTTCCCCGCGAGGCGGACGTGGAGATGACACGACGTTTGCCCTCCAGCACAGGAGAGGGTCTGGCTGGGCCCGGAGCCCGCGGACCACCCTCCTGGCTGGAGCGGATGCTAGTAAGCGCCAGTCGGCGGCCCCAGGCCGGCGCCCACCGAGGCTCCAATTAGCGAGGGCAGCGGGGGTGGGGGGCTGTGCACCCGGCCTGGGAGGGGCGCCAGGCGGGCGGGCGCTGCTGGCCCGCGCTCTCCGGGGAGCTGATCTACACCATCCGGGCGTGTCGGGCCAGCCCTGCACACAGGCCCCCCGACCCCAGGGCTGGCCCCGTGTGCCCAGCGCATCTCAACGAAGCTGGCGCTGTGGCCACCTGAGCAGGAGCCCAGCTGATGGCGGCCACCTGGAATCGCGGCCCTGTGCTGTGGAGCTCCGGCCAGCCGGCGGCTGTGGGAGGGCAGGGCCAGTCGCCAGCCAGGGGCGCAGTTCGAGGCCAGGGAGGGCTGGCTGGCAGGGAGGGCTGGCTGGCAGGGAGGGCTGGCTGGCAGGGAGGGCTGGCAAGGTCATGGGGCCCATGGCTGGTGCCGGGTCAGGTCGCTGCTGGAGGGAGGCTGGGCCGGCACAGCCCGGAAGGGGCTTTAGCCACAAGGCCCGCGGTCCCTGGCTGCTCTGAGCCTTGGGGACCTTGTGTCCCGGGCCAGCCGCACCGGGCATTCTGGCCAGCAGGTGGCTCTGCCCCCACCCCCACGCCGGTCAGCTGGTCACAACCTCTCCCGCCTCCCTCGATGCGGGACTCCCTGGCTCCTGCCTAGCCGGGTGAAGGGGCCTGAAGAGGGCCGAAGGTCTGGGCGGGGAACCTGGCACTCTGCCCGGGAGGGCCCGCCCTGGCCGGCATCTCCTGGGGGCCCTGCACCCCGGAGGAAGGACTTGTGGGACTGCAGGCGGCCCCTAAGGGTCATGCTGTCTGCACACTGCTTCAGAATCGCCGGTCCAGGAGGCAGCGAGTGGCTGTTACCTTCATGAAAACGAAGCCACTGAGCCGCCCCCACACTGCCCTGGCACCCCAGCCCTGGAAGAGCCCCTCGTCCGAAGCTCTGCAGGCCAGCACCCCCCAGCTCAGCCCCACAGCACCCCCGCAAGGCGGCCACTCTCCCGCCCCTTTGGGTTACAAGGGAAGAGAGGCCCCGGGTGGGGGTGCCTGATTCAGGGGCGCTGCCCGCTCCTGCAGGCGCCCCAGCCCAGCGCTCTCTGCTCAGTGCCCCCTCTCCCGGGCCCCCAAACGAGGCCACCCCCAGCACCTCACCCTCAGACGGACTTGCGCCCAGCACTCTTTATTGGCTTGGCTGAAGCTAGAAGTCGGGGTGGGGGCCAGCTCTGCATTTCTGGGGTGCTCCCGGCCCTGAGCCT
>NW_004567107.1:1803633-1806130 GCF_000260355.1 Condylura cristata | reverse complement strand
GGGCACCAGCTGCCCACACGCCCTCGGCTGGGCCCTGGCGCTCCGGCGAGGCCCCCAGTTGACCGCTGCCCAGGGAGAGGCCCAGCCCAGTCGTGGGGGTGGGATGTGGGAGCACAGTGAGAGCCGCGTTCTTCCCTTCTGTCCGTCCTTTCTTCTTCCTTCCAAACAGCGTCTATTACACTGGGCACCTCCGGCCTGGGTGAACTGGGGCGGGGAACAGGTGCAGGACACTGGCCCGGGGAGAGGCCCCGGGGCTGGGCCACGCAGGCCCTCAGGCTGCCCAGAGCATCCTGCACGCCCACTCCTCCTCCTCCAACTGGCGCTCAGTGGGGAACTGGGAGGCGCGTCTCATGGTGAGCACGGTGGGTGCGCTGGTGGAGGCAGAGCCGAGCTCAGAATTCACCTGCAACGACGGGCGCCTGGACAGGCCCGGGCAGGGCGCCGGCTGGCCAGCCCTCGGCCCACCTCCCGCACGGCACGCACCTCTCTCCTGTGACGGGGTCCGTCCTTCTCAGGGTGAGCCGCTCCATGACCGAGTCAAAGGGCACGTTCAGGAAGAACACCCTGCGGGGGCCCGAGGTCAGCGGCAGGGCCAAGCCCCGGGCACACCTCCCGCGCCCGGGGCCACGCCCCAGCAAGGAGGCTCGGGCAGCGCCCAGGCGTGCAAGGAACCCGCAACCACGGATCCCCATCTCACCCTGGGGGCTGAGTGTGAGGGACCCTCAAAGAGTGCCCCCCAGTATCGGGTCAGGACTCAGGGCCAGTCCCGCCCGCCCCGCCCCCAGCAACATGTGGCTCACGCTCCCCAGAACGCGGCCCACGGGCAGCACCAGAGCGCCTGTCACCGCGGGCGGCCGGGCCGCCGCCAGGGCAGGAGCCAGGTGGAAGTCCCGCCCGTCGGGGCTGCCTCATGGACAAACCCTCACTGCAGGACTGCTAAGCCCGCCGTCAAGCCCGCGAGGGGCCGGCTAGGCCAGAAACAAGGACGCGGCCACGCTGGCACCTGAGACACGTCGCTGGGGAGAGCCCCGCTGGGGAGGGGCTGTGCTCCGCACGGGGAGCTTGTTAGCCAGCTCGTGGGCCGGTGCGAGGGCCCAGCTGCCGGCCGCCGCGTGGACAGGGGGCCCGGGTGCCCCACATCCTCGGGGGCTCCTTGTTCTCTGAGACTCGTTGGCATCAGCCCCGGGATAGAGACTGGGTGTGTCCCACCTCCCTGGATTCGGGACTCCCTGGCGCGGGCCCACCCGGGAGTGCAGCTTTCGACAGGCAGACGGGGATGGGGGCCCCGCGCCCCTCGCTTCTCAGAGTGGGTCTTGGAGCAGCAGCCCAGCCCGCTCCAGCAGCCCTGAGGCCGAGGCAGCGGGGTGTCTGCTGGGCTCCCCCACCTGTCTGAGGGAGGCCATCGCCGGGAGGCTTGTCTGACTCCCAGATGCGGCGCCCTCGAGCCAGAGGAGCCTGCAGGCGCGGGAGGTTCGTGTCCTCGGCCCACGCCTGGCAATGTCGCCCCACCCTCACCTGTGGCTGCACCCTGGAGCCATTGGACCTTCCAGCCTGCCCCGGCCACTCCCACGATGGGGCGAATCGGGGCTCTGTTTAGGGGAGAGCAGGGCCTTCCTCCTCGACGCCTGGGCACGCACCCCCATTCCCTGGAAACACCGAGGGCAGACTTCTCTCTGGACCCAGGGACAGATCTGGCGGACGCTGAGGCGTGTGACGTCTGCCCTGCCTGGGCGAGGCGCCTGACGAAACTACAGGAGCTCCAGGCCTTTGAGGGCAACGGCCGGAACTCAACAAAGAGCTGCAAGCCAGAGGGTGTGGGGCAGCGGCCCTGGGGGCCCAACGGGGCAGCAGGGAACGGGCTGCGGCTCTCAGGAATCAGGCAAGTCCTGGGGTCAGCCGGCTGGCCACCCGCGGGGCACCCAGACAGGGCGCCAGGGCCCAGGCGGGCCAGAGACAGGCTCACTGCAGAGCGAGTCACAGTAACCCGAGGGTTCGGCTCCAGTGCCCACGGGGCCCGGGGGGACACGGTGCGGTCTGCGCGGGAACCCGGCTCATTCACCCACTGAGGAACCCGCCCAGGGCGCGCCGCGACGCCCAGGGTGTCGGGACCCTGGAACACCCCACAGTGTCCACAACCGCACCACCCGCATGAGGCGGGAGGCTCAGATCAAAGCGACGGTTTCGGCTGGAAGAAAACAGTCCCGGGTACATGGTGTGTCCGTGGCCACGTGGTGTGTCCACGCAGGCCCGTTTGGCCACGGCCCGCCCTGCCTCCTGCCCCTCCCAGGCACGCCAGCGGCGGGGCCCCAAGAGGCCCGGGGGGCCCAGCGGGCTCGGGTCCATCGGCCGATTGCCTTTGCTGCCCTGCTCACCTCCAATACGTGCCATCGGCTTCCGGAGGGTTCCGGAGGGTTCCCGGAGCCTCCGGGGTGGGAGCATGTGGAGGCGGAAGCTTCCAGGAGAGCTAGGAGTGGCCCCGGCCTGTGCACCCCCTCCC
>NW_004567107.1:1799878-1803247 GCF_000260355.1 Condylura cristata | reverse complement strand
ACCAGCCCACCCTCCCGCGCGGCGGCCAGGCTGCGGGGGGCGCCCGTCGCCCTCCCTTCTGCTCGGTTTTACTTCTCGAGAAGCCCACGTCCGATTAAATATTGATATCCAGTGGTGTTAATTAAGGGGGAAAAGTCCATCAAGAGAACCTCAATATGTTTACAGTGTCCCCGGGAAACTGGGAAAATTCACAATCAAGTGTGTAAATGTTCTAAAAAAGGGTCCTGAATATTTTATGAATATTTGTCATAAAACAGAAATAATAACCACTGTGCAGAGCTATTAGAATTAATATTTATGCTGCCCGCCATGAAAAATTCATGGGGACAGAGAAAGGGGGGCCGGTAAGACAAGAATTAATTTACACCGGGCTCGGTTTACCGCCGCTTGATGTTTAAAGCCGGCTGACAAGCCTGCCTGTGAACCCGCCAGTACCGGCGGGCGCGGGCGCGGCGCGGGGCGGGCGCTGACAGCCCGCAGGAGCCGAGTGACAGCCCGCAAGCCCGCGCGCGCCCCCCCATCGCCCGAGGCTCGGTTCTGCTCTTCCTGCCGGCCCCTTCCATCTGCTGGAATTAACGAATTAATGAGCTTGCTCGCCTTGCAGTGGGGCCCATGAATGTTTACGGGCGATTAAATTATAATGCAGGCCGGCTGTATAATTCATGAGCCAATTAAAGGAAGTGTTAGTTGATTTGATGGGATGAGGACGTACAAAACGCATTTAACTAATGGGGAGCCGCGGGCTGCGGGCGGCTCTCGAATTACCAGCTAATTGCGGCGCTTTGCGGGGCTGTCACTGGTGGCTGTGCATATTTCACTGTCCTCAAGCACTTCGGCCGCGGGCCCGCGGCAGCCCAGACGCCAGGCCCGGCGGGCTGCGCCCCGAAGCCTGCGCCGGGCGCTGGCTCCCGCCATCAGGGACGCAAAGGGCGAGGCCTGCACATCCCTCGTCTCCCCCACACCCCAGGCGCTGGCTTCAGCACCACGGCAACACTGGGGCCTCACCCCCTATTCTGGGGGGAGGTGGGCGGTCCCTGTTTTGTTCCCACCATGAGGGGTCCAGGGTGGGGTCCCCCAGGCCACCCAGCAGCCCAGATTCCCCCAGGGCGGATCGCCGGGGGGGTGCCACCACCTTCCCATCCATACCCCTGGGCTCCGCAAGGCTGGCAGGGTGCCAGGCGGCCAGAGCCTGCTCCGGGCCGGCCCAACAGCCATCTGGGGGGCCCTGCGCACCCCCTGGTTTCTCAGCCCAATTCTGGTCTCACATGAGACTCACACCACAAAGTAAACTTACAACTAAAGGCTCCAAGGCTAGAGGGGTCCGTTTGTCCCTGCTGGCACCCCGCTGTGGGCGGGGCAGGCGCTGCTTCCAAGGACTGACACCCCTCCTTCCCGCTGCCCCAGCCCGCACCCCCTTCCTCCTGTACACACACACACCCCCTCTGGTGTCTGGTGTGGACGAAGCAGAGACGCTGGGAGGGACACGCCTCCATGGCCTTCCCAGCACGATTCAGAGCACTTTCCAGAACATTCCACCTGAGGAAATCCCCTCTCAGCTTCCAGCAAGGCCTCTCTGTCTCTCAGGTTTCTAAGCATGCCAGGCAGCGCGAAGCAGGGGGCCACAAAGGCCACGCGTGGGCCTGAGCTGGGGGCTGGGGGCCCGTGACAGGCCCCCCCGCAGGCAGGCAGCTTCCGGGAGGGCGTGGCCACCCGCCTGGCCTGCTGGGCTGGGGCCCGGCCTAGGACGCCCCTCGAGCCCACCGAGACCGGATGACCGATGGGCTCCGCCCGCTGCCCGAGGACTTGCCGTGGGGCGGGAGCAGCCGCGGCCTCAGCAGGCCCAGCGGGCCCCGACTGTCCACGGCAAGGAGAGCAACTGCTTGATCCTTCCAGTTATGTGCGCCTCGCAAGAGCGCACCCCGAGTCTCCAGACAGAGTGCCCCCGTATCCGCCGCTGGGGGCCGGGTCTGCAGCTTGGAGCTGGGCCCCAGCCGTCCTCCTCTGCCAGTCAGAGCCGCCCCCGGGGCTGGGGGCAGCCCGGGAGACCCCCGCAGCCACCCTGGGCCCACGTGTGGGCGCTTGCGCCCCCGGGGACGCCCGAGCACGGCCACGCACATGTGGGCAGCGGGGAGGGGCGGTGGCCGCGCGGGACGGTGTGTGCAAGCCAGAGAGCGGCTCGGGCACCCACAGCAGCTCCCACCGCGGGGGGCTGCGCTCTGCGCGAGGCCCCTTCGGAATACAGAAATGCATGGGCACTACAGCCCTGAGCTGCGCCCGCCCCTGTCGGGGGCTGCCCGGCCCCCGCACGGGCTGCTGGACAGATGCTCCGGGCCAGGTGGCTGTCTGCTCCCTCACCTCTGGGAGGGTCTGCGCCACTCCCGGCTGACCCTTGAGGGGCCTTGGGAACCAGGGGGTCCCAGCTGGAGGCCTGGCCGCGGACTCCCCCGGATTCTGATGGAAGAAATTTCTAGAAGAGTAAGCATGCAAATGAGGGAACCCCAGGGCTGGCACCCCTCCCTGGCTCCGCCTTCTCAGGGCTGCTGCACGGAAGCTCGACTCCCCTCAGCCAGACCGGCGTCCTCCCCCCCGAGGCCTGTGTCCCCCCTGTGCCTGTGTGATGTCCAACGTTTTGCAATTTGATGACATTTCCCTCCAGTCACTTAAAGAAAGGCCTCAGGGCCAGAACACTGCCGCCCTGACCAGACATCCTCTGCTGAGCTTGGTCAGCGTCTTGCTGGCCGGGCAGCGCTGGGCCGCCTCCGGGGAGACTGGCCCCTGCTCAGCCGCTGAAACGCTGCGCGCTCTCATGCTCCCCACGCGGCCGAGTCCCGGCGCTTCGGGGCCCTCACCCGCCCCACTGTTCCCTTGCCCAGGGGTGGGGCCCTCCCCTGAACTCCAAGGGCCCCACCCCTGGAGTGCTGCTTTGGGGTGAGCACCCCAAAGTCCCCTTCGGCAAGGCAGGCCTCCTGGGCAGGGCAGCAGGGCTGGGCTGGGTCTCGGCAGCGCAGAGCCCACGCGGACTCCCTGGGCGAACCCCCACGCTGAGGTCGGCGTGCCCAGCCGGGGCTGCTACGGGCCCGGGGCACAGAGCGCCCCACCTCGGGAGCGAGGGAGGCTTACTCCTCGGCCGGTGCGGATGCCGTGATGCTCCCTACGCCCAGACCTGCTGGGTGCACCCTGGCCCTCCTGTGGGGAGCACAGAACTGCCCCTCTGTGTGGAGAATGACCCTCAGAGCCTCAAAGCCACGCCAGTGTCCACATCCTAGGGCGAGACTGGCCGCGCAGTGCCCACCAGCGGAGCTCCATCACCTGCAGAGCCGGTGACACGGGGCCTTTAGTCCTGGGGTCACAGCTTTGCTCCAGAAATCG
>NW_004567107.1:1798339-1798898 GCF_000260355.1 Condylura cristata | reverse complement strand
TAAATTAACGCCTGCGGCCCGTAAAACGGCCGCTCAGGATCGTTACCCAGCCAGCATATGTAACTCGCCAGATTGGTGTCTGGAGAATACCGCCGGCTGATTTTCTCTGTTCTCCTAACTACTCCACAACTAAATGTTTTACAAAGCCATTTCCTCCCCAAATATTTATGTTCGGATGTGTTTATTAGCCTCTTTATCATGATCGCGGTTTTACGAGCACTCTACCCCAACTGTGAATTAAAGACCATCATCTCCCACCCGTCACATTCCGGCTTGGTGCACATCTGTCTCCATTACGCCGCCCGGGCGTGGGCGCCCCGACGCGGCCGAGGGGCCGGCGTCTCGTGGGCGCCCTGGGCCAGAGCCCCCCGTCCAGCCTTTCGGGAAAGGAGGGCGCCCTTCCGCGAGACCACGGGGGAAGCAAAGCCGCAGGAGCAGCGTCCGGGGCGGCCGGGCTACGCCCGATGCCAGCGGGAGCCCCCGGTGACGGTGGGGGGCAGGACAGCGCGGCCGGGGCACCCCAGGCGGGCGTCGCTGTGCACGTGAGAAACGGGGCGCC
>NW_004567107.1:1787651-1796584 GCF_000260355.1 Condylura cristata | reverse complement strand
GGCTTTCTCAGTCAAGGTCTCCCGCGACTTCGGCTGTGTTTTAGTGACTTTTTTACTCTGTCTGCTCTCCGTGTAGATACAATCTTTGTCCTAACAGATTGTCCAGTTCTTTGTTGCCGAAGACAGTGTGGCCTGGTCTCCGCGCTGTCCACGTGTCTCCTGCCCTGCCCGGCGCCGAGGGCCGCTGCTGGCCCCGCGCCACTCAGGCGTCTGTCCACGCCAGCGAGGCGGCCGTTAGCAGGTCAGGGCTATTTGATGTAGAGATGGGAAATTCAAAGGTAGCGTCGGATAGGAATCGCGGCGCTGCAAACTCCGAGCGCGGCCTTATGTCACGAGAGGAGTGTGTCCACACGCCTCATCGAGTGGGAAAAGGGCAGGTGTGACTACACTTGACCCCCCCAGGTCGCCTGGCGCGGTGGACAGAACACATGCGGCAAAGTGGTCGGTCTCTTGTTACTGCTGCGGAACCAGCAGAAAGATTTGAGCAAACGACCCGCTTTACGAGGTCTCCAGGCAGGGAAAGGGCTGTGGGGTGGTGTCACGTATTTTATGTATTTTGATTTTATAAACAAGGTTCAGCTTGAGATTGCTAGAGGAAATAATGCTTATGGTAAGGCCATTATTTTGAATGTTATTTGAAATGACTGCTCTTTGACAGGGAAAAAGAACTGCCTTTTTTTTTTTTATACAGAACTGGGGGACAAGCCAGAGGTGCAGGGGCGGTGAGAGGACTCCCCAGAGACAGAGTGGGGGGCAGAACAGGCAGACCGACGAAGCTGAGGGGAGCAGCGGCGGGTCAGGAGCCGTCTGCCGCGCCAGGTGGGTCACCTCCGGGGCGGGGTCGAACTCGCACTGAAGCGGCTGGGCTGGCCTGCAGTGCTGAGTCCTGACCCGCTGTGGCACTGGGGAGGGCCCAGGGCTGCCGTATTTTTTAACAAGATCCCATCTGTTGAAGCTTATTGGACAAGAGCATGGGTCTGGGCCCTAACCGCCCCAGTTGAGGGTTCCTTCCTTAGCTGTTCAAGCACCTGCTTATCAGGTGAGCGAGCAGAGTCCTCTGCTGGACTGGAGGGTTGGTGGGGGGCACCTGATGGAGGCACCCGGGAGGGTTCCGGCACGTTCTCCGGGAAAGAGCCTCTAACCTCTCAGAGTCCATGGGGCTCACTGGGGTGCTGGAAACAGAGCAGCACTCTGGAAGGGCTGGAGGGCAAAGCCAAGGGCACCAGCCACTGCCCACCTTGCACGTGTGTGAGAAGAACCGTGAGGCTCAAACAATGTCCTAAATAGACTCCACTCCCCGGCATCTTTCCAGGCTCCATCCTTGTCTCCATCCCAGGGAGATTTCAGGCACGAAGGACTACAACTCCCATTATGCCATGCACCTGCCTTACCGAAGGGGCGTGGCTTCTGGGAGCTAGGGGGCGGAGCTCGGCGGCCATGTTGGGCTTAAAGAGAATGAACTTTGCATGTGTCCACTGTCGCTCACACCTCCGTCTCAGCTCAGACAGTGCAGCCATGTCCGGTCACTTCATCTCTGTCTCTCTACTCATTCCCTGTCAAGAAAGCTTTCAAAAAATTTCTCTCTGCACATCTGCTTTGATTTTGTCCCAAGTTTTTAAGTATGCAGGTGAGAACTCAAAACCCAGACCACCCCTGGGACTCCTAGGGCGGTCCGTAATAGTGACCTTGACTTTCAGACCCTCAGCCTCTTGGAGCACCAGATTTTTCCCTGGGCAAAATAAAATAAGAGACAAACTAGTGGTTGCAAGCATTGGGAAATGCTGGAGGAGTCTCCTCCCAGCCAGCCTTGCAGGCAGAGAACTCAGCGCTCAGTGGAGACTTGATGTCTGTGCAGCAGAAATCTGCCTCTGCAGGAAAACCAGCCCTTCCCATCCCCTCTAGGAGCCAGGCAGCCAGCTAAAGGAGATTTAAACAGTGGAGCGCAGGCTTGCGTTCCGCAGGGCATTCTTTAGAAACTAGGGTGGAAACTAAAACCCCACCACGGCCTTTCTCTGTGCGCAGACATCAGTGTACCCACAGGCCAAAATAACTTAGGACCAGACACCCCCCAAAATTACATTTTTGTGATCAGTGAGTCACTCAGCTCTACATCGCATTTTGTGTTCCCTAACACAGCTCTCATGGAGTGAGCTCGGCCGGCTGCCCCCAAATCCAGGCCTCCTTGTGGCTGCCTAGAGGACTCTGTCTGGCTTCATGTCAGCCAACACCCTCCCAGGATCCTGCCGACACTGTAGTTCTCTCTACACATTTACCAGCAACAGGGTCAACTCGGCGCCAGATCTGAGCACCGTGAGGGAATTGGGGGACCAGCGGTCCTCGAGCCAAATGGAACCCCCTACCCAGACGCTCCAAGGGCGGGCAGGCCAGAAACGCTCCATGAACGCATGTGGAAGGGGAAGGGGCACGCGACTGGGCGTGCCAGGCTGTGCCAAGCCGAGCGACTGCAGCAAGATTCTAGAGGAAGATTTTCTTCCGAGAGTTCTCCAGGGGAAGGCCGGGGGCCTCTGCCGAGCTGTCAGGAGAAAGTCCGCAGAGGGCCACGCCGCCAGGCCACCAGATCGCCGCTGCGCTTCCTACAGCTGCCAGGCGAGCATGGAGCCATGAGTGTCCTTTCGCCGCCCCCCACCCCACGCTCCCCTGGGGCACAATCAGCTTAATGCTATGCAAATGAGAGACTGTGTCATCGTTAGCTTAGAGCTGAATGTTCCTGCATAATTGGGCCTTCAGCAGGGTAATTAGACACCATTTCATCCATTAGCCTTACAAGGCTAATCACCGTGGGGAGGAGGCCAGACACTCCCAGAGCCCCACATGCAGGGGCCTCGACCGGAACAGAACGGAGTCCCCGGGGTCCCGCCCACCCACTTGGGGCACCGGTGCAGGTGGGCAAGGGCGCCTCCCGCGTGAGGGGCAGAGAACAAGAACCAGGGCTGCGGCGCAACACAAGGGCCCCCACTAACCACCGCGGGCAGCGGCGCCGTCCCTCGGGGCCTCAAGCCCCCTGCCCCCCACTTGACGGCCTCGCAAGGACCAGGGCCCGCTGGGTTTGCCGCGTGGATTTGAACCGCAGAAGGCAGAACGGAAGCCCAGAGCCTGGTGGGGGGAGGCAGGTCCTGGTGTGGAAGCCTGGCCCAGAGCGGGGCAGGGTCGCAGGCCCGGGCTGGACGTGGCTGGACCCGGCCGGACCGCCACGCAGGCGGCTGCTCCAGAGGGCTCACTCCCGGCGGTCAGCCAGAGCCCCGAGCGGAGGCAGGACAGGGCCTGACTGGGGCCCAGCCGAGGACAGCGGCTGGGCCGGCCTCTCCAGGACACACCGCTGGGCAGCGGCCAGCCCAAGTCGCCCCTGCCGCTGCTGCCCAGCCGGCTCTAGAAACAGGTGCTGAAGGCGCAGGTGACCCAGGGAGGTGGGTGGAGCTTGGCCAGGCCAAGTAGGTGGATGGGGGCCGCCCCAAATCGCTCCCTGTGGCCCAAGGCAAACCGAGTGTGAGAAGGTGGCGCCTCTGGGCAGGGGTCAGGGGGAGGTGCCTGGTCTGCCAGTGGGTGGACGGTGGGGCCGCGGGCGGGGAGGCCGCAGCGGCGAAGAGCGCGGGCCGGCCGGGGCGCAGTGTGACGGGTGCCAGGCTCAGTCTCAGCCTCCCTGCGGGGGGCCCGTCCTGCGCACTGCTGGAAGACCCAGAGGGACAGGGGGGCTGAAGGCAGGGCAGGGCCTGCTCCTTGAGCCCGCGAGAGACTGGGCGAGGCGGCGCTGGCTGGCAGAGTGAGGTGGCCTGCCCAGTCCCACCCTCACGACCTCAGGGCCTCCCCATCTCAGTAAGGCCCCGAGGGGGCCCCTGAGCGCCATGTGACTGGACGCATGCCAACAGGACAAAGTGGGACCAAGGGCGGGGTCGCCCCCACAGCCCGCCGGCCCAGCCCCTCCAGCCCCCGCTCCCAGCCTCCCTCTCTGCTGTGGGCCGGGGTGTCCCTTGAGCCGAGCTCCAGGTTGAGGGCTTCTCGAGGCTCCCGGAGCTTCTAGGAGTCGGGCTCTGATGACGCCCTCGTTTTCTCCCCAGACTGTGGGCTCAACTTGCTGTCCTCGGGTCCCATGGTGGCTGGTCCGGGCTGAGTGTCCCCAAATTCTCATGTTGGAGCCCTGACCCCCAGCACCAGGCTGAGCCATGCTTGGAGATGCCGGAACCCAGAGGCGAGACGAGGCTGTCGGGTGGCGCCTACCCCGAGCGGGGCCCGGAGAGAAGAGGGAGCGTGGGCCCTCAGGCGCACGTCGCAGGTGCAGAGAGAAGGGCGAGGGGGCCCCGGCAGCCCTGGGGAGGCCTGGGAGGAAAGCCGCCCGTGCACCCCTACCGCCCAGGCCTGAGACCTCCGGCCTCCAGGACTGGGAGAATCACGGGTCTGTTGTCTGAGCCGCCCGAGGGCCTTCGCGTGGCGGCCCACGGACACGGGCCTCTGGGGCCGCTGGGCCCGTCAGGTCCAGCGGGGCTGCCAGGGTGCCCCGTCCAGCTGTTCTCCTGGCCCCCAGCTCCCACCAGTAGCCAGCCGCTCCCATCCCTCCCCCTGCTCCAGCAAAAGCTGGGCTCTCCCCGGGCTTCTCACATGCGGGGCACCCAGCTGACGGCACCCAGAAGGTGGGCCAGCCCCTTAGAAGCATGCCCAAGCCTGACCACTCCGGCCACCTGCAGTCCACTACCCTGGCCAGGCCGCCCGACTTCCTCGCCTGGACGGCCCAGCGCCCGACCTCACACCCTCCCCCTGCCTGCAGTGCGGCCGCCAGCAGCCCGAGCGGTCCTTGAAAACACAGAGGGGACCTCGTCGCTGACCTGCCGACCCCCGGGGCTCCCGCCAGGCTCGGGGAAAGCCCGGGTCCTCCAGGGCCCGCGGCCATCTGCCTCCACCTCCTGCCTCAGCAGGACAGGCTTCTGACGCCTGAACACCCCCCAGCAACTCGCCCCGGGGCCGCTGCACTGGCTGGGGCCCACACCCAGGCCCCACGGCAGGGAGCACGCGCAGACGCCCCTTCCGGCAGGGCCTGCCCTGGCCGCCTGGGCCACGCCCCTCGCTCCTTCCTGCCCTCCAGTCCGCGTGGACCCACGGCCAGCTACGGCCCTGCTGCTGCTTACTGTCCTCGCCCCGGGTGGGACGCAGACACGCCATGGCGCGTTCCGGGTCTCGGGTCCCTGTGCGTCCGGCATGCGGCCCACCCGCCGGGGCGGAGGCGCGGGGAATGTCTGCTGCATAGCCGAGGAAGGCCATGTCCATCTTTTCCAGGAGGACACTGAGATTCCGAGATGCCAAACAGCCGGCCACCTCACACTGCCTGCAGGGGCAGAGCCGGGATTCCAGGGCCTCAGGCTTAGCCCGACGCCAGCGTGTGGAGTCCCGTGAGGGACAGAGCGACATCAGGGAAGGCTTCCTGGAGGAGGTGGCGCTTGTGTCAAGGCTTGCAGAAAAGACAGGGGCTCTGTGAGCAGACACATCAGAAGCAGAGTCTCAGCGGGGAGGCAGCAGGAAGCAGGCAGCGTGCTGGGGGGGTGGCGGGTGGGACCTGGGTGCGGGCCCACCCCTCTAATCCAGGGCGGGCGGCCCACGGCCAGCGGCCTTCTCCCCATGCAGGCCGTCCTGCCCGAGGCTCTAGAGCGTGAGGCAGCAGCCCGGAGAGAAAGGTGGCTGCGTGGTCAAATGAGGCAGGAGCCCCCCAGCACCGGGTGCAGAACCCCAGGGCCCGGGCCCAGCCCCACAGCCTGTGAAACAAGCCCAGCCGAGCTCCTGCGTGAGGAGGACGTTGTCTAAAGGTCTTAACATCATCACCGTTGTCATTAACGGCACTGACCACCTCGTGATATTTAGCAGGAGGCGGCGCCCGGCCGGCGCCCAACCTGCCTGGCAGAGCCGCGCTGTGGAAGCACAGCGCCGGGTTCAGCAGTTCAGCGCTTTATTTATGCCTCTAAGGAAGATGGAAAATTGAAGTATACGCTCATGTCTCCCAGAGGCTCCTGTGGGTAAAGAAAACAAATATGATTTCTCCAAAGTCATCCCGGCTCCGTCCTCCTGCCTTTCTCTGGGAAATGGATTGAAGCCGCGCGGCGACCGCACCTGCCCGCGCCTGCCCGCGCCGGGCGGCTCCATCAGGCTGGCGCTCAAATGCCAGCACCCCGCGCTCCGGCCCCTGAAAGGTCACCTGTCACTCTCCACAGCGGACTGCAGGCCCCGGGGCCGCGGGCCGCCTGTTTGCCTTCCTGTCCCGGCAAGGCCCCACGGTTACTGCTCCACGGCTACTGCTCGGATAAAGCCCCCGGGCCCCTCGTCAGGGTGTGGCGTCCACGGGGCAGCGGACGGGGCTGACCCAGGGCGGACGGCGCCTGGGGGCGAGGGGAGGAGTCCCCGGGCGGGTCCCCAGACACGCAGCACCCGGTGGCGGGCAGGGCGGCGCTCAGGGGTGCTGAGGAAGCCATTGTGGGCGGTTCACGGACTGAGTCTGGGGCCGACAACCGGGAGAGAGGGGCCGAGTGTGACAGAGCCCACCGGTGTCGGGAGAGACGCCCAGGCCTTGACGTGCGCGTCACTGTAACCCCCACTCCGGTACGTTCACCTGCCGCTGCGATGCCTGCAGCCCGAGCAACGGTGTGCAAGACTGTTCACCCAGAGAACACCAGCGCACACCCGGCTCGCCTGTCCGCTCTGACCTTCCTGGAAAAAGCAGCTCCCAGCCCTCAAACGGCCCTGCACCCCTCTCACGGCCCGGCCGGAGGGGCCCTGGTTTCCGTCGCTACACCAACCTGTCCTCCCTAAACCTCAGCTGCCCCGGGGGGCACAGCGGAGAAGTCTGTGGCCTCCTGGGCGCCCCCTCTCTGGGAGTTCCCTGTGGCTTATACCCTGGAAGACTCGAGGGGGCGAAGACTTCTAAGGTGATGTGCACGCCGATACCGGGCCTCTGAGACAATTGCTCTGACGCCCAGAAGCTGACGGCGCCTGGCAAGAGAACTGACCCACGTCCCGCCTGGCCGGAGCCGACGCTGGGCCTGGGAGGTCAGGTGTCCACGGCCCTGCACAGGGAGGTAACGGAGAACTCGCCGTTTATTCCACTTTGTTCTTATTTACTGAGATAAAAATGCGCTGGCCCAGGGTGGGTGCTGGGCCCCCTCACCGTCCCCGGCCTCCACGTGGGGCTGGAGGCCTGTGCCCCTTCCCTGTAGGCCGGGCCCCTCAAGGCACTGGGCGTAGGAGCGGGCAGCGCCTGGGAGCCAAGCCGGGCTCAGCCCCTGGGGCCGTGCGGGTGTGGGGGAGGGGCTAAGCTGGCCAGGCAGGGCCTGTGAGACCAGCCCAGGCAGGACTAGACCCAACGGACAGCCCCCAGAGGCCGCCAGCTGGAGGGGAGAGAGCCACAGGCTCAAGTGGCCGCTGGTGAGCTCCTCTTTCCCAGGCTGGCTCCCGATGCGCCTCAGTGGGGTGCAGGAGGGCTGGCCAGCTCAGTCCCAGGACGGGGAGGGTGGGGGAGCAGCCCCCTTTCAGGGCGCTGTCTTCCGGCTGATAACGCCTGGCTCCTCTTTGGGGCGGACGGACAGCTGGGCCCCACCCAGACGGCTGCCTGGGACCCAGCTGCCTCACACCTCGGACCTCGGCCGGGGCAGCCTCGGGTCTCTCCTGAGGTCCAGTCCTGCCAGCAGAAGGATCCTTGACTCTTATAGGCCAGCAGGGGCGGCCGATGATATGTGAGCTGTGCGGCCCCCGTCGGGGGCTCTGAGGTTTCCTGCTCGCTGGGCGGCCTGGTGTCCCCGGGGCAGGGAGGGGTGCCAGCCCACCTGCAGGTCCTCCTCCACGACAGGTGTCCCCTGGGAGGGCGGCGCGGTGCCAGGGAGGTGCCAGGCCACCAAACCCGTACTGGCCTCCGTGGAGGGCCTGGCTGGCCTTTCTCCAGGGACGCTCCGGCTTGCATGCAGGTGCCCGGTCAGCGGGCTCTGTGCAGCGGGCTTCCCGGGTCACCTCGCTGGACCCGCCCATCTGCCGCCCTAAAGGTCACCATCCGCGCTCACCTCCCCAGCGAGGGGCGATTCCCTCCAGGCCTGCGGACTCTCGAGGGAGGCGGGTGGGTCCCGGCCCACAGGCGGTCAGGGAAGCGGAGGCGCAGAGAGGACGCGGAGCGTCGAGGCCGGGACGCGGGCTGGGAGGTGGGGTTCCCAGCGCAGAGACCCCGTGGGGGCAGGGAGGGCGGGAGAGGAGGCAGCGGCGGGGACAGTGTGGGTGCCCCCGCGGCACCCAACAACCCGTTTCCTGCTCCACCCCGGACCCCAGACCAGACACACGGCTGACGTGGTGGCCACTTCCCGAAGGCGGTCAGCGCGCCTGAGCCCTGCGACCCCCGGACTGTGCTCGAGGCGCCGGGGGCAGCAGGCGACGGCCTCAGAGCGGCTGGGGAGCCGCGGAGCCCGGAACAAAGGCGCCCGCCGTGATAAGTATTCCGGCCCATGTCTGGTAAACTCGCAGATGGCGGCGGCCGGGCAGGGTTGCCGGGTTCTATTAGCTCAATTAATGAGGAGCAAGAGAAGGCTAACACCCCGGCCGGCGGGCGGCTCGCTCCGCGCCGGAGTAATGGAGTTATTAACCTCAGTCAGCACCGGCCCGCGCGCTGATTCCAACTCCATTTCCCAGTTCGGGCCTCCATTAACGGGCTGTTTATTATCCCTAATCCGCGCAAGGATCAGCCGCAGAGATGGGAGCGCTTCGGCGGGGCTCTCGCCGGCAGAGCAGGCGGGAGAGGCAGGGCCGCTCTGCTTCGCATGCTAATTTTGCCGGCGCCCTCGTGCTTCTCACTTTGGACCGCGTCCGACTGGCCGGCGCCGTGGCGCTGTCCCGAAAGCGGCCTCACGCGGAGCTGAAAAGCAGCGGGCTGTCCAGTCCGACCGGAGCGCGGCCGGGGGCTG
>NW_004567107.1:1780025-1787386 GCF_000260355.1 Condylura cristata | reverse complement strand
GGGGAGCGAGGAGCCACCGCCCGACCTCCTCCGAGCTCGGGTGGGCGAAAGCGTTTCCAAACAGCAGGGAGGTCCAGGTGCTCGCCTGCCTGGGCCGGCCAGGCCCCCGCTATGTAACAGGACCCCAACACCTTTGCATGTCCCCGACATGCTGGGGTGTCCATGATGGCGTGAGAGGGTGGGAGGCCCACCCTGCACCCGCCGGGCCCAGGCGGCAGGCTCAGGGCGCACCCCCACCACCGTCATCCACACACCCGTTTACCTTCCCCCAGCGTGGGGCCGGCAGGTCCAGGACCAGAGTGACGGGGAGCGTGGACGGGCTTACTGGCCTCCAGCGGTCTCCAGGCGCAAGCCGGGCTGCAGGGGTGACCCCCCGCCCGCCGCCCCCCGCTGCACACAGGCAAGGGCTGAGCAGGCAGGGGCGCTTCCCTGCCCCCCGACCAGGGACCCTCTTCTCCATGCGCCTTCACTGAACAAGCCGGCCCAGGGCTACCGCAGGGGTCCCGGGGTGCGGGCAGGTGCCGCACTGGCTCCCCTGAAATGCCTTGGCCCCGTGACCACGGCCCCGTCCGGATGATGCCGACTGGGGGGAGGGCCAGGCAGGGCCGGGCAGCACCCGCAGAGCCGGAGCTTCAGCGCCCACCACGGAGCAGGTGGAGGGGTGTACTTGGCACCAGAAGGGGCCCGGACAGGTCATTCTTGGCCAGGCTCAGCCTGGGGTTGGCCGGTCCGCCGAGAGGCCACGTCCCGGGGGAAACGCCAAGACGCTCTCCCTGGCCCCCGGGAACCTGATAAGCGTCCACCCGGCCTGCGTGGAGAAGCCAGGCTCACGCCACGGCGAGCTCGGAGTGGGCTCCCGCCCGCCTTCTTGGGGCTGCTCCCACTCTCTGCACAGGGTATCCGGGTATTCAGCAAAAGCCAGCAGCCCCTCCCTCGCCCCGTACCCAGCGAGGGCCCAGAGGAGGCAGGAGGCCGGCCAGGCCCTGCCAGCCCCACCAGCCCTGTGGGTAGGGCCCACGCGCCGGACACAGGCAGCCGCTGGCCTGGAAAAATAACCGTAAATGTAAACCGCCACCGCCACCCTCTGGAAGGAGCCGTGGGGCTGTTTCCATCCTGCGCACGCCCGGCCTGAGGCTCAGGCCGGCTGCCCCGAAGTCCTCCTCAGCGGGCGTTTCAGCCCCCAAATCAGGCCGGCTAAATGGGGAGCAGCAGTAAAGGAGACGGCGCCAATGAAACCTCACCGCCCCGCTTCCGGCTCCGGCTGCCCTGCTCCGCTGGGCCCCGCCACCGCTTTCCCAGGGTGCCGGCCGCGGCGGCTCTGGCCTCGGACCCTGCACTGGCCGGTGCAGTTGGCACCGCGGTGGGGCAGCGACAGGGCCCTGGCCCAGCCTGGGGGTGGGGGTGGGGGTGCAGCGGAGGGCTCAGGCTGCCCCCACCCTCCTGGCTGGGGTGGGGGGCCCAGCCGCCTGACACCTGCAGCCTCTGCAGCAAACATTAATTTTGCAAGACAACTGGAGCAGGCTCGCAGGAGAGGGTGAGATTGCAGCAGCCCAGCCCCGCCCCGTCTGTCTTTGTTTCTTCTTCCTTTTCCTTCTTTCTTTTCCTAAACTATTATTATTAGGTTTTAACAAACTTTATAGCCCATTTTATTTGTTCTCAAATAACTTTTTCCCCTTCTCCTCCCCACATCAATTTCTCGGGGAGCTCCCTCGCCGTGTGATGCTGGAATCCAGAGATTGATACTGCTCGGAGGAATATAATTTAGTATTATGTGCCCTGGGTTTATGAGGTAGGAGTCAAACAAAACATTGCATTTGAACACTATCCATTTATTAGCTCTAAGAAGAGATTTATGTTTGACAAGGAGACAATAACTTTGTTTCCTGATAAGCCAAAGAGGGTCTATTTCTGTGTCCAATCCACAGTAGAGCGTGTCCTTCCCCGATAACTCTATTTACTAGTGTGAATATATTTTAATAATAAAATTGATATATATGTAAATTTATTTTAATCTAATTTCATCGAACACTCCTAAAAAAAAAAAAAAAAAAAAAAAGAGCCTTTGCAGATTGTTTCCATGTCTGAGTTATAGACTTCCGGCCGTATTCCCAGACGGGCTCCAGGCTGTAACTCGGCCAGGCTTCCCGCGCCGGCCGCACCCAGCCAGGCCCTTCGGAAGCGCGTCGCTGCCGCCAGTCTCGGCCGTTTCGCCGGAGCCGAGCGCGGGGGAGGCTGTCTCCGCCCACGGCCTGCACCCCCGCGCAGGTTTACGGCTGAAATTACTTTCCGAATTAATCATAAAAATATTTAATTGAAAGCCTGCGGTGGGGGGGGGCGCTGTCAGCGCTGAGCCAGGAGGAGGAGACCCTCGGGCGGAGAGAAATGCAGGCGGTTTGGCAGCGGCGGCGCCTGAGCCCACGCTGGGAGTCAGCTCCACCACCACCCTGCCCTCTGCCCGAGGGTCAGAAAAGGGAAACTGGCGCCACTTGCTAAGTCTCTTGACTCCACGGGGGATGAAACGTTTTATTTGCAGGCCTGTCGTCCATCACAGAGATCCTCGACCACTCTTCCCTGTCCGCTCTGGCGCACACGCCAGCCCCCGCCATGGTCTGCGCCGTCGTGGGGCTCCGGACATGAGGCGGACACTCCCAGCGCCCACAGCCTCCCCAGCCCTCTCAGGCCCGCAGCCCTCTATGCGAGCGTCTGCTCGCCCTGCCTCACCTCGGGTGGACGGGAGGCGAACAGGCCTAGCCCAGGAGCCCAGCGGAAGACAGCCCACAGGCTGGGCACACAGCAAACCCCGCGGAGAGGGCAAGAAACCAGCCACGGAGGCGGCAGCAGGCCCCTGGCAGACACCCACCGGCGGAGCCCCGGGGCAGGGAGCCCGTCCCTGGACATTGCAGTTGGGGTCACGCGAAGGCCCCTGAGGCGTCCGATTTCCCCCGAGCACCCAACCCAGTCACGTTCGCCCTGACATCCGAAACCGTGCCCAGCTCATCTGTCTGCACAAAAGGCGGAGCACGGCATAGCGGGCTTGACCCGGAGGAAGGGGCCAGAGCCGAGGGGGTGGGCAACCAGGAGCTGGACAGGCCAGCAAACAGCTTCTCCCGGGAGCTGCCAGAGAGTCACCACGGCCTGGTGGCTGCACTCGCCTTCCTGGGCCGCTGTGAGCTCGCGTCCTGCCTGGGCTGAGGGCCGGTTTGACCCAGTGTGACTGGCTACAGCAGCCAGAAAACTGGCCCTCCGGCCCTCAGCCTCCTCACACTACAGAGCGTCCACTCCCGGGAAACCAGAGAGAGGTGGTACCAGGAGAGGTCGTAAAAGTCAGGGGAAAAAAGACAATGAACACCCTTTGTTAGAAAAATTACTCCAGGAAACAGAAGAATTTTTTAGAGGAGGCCATGTCAGTATGCATGAAATAATTTAGAGAGAACAGGCGTCTGCGATATCAGAAATCCAAGAAGGGGTGATGCGATTAAATAAGAAGCCAATAAAAGAAGGCTGGAGAGCGTGCGGGAACCGCCGGGAGCGGGAAGCCGTCTGGAAACGAGAAACAAGCTAGAAGCAGCCAGACACGTGTGTGATAGAGGACGGCTAAATTTATTGTGAAGGACGGGAGAAGGAAGACGAGGAGGAAAGATAAAAGAAAACAACGGCAGTAACGGAAGCCAGTGACAACAGCCACTGGAGCATCACTGCGTCCCGAGGCGGAAAGCCACGCTGGCGAGCCGTGACAGCCGCCACGGGACAGCCGTGGCGCCGGCCAGGAGCAGCCGCTCGGAGCGAGGAGGGCTCGAGGCCGCCGCTGAGGCCGAGCTGCGTGCAGAGTGCAAGCGGCGGCCGCAGTCAGGGCCTAGAGCCAGCAGGCGGGCAGCCCACGAGAGGGGGTGCCCCGGGCCAGACCGGCGTGACAGGGAGGGGGCGGGGGCGGAGGGACGGGAGCTGTCCACAAGTAGAGACAACAGGCGGAAAGCCTCAGGCACCAAGGCCAGGGAGGCTGCCAGGACCCCTGGCCGGAGAGGCCCAGTAGCAGGGGAGGTGGCTGTACCCGCTCGAGAGAGACCTCAGACCTCGGGGGCCCAATGGCTGAAAACAGAATGTAGCTGTTCCGTTGCGAGCAAGAAAAACGGAGTGATCTTAAAAATAATCACTGTGCAAAGCATGCTGGGTCAGAGGCGCCCCAGGATGCCGCGTGCTGTCCTGCGCGGCGCACGGGGCAGCTGGCCACGCAGCCCGCGGCAGCCCGCACGCCTGCAGCGGAAGTGGAGACGCCAGCAGAGCCTCCGTGACGGGCGCAGGCCGCGGGGGCCGGCCCCGGCGCTGGCTGGAGTCTGTGTGGAGCCAGTGGGGCCCAGGGTCCGTCTTCACTCCACTTGCTGAGCGGAAACCTCACATCTTTTTGGGTAGAAACTGACGGTTTAAAGGTTTTCTCCCGGAGAAGATAGAAGCTAGGCTCATTGGACCAGTGGATTCTAGCACTGTTGAGAGGCTGAGCTTGCACCCAAATTATGGGAAGGAGGCAATCACCCCCACACCCACACAAGCGCGCACACAGCCTTCAGGATGTGCCAACTTCCTGCTTCCCACTGTCCCCTCCCGGACCCTTCAGCCTCCGGCAGGAGGCTGCAGGCGTCCTCTCTGGGGAGTCGCAAGGTGCCGCGGGAAGGCCAAAGAGTTAACTCTGCTCCGCGGCTTGTGGCTTTGCAGCCGGAGGGCTTCCCAGGGGCTCCACGAGACCACCCCACAGTCTGTGGGCTCTGCCTCCTGCGAGCAGACCACCAAGGGCGACCCAAAACCCCGGGGAAGAAAGAACGAGACAGAGACAAATTTCAGCAGAGAGAGGTGATGCAGGAGGGAAAGGAAACCTCTCCCAGGCCCAGCCCTCCTGGGAAACAGGTCTGTCACCACTATTCGCAAGAGATAAAATAATTCATGAAACAAGAAATCAAGAAATTAAAATCAACAAGTCAAGGGCCCTCCCTGGTGGCGCAGCTCTGTGAAGCTGGTCCCGGCTGCTGCGGCGGGCGCATGATCCCCGGCCAGGGAGGGACCCACAGGCGCAGCTGACCCCCCTGACCTGCCCGCTGCTCCCCTCAGCAGTGTGTGTCAGCACATCCGCCTGTCCTGCTCCCCACTCGGTCTTTGGTGGATCCTCTCATCCCCACGCCTCTGGCCTGTACCCCATATCTTCTATGCATCAATAAATAAATCTTTAAAATATAAAATCTACAAGTTGAAAAAGAAAGATTCAGAGAACAAAGAACTCTCAAATATTATAAAAAAGAAACATGAAAGAGGTGGAAAAGAAAGTTTAAGAAACCTAGACAGTAGAGCAAAGTAAAACCAAAAATCAACCACCACCACCGCCCCCCGCCACCTCTGCACAGACACTCCCCCGCCCCCGCAAAAAAACAAAAAATATATGGCATACAAGAAAGAAAAGATATTTTTAAAAATGTAGAAGGTCAGGCCCTCCCTTGTGGCGCAGCGGGTTAAAGCACAGCACTGAGAACTAAAGCGGCTTCCGCGTGAGTTCGATCCCCGCCCGCCCCGGAGGTGACCACAGGGCGCGGCAGACCTCTCCTGACCCGCCCGCTGCTCCCCTCAGCAGTGTATTTCAGTCGATCTGCCTGTTCTGCTCCCCGCTCTGTCTCTGGGGAAGCCTCTCGCTGCCCTGCACCTCTGGCCTGTACCCCAGTTCTATATGCAGAAATAAATAATTTTTTCCAAAAAGTGTAGAAGGTCAGTTCAGGGGACCTAATACACAGGTTCCAGAGAGAACAGACAGAAATAGAAATTACCAATGGTGGGTATAAGATGGGGTCCAGGAAACAGGGCCTTCAGCACAGAGAAACGCGAAGGGGGTTCTTTGGTGATGTGAAGAGAAGCCCTCCACAGTATGCTACAAGCCCAGAGAAAAACCGGTCCAAAAGCTTATCGGTGTCTGAGAAGACTCCATTTTTTTGTGTCCTTACAGTTCTATAGATCAGACACTTGCCTAATTCTAGCCAAGAAGGACCCAGGACTGAGTGATGACATGATATGAGGAACTTTGTTCTGAGAGGTTTTTACTTTTTAAAAGGGTTGGAAATAATCAGTAAGCAGAGACAAAGAAAACTGGATAAGGGAAAAGAGGTGGGGGGTGATTAACTTCAAGACAAAGAAAAAAGCTAAAGGAGGCAAAAATGCCCAACCAACTAACATCAAAAGGAACTTCTTCCTGCTGAGTCGGGCCCCTGAAGGGGGGTTTTCTACAAGGACAACAGACTGGGCTTATGCCCCACCAGCTCGCACTGAGGCGAGTGTCTGGTCCTACAGCACTGTAGGACTCGGGAAACCGGAACCTTCTCGAACACCGGGGACTCCATCCAAGGTTTTGCTTTGTTACCGAGGAGAAGAGGGAGGGTGAATGCCTAGCGGACAGGTGCCAGTCCTGTCACTTTGGTTAAGATGACGTTTTGAAAGGAACACATAGCTAACTTTGACGAACTAAATAACATGGCACCAAAACACGTAAAGCAAAAGCTGCAGGAAACACAAGAAAAATGAATAGAAATACAGTATTCACGAGCAAACAAGTCTCGCAGTCCTTGACAGGTTGACAGACTACTACCAACAGAAAACAACCAAAAAAGTCAAAATTATAGGGGATTTGAAGTCTATAACTAATAAAACTGACATTACATACATACATATACTAGGGTATATGTATACTTCATTCTGTAACTTTAAATCTGCACTAAGACAAAAAACGAATCATGAAAGTGGAAATAATGAACAACAAAATGCCAACTGTCAACTTTTAAACTCTCCTGAAACTACACCTAGGCATGAGACCTAACCAGAATTTTAAACCCGCTTTAAAAAAAAAAAAAAACTGTAACAGAAAATATGAGACACAGCTAAAGTCGTTGAGAGGACAACGTCTTGTTCATTTTTAGTGACTGAACAAGAAATACAGAAAAATAAATGAATTCTGCATTTTACATACATTTTGAGACAAATAAACCCAATACAAGAGAAGTCATTAGTCAAGGGGGGGGCATGAGTATCAGGCTACAGGGGAAGCAGTATGAGAGTGTTGATAAATAATCCAACCTTAGCTGGCGAAAACGATGGACCACAGCTTGACTCCTCAAAAAGGAAACAGTTCATCAGAGCCACTCACCGCCAAGAGAAAAAACACCTGTCTGCAAAGATGCCGCAAAGGGCTGCGGTCAATCCCACGTCCACCGCGACCTCAGGGCCGCAGAGCGGCTTCTCTAACCTTATGAAAGCGCGTCATCCCACACCCAGCACCCACGCGGTGGCCGGAGCCGGGGTGAGGCCAGCTGGGGCCCGGACCCCTGCGCCCCGCCCCG
>NW_004567107.1:1778280-1779635 GCF_000260355.1 Condylura cristata | reverse complement strand
GCCTCAGGGGCCCGCCACGGGGCCCTGCCACAGCCAGCTCGTGAGGCTGGCGCCCACCTCTGTGTCCCCCAAAGTCCCCAGCGCTCAAGTTCACGACGGTGGTGGAAGGACAGACGGTGGCCAGTCGCTGGGGACGCAAGGGCGTCCCACACGCCACACCGGGCGCCACGTGCGTCCGAGTCAGCGGAACCGTGAGGCCGAGGAGTGGCCAGCGCACAGGACCGCGGCCGGGGGCGGGGCAGGGCTGCGAGCCCCAGCCGCGGGCAGCTCACCTGTTGGGCTTGTGGCCCATGTTGGCCAGCATGTGCGCCTGGTCCAGGTCCCGCGGGAAGCCGTGCATCACCCAGCCCTTGCGAAGGCAGTCCTGCTGACCCAGCCGCTGGCCCAGCACCTTCATGACCACGCTGTCGGGCACTGCGGAGGGAGGGGAGGGTCAGCCAGCCGGCCTGGCGCGCGCCCCGCCCTCCAGCGTCCTACTTGCTCGCGGGAGCCGGGAGTGAGGAGACAGGCTGTGATGCGTTCCCCCGCGCACCCACCGAGGGCAGAGATGGGGGCGGCGGCGGCAAGAGCAGTGGTAACCCTGACTGTGGCCAGATGCCAAGTCTGTGCCCCCAGACGTGTCCCCAGTCCTCCCGGGGCCTCCCCCACCTGGCCCCAGGGATCCAAGGCCTATCAGGGAGGGCACCAGCCGGGCACCAGGCCGGGCACCAGGGAGGGCACCAGGCCGGGCTGAAGCTTCCCCCAGCGAGGGAAGCTCCCCCTCTTCTCCTTCCCCCAGCGCTCCCCACCCCTTTGGAACCCGGGCTCCGAGGGGCGGCCCCAGCTTGTTCCAACTGGAGACTGCAGTAAAGACGAGGAGAATGAGTCGCGGAAACGCTGTTCACGCTCCCAGGCCGACCTTTCCTGGACACTCACTCCGCTCGGCTCAGGCCCATTAAAGGCCCGTGTTGCTAGCGACGCGCCCGGCAATTTGCACTCATTTTTCCAGAAACACTCGGCAAATATCCACGCGGGCCCGCATGGAGCAATTCTTCCTACACTGCACTGGCCGCATCTCGGTGGCTTCTGAGATGCTCAGCGCAGCGGCCAGGCCCTTGCCGGGGACCCCAGGCCGGCGCCCCGCGGGAGCCGCAGGGCAGTCTCGCCGCTCACGCCTGCGTCCCTCCGTGGCCAGCCCCCTGCCGGCACCCGAGGCGACACCACTCACCCCAGGTCGCCTGCACGTCCCTGACTGTCCTCTGGCCTTCCCGGCCTTTCCTCCTCAGCCCCAGGAAAGCGGCAAGGGGCTCCCGGCCCCCCACGCGCCTGCCCACCAGGAGGCTCTGGAGCCGCAGCGAGGGGCCTGCCACGGCTCC
>NW_004567107.1:1769419-1777441 GCF_000260355.1 Condylura cristata | reverse complement strand
CCGGCGCAGGGCTGCGGGTGGGGAGGGAGCCTCTCGGCCGTGTGGGGGAAGGGCCTGGCAGGTCAGCCGCTGGCCTCCCTCCTTTCAGTGCTGAGAAAGCGGGCCCCAAAGGCAGTGACTAAGGAGACCCTCCCAGCCCACTGCTGGCTCGGCAGAGCCGACTCTGGGAGAAGAGGAGGCGGAGACAGTCTCGGTCTGGTTGTTGCTGCCAACTTGGCCAAGATTTCTGGAGCGAATTTCCTGTGTTGCATCAGAAGTGAAAACAGATGTCTTTAAAAAAAAAAAAAAATATTCCGGCCCCTTCCCCCCAACCCTTACAGCACTGTGGCCTGGATGTGTCTTAAGCAGCAGACCTAGCACGAAGAACCTACAGCTCGTAGGACAAAGGTGTCCATCCCGGGTCTTGGCTGGGCTGTCCCCCGGCCACTGGCGCACGCAGGCCGACACCCTCGACGGCATACTTCCTGCGCCTGGGAAGAGGCCGGGCAGTGCCAAGTGGGAGAGGCGGGCGCATGAGCGACGTGGGCGTCAGGGTCTGGTTTGCGCACCCGTGCATGCAGACAGACACACACACACACACACTCGGTGCGATGAACCACACAGGACGCAGTGGGTCCAGCGAGCGTGGCCCAGCCGGCAGGCAGAGGGGCTCCACGCAAGGGAGGTCTCGTGTCCCACTGGGCTCCGGCCCCTAACTCAACAGCCATCCTTTCTGGAGTCAGCAGACAGAGACTGAAGAGCGAGCGTCTCCCTGGGAAAACTGAGCACACGCAACTGGGTAATTGCTGCTTGTTTAACTCCCTCACCCCGTGTATCCTGAAGCAGGGACCCCTGTAAAGTCAGCTCATCGTAATGCCCAGCCTGCACCATGCCTGCCCTGCACAGGCCCACTGAAGGAAAAAATGCATGGGAAGGGGGAAAGTGAGAGTGAGTGAGTGAGTGAGTGAGTGAGAGTAGGTGAGAGTGAGTGAGAAAGTGAGAGTGAGAGTAGGTGAGTGAGTGAGAAAGTGAGAGTGAGCGTAGGTGAGAAAGTAAGAGTGAGTACATGAGAGTGAGAAAGTGAGAGTGTAGGTGACAGTGAGTGAGAAAGTGAGAGTGAGCGTGGGTGAGAGTGAGAAAGTGAAAGTGTAGGTGAGAGTGAATGAGAAAGTGAGATGAGTAGAAAGTGAGAGAGGTGAGTGAGAAAGTGAGAATGGGTGAATGGCGGTGAGAAAGTGAAAGTGGGTGAGTGAGAAAGGGAGGGTGGGTGAGTGAGCATGAGTGAGGAAGTGAGAGTGAGTGAGAGGGTGAGCGGCTCTACTCCCAATGTGGGGGTGGCGGCCTGGCTTCAGGGCTGTGTGTGTGGAGAGCTAAGGGACTTCTCTTCCCAGCACCCCCTGGCGGGGGGGCAACAAGTAAGGACCCCTCCGTGCCAGGGAGGCAGAGAGGAGGCTGATTTGAGGCCGTATTTGCCCCAAAGTAACCCTGCAGGGAGGGCCTTGCAGTGGCCACAGCTTCATTATTCTTGTCTCTGCCTTTTTTTGACATCTTTAGTGCCTCTAATTCAGTGGCCAGAGGAGGTTGAACCGCCACTGAGCACCACCCCACAGTGACACCACCCCACAGCGAATGTCCCGAGCTGCACCCCATCCATGGCTCTCTCTCTGGGGTGCCAGAGGTAGCTTTGGCGCTTCTGTAACGCCAGTGCCCCGTGAGCTCTGCCCAGAGCCTGGCTGCATGGGCACCTGCCCAGATATGCCTGGGGGTTGACTCACAGGGACACTGCCAGCCCTGGCCCCGGCCACCTTTCTGCCCCCCAGTCAGTGTTGAGGGGGCTCCAGGGCCCTCCCAGCAGAGGGGAGAGAGGCCGTGTCCCCATCAGGAGGACATGAAGGGGCCCGGGAAGCCCTGCAGAACCTGGGGTGCTCCTTCGCTTGGGAAGGAGGGCGCCTGGCGCGAGGATTGGGGTGGCTGCCTGGGGCGCCCCTCCCCACCAGGTTCCTGACTCAGGCCGTCAGCTGCGGGCTCCCCGCAGACTCTCGCCACTGCACTGCCCCAGCGCCACGCGCCTGAACCGGCAGCCGAGGCAGCCCCCGCGGGCCAGAGCCTCTCCCACCTGAGCCAGCCCTCTCCTGACAGAGCTGTCCACTCGCCCTTCTGCTCTCGGGACTTCGAAAGCCGCGGGCGCCTCGGGCCTGATTTCTGGGCTTGACGGCTAACGCTTACCCGCAGGAGCTGCCAGCAGGGGCCGCCTGGCAGCCCTGAATCTAGCAAAGCGAGAGGTAAGGCCTGCCGGAATTTCACAGGCCGTGCCCGTGGCTCTGGGCGGTTTTTGGCCTTGTCTTGAGATCTGCTGTCAGAGATGGCCCCTCTGACCTCGAGGTCATGAAGATCTGGCGGGGGGGTGGGCGGTGGAGAGGCTGGAGCCACGTCAAGCGCCTCCCGCACCGTGGCTGCCGTGGTGGGCAGAATAAAGTGCAGGCCAGCCGCTTCCTGGATGTAGGTCTGTGCCATCCTAAGGGCCGGGGGACAGCTGGGGGCCGAAGCCCAGTCCAGACTCTCCAGAGGAAACGGGGCCTCAGTGGCAGGAGCCGGCCCGGCCTGGCCTCAGCCCCTCCTGCTACCCCCAGGCCACCCCAGGCAGCCCCCAGAGCCCTGACCAGGCTGCAGCCAGGAGCGACACACTGGGGCACAGTCGCCCAAAACAGCTAGGCCCAAGTAGAGAAGTGGAAATGGCGCCCTCAGCCGGTGCTGAAAGGTGAAGGGCCCAAGGCCGTTGATAAGCCCCAGGCAGCCAGGAACCTCCTGGCCAGCGGGCAGCGGGCAGCGCCACCCCCACCCCCACCCCCACACTGCACCCGGACGCACATTAACAGCACTCCTCACACACAGCTGCACGCACCTGTCCTGCACACCTGCTCACCTGTAGCCCCCACAGCACACGCGCTCCGGACCCCACGCCACCTGCGCACCCCCACACACCCCGCATGCCTGCGCCCGCCCCTCCCGGCAACTTCGACACCTGAGGTCAAGGAAGTCACCTGCCTAGTGGCGTGGGACAATCCCGGGGGGACGGCCCTGGAGGCCAGGGGGCCGGGGCTGGCTCCTGCTTCCGCCTCTGGCCTGCTGGCGTGGGTCAGGCCCACTCCCCAGAGGCGGTGGCCCAGGGTCGGGGCTGGCCTGGGGGCCCTCGCTGAGGCTCGGTGGGGCTCGGCGCCACCCTTCTGGGAGACGGCCACGTGGAGGGTGCAGATTCTGGGCGGGGAGCAGCGCCTGGCCTTAGAAGCACCGGCCCCCCCCCACCATGGGCATGCCCGGCAGCGCGCCGTTATTTGTTATTTACCGCCACCTGCTGGCGGCGCGGGGTCCTGCGCCCCAGTGCGCGCCATCGGCACCCGCATTTCTGAAGCCTGAGCTGGAGATGAGAGGAGCCTCCCCCTCCCCCTCCCGCTCCCGCTCCCGAGTGGGGTGCAGGAGCGCGGCGCCGTGGACAGCTTGCCCGGGACAAGATGTCCATTCTTTCCCTTTTTGGGGTGTATGTAGAAGAGCTGGGGTGCAGGCCAGAGTGAGAAGGCTCCCCAGAGACTGAGCGGGGAGCAGAGCAGGGGGATCCCCTGAAATCCACCGCTGAGGGGGCAGTGGGAGACGGCAGCTGTGCCCTGTGGCCACTCCCTGGCCGGTCACACTCAGGCCACAGTGGCTGTGGACAGCTTCCCGGTGCTGAGACTCACCCTGGGCCCCCATGGAGGCCCAATTTCCTTCCATTTTCGCAACCTCTCAGCCCCGGCCAGGCGATGCCCCATCTCAAGGTCACTGAATGCCGCCGCCAGGGGAGGGCCCGGGCTCCTGGGGCGCAAGCGGCCGCAGCGTGCCCCCTTCCCGGGCACAGTTCAGCGCTTGCAGCGCCCGGCGCCGGCTGAGCTTGCTGAATTCCACCCTAGAAGTTCCGGTGTGGGAGCTCCCCAAACCCCACCCACGGACAGGGACACCGAGGCACAGCCCCAGGCAGGCTCTGCCCAGCTGTACCGGCCGGGCTGTGGGCGCGCGCCCCCCGGGCCTGCGGCTTGAGCTGACCCCTCCACCCCGAGGGCTCCGAGACCCGCCTGGCCGCCAGCCGTGAGGGGCCCCGCCGGCCCTGCAGAGGCGGCCAGCTGCTCCAGGCACAGAGTGGGGTGCAGCATCCCCCGGGGGGAAGACAGGGGGCCCCGCTGCCACGGGGACAGAGCAGCGCTGTTGAGCCCCTGGAGGCAGGGGAGGGGAGCCAGCCCCCGCCCGAGGCCCGGTCCACAAAATCCAAGCTTCATGAGCGTGGCCAGTTCCTGCCACTAGGTTGTGGGGTGGCTGCAGTGGGTGATTGAACGCCGGGGGGCGGTGGCCGGCCGACCAGTCACCCTTCTCCCGGGCGCCCAGAACCACAGCAGGCCAGGGGAGCAGAGGGGCGCTGGGTGCGAGAGGCGTGTGCCGGGCCACCGAGTCAGCAGGGCCACGCCCGCTCCTACACCCCCCCAGTAACAAATGGGGGGGCCACCACAGTGGAGGGGCCGCGGGTGAGGAAGGGCGGCGCCGAGTGGCCGCTGGCGGGTCCAGGGCACGCAGGGAGGAAGCACCTGCGCCCCCGTTAGCTGCTCTCCACTGCCGCTCAAATGGAATGGGGTGCCGCCTGTGCAGCAAGGCAGGGCAGAGGGGCGCGCCCGGGCCAGGTGCGGGGCAGGGCTGCCGGGCAGCGCCAGGCGCTCTGTGCCCGCTCATCCCTTCATTTATTCAGACATCGCCGAGCCCTGCCGGTGCGACCTGGCGCGGGGCGGGGGAGGACGCACGGGCGGGGGGGTGCTGCTGCCCGCACCCCTCTTCCCCCACCTCTGCCCCTTCTCCGGGCACAGAGACGGGCAGTGCTGGGGCGTGGGCCGCGCTGCCCTGCTCGAGCAGCTGTGCCAAGCCCCCCCACCCCGCAGCCCGGCGCCCTCCAGCTGGCAGCCCCGCGTCCTTGATGTGCTTGGAAGCAACCCGGTCCCAGGCTGAGGCTGCGAAGGTCGGGGGTGGGGCGCGGGCCCCCCTGCCCCGCTCAGGAGGAGCAGGCAGCAGCTGGTGTGAGCCCCCGAGGACACTCTCCCAGGGAAGGGCAGCGGCTGCGGCTGCCTGCGGGGGGGGCCTGCGCCCGGAGACCGCGCCAGAGGCGGAGGCGGGGGCCTCGGGGCTGGCCTGTCGCAGCCGATTTCACAGCTGAATGGGCTGGAAACCGCCGGGGCCGCCGTGGAGGAGGAGACGCTTCCAGAAGGTCTGGCCGGAGCACGAAGGACACCTCGCGCTCCTGGGCCCCCCGGACTCGCCAGCAGTGTCTGGGGCCCGAGGCCTGCGTCTGGGGGCCCTCTTTGCGGCGTGGCGGGGTGCCCCTGCGGGGCCGAAAGGGTTAGGCGGACCCCAGCCTGTGGAGCAGAGACCCCGCAGGGAATGGAAACACAGAGGCCCTCGCCTCAGTTTCCCCTCTGAATCGGGCAAACTGCCCCCTGGGGGGACCCTCAGCCTGGCACCATTTTAATAAAAGGCCGGCTGTGAGCGCCACAGAGCCGGACCCTGGGGGCGCGGACCTGTTGCCAAGGGGGTGCCGACCTCCTTATCCGAGGGGCTCGCTCCAGGCCCCTCCGGCCCTCAGGCGGCCCCCACGCTGACACTGAGCTCTGCGGGCTGGCTCAGCCCCCGCTCTCTCCCGCGGCAGCCAGCGAGACTCGCTCCTGTTTTCCATAAGGAAATCTTTGTAGCGGTCCCAGTGGAAAAGTCGGAAGTTTGACTTGAAAAAAGGAGCTACTTCAAAAGCATTGTCAGCCGGGGTGAGGGTGCCTTTAAAATGCATACATTACGGGGGCCCTCCAGTCGTCCGCGTGGGCAGCCCACAGCGGGCTCTGGATGGGGGGGCACAGGGCTGGGGGCCACCTGGAGGGGGGCAAAGGGGGAAATGCACCTCGAATAAAAGCAAATTAATGTGTTGATTACTGACTGCTTGGACAGCGTGTGCGTGCGTGCGTGTGTGTAGAAAAATGAAAGAAAAATGTCGAGTTTTTTTTCAATAATAAAGAGGGAGTTTGCACTGCGGGGCCCCTAAAGCTTGTGAAAAATTAAACTCGACGGATTCAAACTGTCCTATTTCCACTTCAAAAGGGATGAGGCACTGAGCTCTTCCGAACTTATCTTCAAACGCCCAGCACCCTAGAAAGTTTCTTTAAAAAAATAAAGGCCGCTGTTCCCCCAAGCACTGCGTGGTTACTGTGCCCGCGTCTCTCCCTCCTCTAATTATACCCCTGTGAGTCTATTAATCAACTGGTAAATTATTTAGCGAGCCCCGCGCTGTCTTCGGCGCGTGCAAACACGCAGCGCAGGCTGCCTGGGAGCGGGCTGGGGTCCCCCAGGGTCCCGCCCCGCCAAGACTGCGCTCGGCTCCGCCGCCAGCAGAACCCGCCTTCGCTTCCTCCGACGCGAGATTCACGGTCTTTCAACCCCGCGACTCTTTGCAGGTCTTTAACAAAGGAGAAAAGCTGGGGTACTGTCGTATGTTTTGTGTGCATTTAGTGACGAGAATATTAATTCCCGTAAAAAGAAGGCAGCCCCTCGGCGGGGCTCCGACGCCGGCCTCCGGGGACGCGCACCCGGGGAAGGCTCTGGAAAACGCTGGTAATCCGCCCAATTTGGGGCCGGCTGGGCCGCCGCCGCCTCATTAGCAGAAAGTGCAAATTAGAGCCCGAACCTCCCTCCGCTCCCCTCCTCTTCGCGGCTCCCCGGCGTGAGGGACCTTCTCCGGCCAGAGATATTTGGGGAACCCCGGGCGGGCGAGGGCAGGTGCCCTCGGTGATGACCTGCGACCGCGCGTTTAGGGGAACGTCATGGTGCCGATTAAGGAGCTGCTTTCGGGCCTGCGTCTCAGGCAGTGCACCCCGAAACCGGCGCAGGGGCGGTGGGGGGCCGCCGGGGAGAAGCAGGCTGCCGGTTCATCACAAGTTGGCCCGAGGGAGGGACGCCGCGGGGATGGGGGGCTTTCTCGCTGGAGGGGCGGCGGCGGGGGCGCTCCGGGCTGACCGAGAACCCGCCGGTGGGCCCGCGACAACCCCGGGCCTGCGGAGAGCCCAGACCCAGGGCTCCATGGCGGGAGGAGAGAGTCCAGCGGCACTGCGCCTGCGCTGCCCCGCCCCGGCCAGAGGCCCACCCCCCCACCCCCCCACCTCCCACACCCCCCACCCCCCAACCCCCGCGCCCGCAGCTCCGCGGCCCTGCCCCCGGGCAGCGCCAGGCATGTCCCCCCCCAGGGGCTAGGCCTGGGCGGGCCCCAGCTCCGCGGACCTCGGCCGCAAATGGCCAAGCCCCCACCCTGCCGGGTCTGGGGTACAGGGCGCCCAGGGGAGGCCTCTCCCAGGATCTGGGGGGACAGCAGCGGCCACTAACTTGGAAGGAGGTGTGGGTGCCCCGAGAGCACGGAAAAGGGCACAGCCGGGTCTGCAGAGATCACCACTGGGAGGCAGCAAGCGCACCCCTGGGGGACAAGCGGAAGTGGGGGCCGGGGCAACGGGGTAACCCCAGGTGCCGGCAGCCGCAAGTGCCCCACTCGGCTCGAGGCTCCGAGGGCTGGACTGGAGGAGGCCAGGGCAGGGCGGGCGCTGCCTGGCTTGGGCGGGGGTGCAGTGGGGTCCGCCGGAGCTGGCTGCATGGGGGGCTCTGGCCGGACCTCTCTCTCGGGGCGCCCCACAGGGAGGTGCGGCCTCTGCGTCCTCAGCCATGGGCACCACTCAGCGGGGCTCCTGAACCTTGGAGGTGTCCCGTGGACATGTGCAGGGGAGCAGAGTGAGCTCAGGGCGCCCTTCCTGCGAGGGGTCTGGAAAGGTGGCCCGGCGCCCTCCCTCACACCAAACAGGTACAGCCCCGGGCCGGTGCCCTCATGGCCGCAAGCTGGACCTTCTGGCTCCTGACTGCTAACTGAATCTGGACCTTTGCCCACAGGATTTTTCACACCGAACAGCCAAGGGTGGGGCAGCCCTGGGGCCCGGCCGGCCAGCCCGAGCG
>NW_004567107.1:1766616-1767223 GCF_000260355.1 Condylura cristata | reverse complement strand
GTGGGGGACAGCCCAGAGGAGCCTCTTGGGGGCCCTGCCCACTCAAGGCCCCACGTGTTTCCCAACCTGGGGGCTCCCAGAGACCCTCCCTTGCAGCGTGGGACCGAGAACAGGCCACGGGCTCTCGTTCCCGTGTCCCTCCGCTGGCCACGGCCAGGCTGGCCTCGTCAGCCTCCTCTTGCTGCAGCAGCGCCCCGGAGCCTCGGGCGCTGTCCGGCGGGGACTCGCGTGAGGCCGCGAGGGGCCCTCCCTCGCGGGGCCGTGACTCCCCCAGGCTTGGCTGCGAGTCCACCCCCGGGGCCACGGCGGGCCAGACAGCCAGGGGCCCCAGCCGACGCCAGCGGGGACGGGGAGGCCGCTGCGGATCGTCGGGCTACCCGCGTTGTCAGAAAGGACAAGGCCACTGACCGCTCGAGCAGAGCACACGCAGCCGGCGCAGCTACCGCACGAACACAGCGCCAGGTGGGCATGGACCGAGCAAATCCGTGGCTTTTCTTAAAAAGCAAGTCCAGGGCCCTTCCCGGTGGCGCAGCGGGTTAAAGCACAGCACTGAGAAGCTAAAGCCGCTTCCGCATGAGTTCGATCCCCGCCTGCCCCGGAGGTGACC
>NW_004567107.1:1763091-1764296 GCF_000260355.1 Condylura cristata | reverse complement strand
CGCGCCGAGCCCACAGGGTCCACCGTCCGCTCGGCCCGGCCCCCGCGGCCACACAGCGCAGGCCGGACGCATGCAGCGGCTCACAGCGACGCTCATTTACAGTAAATAACTAAGTTAATTAGAAGTAATGATCCCCCAGACGGCCTCCACGTCCAATTATTCTTTTCAAAAATATGTGGCTGCATGTACACTGCAGAGAGCTTAAAACGCAGCACAGAGAACTTTGCGCTGTTTCCCTTCTCTCTCTGCATTATTAATTAATAGTAATTAATATTCAGACACTCACATTTTTATTGACAATTCCAGGCATGAATTCTTTATGAGCAATCATATGCACTTTTAGTTTAATTAAGTTGTTTGGAAGCAACGGACGTGCGGGTCGGGTCCAGGGCTGTGCAGCGCGGCCGCCCCCCTCGTCAGAGCTGCTAAGACCCTGCCAGATGCCCGTGGGGGTGACAGGGACTCGGGTGGGGCCACCCTCAGCACCCTGGTTCCCAGGCCCCCACCCCTATCGGTCGCTGGCCCCTGGGAGGGGGGCGCTGGGGCGTGGGCCGTCGAGCAAAGCCGCGCAGGCCACAGGTGGCCGGGCCGGTCGGGACCAAGACCCTCCCTGACACAGCCTGGACGAGCGGCCGAGCGTGGCAGGGGGCACTGGCGCCCATGGGGCCTGGCTATCTGGGGCTCCCCCGGGCTTCCCTGGCGGGGCAGCGGGCCCTCGGCCAGACTTGACGGGCCCTCGCCATCCTGGACGGCCCGATGGCAGCCCTGCCCCCCCGCGCGGCCCGCCGCCTCTCTGCCCCAGCTCCGGGCCACGGAGGCCACGTGCAGGCTCAGGACAGACAGCGTGGCTGACCCGGGATGGGACGGGACCGGAGCGCAGGTCACCCGGCTCCCGGATGTCGGGGCGCAACCACCACCTGATGCCCCAACACCCGCACACGCACACGAACGCCCAGATGCTCGCGTGGCGAATGGCAGCTGTGGCCCCGAGGCGTGGCGTTCTGGGGGCCGGGCCTGCGTGGCCCTGTGGCCCTGCTGTCGGGTGGCTCCGGGCTGGCGGCTTGTTTATAAACGGTTCCCTCAGTGCAGGGCGAGACGTCTCGCTCCTGGGGCCCCCACCCCAGCGCCCCACTCTGCGCCCCGCTGCCCCGGCCACAGCGCACCTGCTGACCACGCCGCCTGGGGCTGGGAGCGGGCACCGAGGG
>NW_004567107.1:1759689-1761101 GCF_000260355.1 Condylura cristata | reverse complement strand
CGCGCCCAGGTCGCTCCTCCTGACCCCTGCATGCGTGCCAGCTCCCAGCTCTGGCGAGGCCTGCGCTGTCGCCATCTTTGCGGGGTGCTGCGCCCGGCCAGCCCCTCTCACTGTGTGCATGACCTGGCAGGTGTCAGTGCACGCTGCAGTTGGCCTGTGTGGGTCAGTTCCTGGCGTTTCTCTGACACAGATTCCTGGGCCAGGAACCACAGGGCGAAGCTCGGCCTCCCTTTTCTTGGCGCAAGACCCGAGTGCAGGTGAGGACCTGAGCCCCGCTCCTGCGCCCCGGGTGTGGCCCCTTCTCGCTGCGCCTGGGCTGGCTTCACGCCGCCCTGCAGGAGGGATGCTCATCCGGAACGCAGGCCGTGTCCGAAGACAGCGTCACTTCCACTTAGAAATGAAAAAAATGCCCGTGAGTTGCTGAAACCCGGCTGTGAAAGTGGCGCACAGCCCGCAGGCTGGGGAGGCCCCTGAGCGCGTCCACCTGGCCAGCCGGGGGCGGCAGGTCGGAGCGCGGGCGGGCACCTGCAGAGGCCAAAGCCCCCACACTGGCGCCCTGCAGGGCCCCTAAAACTGGGTGGCTTCAGGGCCAGAGGACAGACTGCGGGGTGGGTGGAATTCAGGGCCCCCATCATCGCTGCTGACCTCCAGGAACGCAGCAGCCCGAGGCCAGAAACTGCCGTAGCACACGTGAGCAGGGCGCCCCCGCACGGCCGCGCTCTTAAAACATTTGGTTCCAATAGCCTCGGCTCCCGTTTTTAAAAAGCTAAACAAATGTACAAAGTAAAGAGTGTTGGGGAAAAAACCAGGCACGCTTTCATTAATTTCTTAAATTATACAGGAAAACCCGCAGCCACAGAGCCTCTGGTTTCTAGAACTAATGAAGCAAACGTGCAAAAAAATTTGTAGCAGCCTTTCGCTCCCCCAAGTCCTTGTTACAGCCAGCCGCGCCCGCCCGCGCAGACTTAAAAGACAAGGACGAGGGCGGGAGCGGGCGAGGGCTCCCCAGCTCCGCCAGCCCGCTCCCCGCGCCCCCAGCCAGCCCCCCCAGCCAGCCGCAGCCCCTCAGGCCCCCAGCTGCTCCTTCCTGGGAGGGGAGTGTCGGGGAGCCACCAACGGGCCTTCGGGTACAGGGCCGGGGACTGCGTTCGGCCCCGTTTCAAGCCGAAAGAAGCGGGGAGCCCCGAGCGGGCACCAAGAAGGCCCCCGCTTTTAATATTGCATTACCGAGCCATCATTACCAGCTCGCCCGTGAATTTGCAGCTGCTATCAGTATGTGGTCCGGGGCTTTTAGAACTATTCAAGGGAACAGCTCCCCCCGACTCTCACCGGAGAAAGCAGAACTTCCAATTACGCAGGAAAGTGCAGCAAAATGAGGAACATCTCCCTAATTAGCCAGGCCCGGCTCTGCC
>NW_004567107.1:1757185-1758894 GCF_000260355.1 Condylura cristata | reverse complement strand
GGGGCCCCCCAGGACGCCCCCACCAGCTCCAGCTCCGAGGGCAGGCCAGCAAGCCGCAGCAGAGGCCCTGTGCTGGCCCACGTGGGGCCCAGCAGCCCCGCCCGCCAGCCCTTTGTCCCCAGCACCGCCATGTGGCTTCCCGACACGGGCCAGAGAACAGCCGGGCAGAAGAGACGCGCCCTAGGCAGGCTCCTGAGCGTGTGCTCACCACCGAGGGAGTCTGGGGCGACGTCAACAAGTGGGCGCTGCCCCGGGATCAGCACTGAGTCTGTCCCCCAGGCTGGTGACACCCCCACACTAGATCCCCCAAGCTGGCGATGCCGCCACAGCAGACCCCCCCAAGTTGGTGACACCCCCACACCAGACCCCCAAACTGGTGATGTCCCACACCGGACCCCCTCCAAGTTGGCGACACCCCCACAAGCTGGTGACGCCCCCACACTGGAGCCCCCAAGCTGGCAAGCAAGAATCTGCATGTCTGTCTAACCTCGAACACTAGCAGCACCGCCATGGGCACCACTGTGAGCACGGGGGGCCAGGACGGCGCCCCCCAAGACGCCGGCACCCACAGTGCCCGTCTCCCGCCACATGCGGGCGCAGAGGGGGCGTCCTGAGCCTGCCCCTGGCCAGCGACACGCAGGCCGCTGTCTCCTGGCAGAGCTCCGAGAGGCCTTCTGGTGGCTCGCAAATGGCTAAAACTCCGCACCACCGTCTCCCCGAAGCCGCTCCTCAGAGGGAGGCGTCCGCGGCACTGGCCCCCCACCGGCTCGCTGGCACGCAAACAGCTGCCTCCAGTTTCGACATGGGGCACCGGGAGTCCACGAGACACGGCGCAGGGCCCGCGGACACAGGAGCCGGGGTGCAGGCCCAGTGCCTCAGCAGCCAGCCCCCAGCACCTGGAGGGGTGACAGCAGCTGGGGCGTGACTCCCAGCCCCGCCCCTCGGTCCCCAGGTCTGCAGGCTGGACACCCCAGGAGCGCCACGCCCCTCGGGGGAGGTCACGCCAGGACTGTGGCCAGACAGGCAGCCCCACCCGGGGGCAGAGGTGTGGCCGGTCCTGTGGGCAGCCACACTGGGAGAAGGTGAGGGAGCCGCCTGTCCGAGCCTCGGGGCCTCCCACGGAGAAGGCAGCAAGGGCCTTGGCCGCAGCCTGCAAGGTGTCGTCCCAGGAGGGAAAGCCCCTGCGGGCGTGGTGTGTCCACCGCCCTCCGCCACCTCAGCCTCCACGCCCGGTCTCTTGTTAGGCCGCAGCACTGGGTCAGACGGGAGCCGCCCTCCCTCAGCAGCTGGGCGACCGTGTGCTGAGCTGGGGATCGCGTGGCCAGGCCTCCGTGTCAGGGCTCAGGATGAAAAGCCACGATGCAGACTGTGGGTGCCACGCGTGGCTCGTGGCCTCCACCCTGGCATCATGTGTTCGCACACGTGACACTAACCGCCCAAAGACCCGAGGGTGGGGCTCGGAGCCCTGGCCTCCCCCAGCCCTGCCCCGGGGCGTCCCCAGCTCCGGCCCCTGGAGCAGGCCCCACTGCCCAGGGTGCCGCTCACGGGGTGCAGTCTGAACCCCTCCCCACATCACACGCCTGCAGGTCGCTGGCCCACCCTCCGCTCAGACGCAGACACCGACCTTGCGTCTGGGCCCCGTTTGGCAGCCCCACGGCAGCTCCAGGGGCCAGAGAGGCACCCGGCACCGCCGCCACCCTCGGGCACCC
>NW_004567107.1:1754151-1755752 GCF_000260355.1 Condylura cristata | reverse complement strand
TGGGCTCCCTGCGGGCCCCAGAATCACCCGGCTGAGCTGAGGGGCGCGAAGTGGGAAGGCGCGTCTCCCCCACGCCAGGGCCCTGGCGGTTCTGCCGATCTTCTTCCTGGGCAAAACGGCCTCAGAGCCGCTGGACCTGGGGCCCGCACGGGCTGGGCACTTGGCTCGGACCCGAGGCGCAGCCTTCCAGGGGCGGGCGCTGCCCGAGAGCCATGCCCAGCCCGAGGGGCCCTACCTTCTCCAGGGCCGCCGCCCACGGTGCCAGAGGACACCCAGCTGTGGGCCCACCCATCAGCCCATCACATGTGGGGCCGGCCCCCTCCCCAGGGACAGGAGACGCCGCGGCTGTGGGCCAGGGCCGCAGAGTGGCGGGAGGGCCGAGCTGACCGCCGCGCCTCTTCCTCAGCGCACGGCCTGCTGCTCGTCTGCGTCTGGAGGCCCAGACCTGACCAGGTGGGGCGTGGGGCCGCCCAGCGCCCAGCAGCAGCGCCAGAACCCCGACCCAGCTGGGGGGCGGCTGGAGGCCCCTCTGCAGCCCCGCCCGGGCCTCTGACCCCACTAAGGCCGCTCTCAGGGACTCTGTGTGCCCTTTCACCAACAGCTTTAAGCAGGATGATTTCTACAGAGGACATTTAAAAAATACATCAAATTGGAATCCATCCACCAAGCATGGGACGTTGGAGGTCGCTTTTGTCTAAGATTTTAAGACCAAGCACCTGGTGGAGGACCCGGAACGTGGGGGACCAGAGCGCCGGGGGAGGAAGCCCGGGCCCAGCCCTCGGGGCGCCGTCCTCCCTGAGGGCGCTGCAGGGCCGGGCCAGTGACCCCAGAGCCCCGAGAGGGAGGCAGCTCTAAGGTGTGACGGGTCCCGGAACAGAACCCTGCTCACGCCAAGCCGAGCCTGGCCGAGCCTGGGCCGCGCCGAGCCTTCCGCAGGACGCGGGCGCCTGCCGCTCCCGGGCTGGGGCCGTCCCTCCCCTTCTGGGCAGCAGCCAGGAGACCTCAGGGCACCGTGCGGCGGGCGCTGGCAAGAGGCCCCCTCCGCACCTCACCTTCCCTGCGGGTGTCATGCCAGGGACACTGGGGTGCTGGGGAGCGACCCCTGGCACCTGCACATCCATCACAGCCGAGGACGGACGTGGGACCCCCACTACGGCCCCGCTTCCTGGGGCTGGCGGTCGGCCTGACTCTGACCCGCGGGAGACGCAGGATGAGATGCAGGATATGCGCTGCGGGGCGCAGCCAGCCAGGGGAGCGGGGCTCCCCGGTGCCAGGGCCGCTCCTTGTGTGCACTTAAGGCTGGAGTCGGCGCCGGGCAGCCAGCTGGGGCTCGGGCCGCTTGCCCACCCGCAGGTTCCGCTGACCAAGGCTCTCCCAGCTCCTCCGCTGCCGAACCCAGTGCCGCCTGGAGCGGCTCCTGCTGGCCCCGGCGGCCCCAAGGGCTCAGGGCGCCTCCGGGGCGCCTCCCCGCCGGGCGGGCTCTAGGGCAGTGCGAGTGGCCGCTGGCGCCGAGGGGCCTCGGTCTGGTGCCCACTGAGTCTGCCGCAGATGTTGAAGCCGCCACCGGCTGGTCTTGATGGAGGGACATTTGCCGAGGCTCA
>NW_004567107.1:1751123-1753661 GCF_000260355.1 Condylura cristata | reverse complement strand
CGAGGCTCATGCGCCCAGCGGGGGCACACTCCTGGCCTGCGAGCCGCGGTGGTCCTGGCTGTATGGCGGTGAGTCGGTGTGAAAGGCCGAGGGAGGCCGGCGGTCTGGGAGCGCCCACAGCCGGCAGCGGCCAGTGGGGGTGGGAGCCAGGGAGCCGGGCTCTCGGCGGGGGCGGGGCTCTCGGCGGGGGCAGGGTGCTATACGTTGTTTCTGAAGACCAGCACCTCCACGTCCCTAGGGAATCCTCCTCAGGGGACGCCCCCATCAGGCACCGCCAGGGAGGGACGCGCTGGCTGGCGGCGGGGCGAGGGGCTTTGGCACCTTTGACGCAGGAACCGCCCGTGTGTCGTGTATCGTGCCGCCGCAATAAAAGCATTCGCTTTCCTACGTCGATGCCGCTCGGGGGCGGGGCGCAGGGGGAGCAAGGACTAGGAAGCACCCACCCAGGTAAGGGGGCTGAGGCCGATTGGATGGCTTTGGTATTGCGTCTACCCCAAACACCCCGAGCTCGCCACCTTATTTCTTAGCCCCCCCTTAGCCTGAGAGTGGAGGTCTGCACGAGTGGGCGCCAGGCCCCCACGCACTGGTCCCTCCCCACAGAGGTGGGGGCCCGCAGACAGAGCCCACTTGCCAGCCCCCACGTGGCGCTGACCCTCCTCCCACGCAGTGCTGGTCACTTGAAGGCCGTTCTGCAAAGGGACTGCATCAGCGAGAAGAGCGCAGCAAGCAAAGGAGCGCGCCGGCCCACAGGGCCTGGCGGCCTCACGGCCTCCCTTGTCCCGCCGGCTCTGAATGGCCAGTTCGGCCCCAGCGGTTACCATATAAATGTATACGCGATTGCGCCATTTTTCTCCCTAAAAGCAAGAAAGCTGCTTATTTGGATGAGAGTTTGTTTTGTTCCTGAACAACCAAGCACTTCATAAGGTGCCTCCCCTCTTCCGGGAAGCCCTGTGTCCCGGAGCGGTGACACGGTGCCCAGGTGCCCCGAGCGCCCGCCTCAGGGAGTTCTGAGCTCTGCGCGGCAGCCGCTGTGGCCCGGAGCGGGCAGAGGGAGCGAGGGGGCTTTGACACTCGCGCCCGGGCCCCTGGCTTCACAGGTAGGGAAGTGGGGCCCGGGAAGCGAAGCCCTGCGATTGGGGGGCCACGCAGGCCCCGTTTGTGTCTCTCCTCTGGGACCCTCTGTGGGATCTTGTACAAAATACACAGCGCGAGGGGCGGTGGGGTCATGGCCGCCTCCACGGGCTCCGTAGGATGAGATGGGCGCAGACGTGGGACTCAGCCCCAAATGCCTGGCCTGCGGTCACCAGCAACGGTGTGGCAGCCACAGCCCCACGCCGGGGGCCCGCCCCGAGAGGGGGGTGAAGCAGCCCCCTGCGTTGGGAGCCTCGCGCAGCGCACACGCGGCACACTCCAGGAGCTCAGGGCTCGGGGTGCCAGGCCGGGCCGGCCCCATCGTGCTGGGCTTCTGGCCTCGGGCGGCCAGGCCACCCCGGGCCAGAGGAGCGACCCTGGCACTGGCCGGGCGGGCCGAGCGCGGAGGGGGCCGCAGCCCATCAGCAGAGGGCGCAGGGCAGGAGGCCGAAGCTTCCAGCCTGGGGAGCGGCACCCGAGTCTGATGCGACTGGCCACTCCCAGCCAAGGGTGGACCGAGGCGCAGAGCGTCTCGTAGAGGAAGTGCAGGCAGTTTCCGGTCGCTTCGATGCTGTCCCCTCCCCTTAATTCCTGGACAAATGGCTATGTGGAAACGCTTTAGAAGGTTGGCGACCGGCGGCCAGTTTAGTAAGAGTCGAGCCGAGGTCGGGGTGGACGCGAGGGCTCCTGCAGCCCGGCCTCGGCAGACTCCCCTGCCCGAAGGCCTCCCTGACACCCTGGTGCTCCCCTGCTCCTGCTGGCCCCTCGCCACCCTCGCCCTCTGCCTGGCTCGGGTGCCCAGCGCTCTTCCCCAGGCGGACGCCAGGCCGAGGCCAGTGGGCCTGGGGGCGTGTGAGGGCGCGGGGCAGGCCCTTGGCATGACCAGGCGGCCTGCTGGCGCACAGCCCGAGCGGCGGCACGGGGCCAGTGGGGGCGGGCGACGAGCAGGGGCCTTGGTGAGCGTCGCCCCCCAGTTCCCGCAAGTCAGACGTCCACCTTTCGTTCAGGCCGGAAGAGGAAGGGCAGAGTGTTTTCATGGTCTTGAATGGTGTCACTGGAGCAGGGGCCAGCAAGCTGCAGGCCTGGGCCAATGCCGGCCAGGGCCTGTTTCTGTAAATAATGTTTACTGGAACGAACCGTGCCCTTCGCCTCCACGTTCGTCACGTCAGGCCAGCACTGCAGCCGGGCCCGTGCGACCTGCAGACCCTCAAGTATTTCCCGCCTGGCCTTCGCAGGCTACACCCGTCCACCCCGGGTTCACATCTGTCCAGCCCGAGTCAGACAGCTCAAACCCGCTGCCCAAAGCAGGCGGGCCGACCCGCAGCCTCGGTGACCGACACTCCTGTGGGTGCCCCGCACGTGGCCAAGAGCGGCCGCTCACCACCTGGCGCGCTGGACAGCTGCCCA
>NW_004567107.1:1749198-1750788 GCF_000260355.1 Condylura cristata | reverse complement strand
CGCAGCCGGGCGGCCTCGCAGCCGGGCAGCGGATCTGGACGTCGCCGCAACGGGCTCCGGCCTCTGCCACAGCCCGGAAGCAGCAGTCGCTGGGAAAAGCAGGCCAGCAAAAAAGACCTCCGACGAGGAGCTGAGTGGAGAACATCTCAGCCGTGAAGCGGACCCCGAAAGAAGAGTCACAGGGACTCTTTCCTCCTTCCTCAGGAGAAACGTAACGAGCAAAACAAGGCTCCGGTGGAGCCGCGGCGGCCGGAGAAGAGCGCAGAGAGGCGGAGAGCTGGGCGGCAAGGTCAGCCGGGGGCGGGGGCAGCCTCAGGGCGCGACGCCCCATCAGCGGTGCCCGCCTGTGCCAGAGCAGGAGGGGAAGGCGCAGACGTTGTTTGAAGACATAACGGCTGAAAACGCCCCAAGTGTGGAGCGTGGAGGAAAACAGACGACAAATTCAAGGAGCCGAGCACAGCCCCGAGAGCATGAAGCCCGGGGAGCCACGCAGGCAGGCCACCACTAAACCGCTGAAAAGAGAAGCAGGCTCAGGCAGCAGGCGGGAGCAGTGGGTTTCCCCACAGCAGCCCCCGAGGGCGAATGTCCCTGGGGCGCCGAGGCGAGCAGCCTTCGGGACAGCAGCCAGCCGCCTGAAGAGTCTCCTGGCCAGCAGACCTGGGCTGCCGCTGCACTGAAGGCAGCTTTTCAGATGCGCGGGGGACTGGACCCCGGCGGGCGGGGGGCGGGGGGAGGCGCTGCAGCCGGCTCAGAGACCAGGCGTCCGGGTCCTTTGGCACGTTTGAAAAAGCCACGCACACGGGCGGAAGCCCACGACGAGGGGGGCGGGGGGCCGGCGGGCACCTGCCCTCTGTGTGCGAGGGGGAAGAGGGATTCCGACAGCCGGAGAGCCAAGTCTATGCGCTGTCACTGCTAGCCTGGCCGAAAACTAAGGACCCGTGCAGAGCGCAGTAAAAGCGCAGGAGAATGAAAACGGAAACCCCCAAGCTGGCCGCGTGCTGACAAACGGTCACTCCAGCTGCAGACCTTTGCTCGTGGAAGGCGGCTGGAGCCAGCCAGACCGGGAGGCGCTCGCAAGTCACACAGAGGCCCTGGTTTCCCCCTCTGAGACGCAGGACCGTGCAGGGACGGGGCTGTGCCCACCTGGCACGCCCACCCCGTGCCCGCCAGCCCCGAGGCCCCAGCTCCCCGCCCCTCCGGGCCCGGAGGCTGACCAGGGCCGCCCACCCGGCACGCTATCCTCTGGCTGCCCGGGGCCTGGCCGAGGGGCACCGTCAGGGTGCCCCAACTCCCCGCACCCCACCCGTGCGGGGTGTCCGGCTCCCTCCGCTCGGATGCTGGGCCATCCTTCCTGTGGCCTGGGCGGCCGCTGCCTGGGGGCCCTCCTCTTCCCACCACACATGACCTCGCCCTCTGCGGCTGCTCTGCAGACCCGCCCGCCGGGGCCCAGGCCCTTACCCGCTGGACGCAGTCCTCTTGCGCCAGGCGTCTCCGGAGCAGCTTGATCAGCAGCAGGTTGGGCACCTGCCAAGGGACGTGGCGCAGTGAGGCCGCGGGCGGGCGGCGCTCCAGGGCCCCCTCGCCTCGGGC
>NW_004567107.1:1744291-1748396 GCF_000260355.1 Condylura cristata | reverse complement strand
TGACAGCCCTGGCCGCGAGGCCGGGCCTGACCGCCTTCCCCTGAGCGTCCCGCAGGGCTGGGGGCCGTGGGGCCCCCACGAGGTGCGGGGCCAGGCGGAACTGGGGCCTGGGAGCGACGGTCCTGATTCAGGACGGGCCGGGGGGGGGGCGGGGAACAGATGGCCCCTGACCCGGGACCACCAGGAGGGCCCTCACAATCAGCCTGGCTGCCCGCTGAGCGCTTAGTTTCTTCATCTGTGAGTGAAAAGCGGCCAGCGGCTTCAAAGAGCCGCTCTGAGGACGAAGTGAGATGCCACGTGCAACGAGTTGGGCTCAGTGTGACCCTGAGCACCCCCAATAACCCCACATGCTCATTCCTCGGAGGGGGCTCCGCCCGGGGCGCACTGACACCTGGCCTGCACGGCCCCCCTCGGCAGCGCACCACCAGGGGCCAGAAATCTCCCCATCTCCCACTCACTCACCCCTACTCTAGGCCCACTGCCAGGGCTGGGGGGGGCTCATGGCACTGCCAGGGCTGGGGGGGCTCCTGGTACTGCCAGGGCTGGGCTGGGGGGGCTCCTGGCACTGCCAGGGCTGGGCTGGGGGGGCTCCTGGCACTGCCAGGGCTGGGGTGGGAGGGGCTCCTGGCATTGCCAGGGCTGGGGGGCGGCTCCTGGCACAGCAGTTCTGCGGCACAGCAGAGGCTCCTTCAACATCAGGTGATCATCAGGAGCAGAAAGCCCCGCGTTCCCCCGAGCTGAGGCGGAGCGGATGCGAGCGCTGGAGCCGCAGCAGCCACTCTGCGGGCGAGGGGCTCGGGGAAGCGGCACAGAGGGAGAGCGAGAGGCCCGCTGGAGGGGAAGCGGGAGCGCAGGGAGAGGACGGCAGGCACAGGCCCCCAGAGACCAGCCTGTGAGCGTCCGCCTGACAGTTACGGGGCTGACGGCTCCGACAAAGGGCGACGGCCGAAGTCAAGGGCAAGAGGGACCGGGGAGAAAACGAGCGAGGAGTGCTGCGTAGAGGAAAGAGACCCGAGGAGGCCGGCGCGTCCAGCACCTGGCCCAGCCCCTAGGCGCCGCCGCGTCCTTGTCTCTGCCCTCTGTCACGGCGCCAATTCTCAACTTGAGCGCACCGCACGGGAGAGCTCGTGAAGGCGCAGATGGCGGCTCAGCCCAGGGGCGGGGCTGAGAATTTGCATTTCTAGCAAGTGTTCAGGTGATGCTGCCTGGGTCTGAGGCCCGCAGCCAAGTGGACTCCAGCGCCCAAGAGCCCACCAGGGCGGGGCGGCCGGACAGGGCACAGGGCGCCAGGCCCTGCCAGCTGCCCCAGGAAGCTTCCCGGCTGCGCTTCCCTGTCTCCTCCCAGCCCTGCAGAACCTCCTCGGTCCTGAGGTGGCGTCACCAGGCCCTTTCCCGCCCGACACCCCTCCAGGAGGCAACACTCCAACAGGTACCAGGAGAGGAGACGGGGTGCCAGCCCGTCAAAGGACTCAGGTTGAAAGGCGACAGGCCGGTGGGGCACAGCACCCCGGCAGCTGGCGCGGCGGGGGGCGGGCTGGCGGCTTTGAGCACGGCCCCTCCCGCGCCCCTCGAGGCTCCCCGCCTGGCGCTGTCTCGGTGCCCGCTTTGATGTGTCATGTCAGCGGCGGGGCTGCCAAGGAGGCACTCGAGAAGCGCTGCGGGTTCCTCCGGAGCCGCCCGGTGCTGCTCTCCCACCCCGCCCCCGAGCCCGCTGGGGGAGGACAGGGGCCAGCTGGGGAGCCCGGGAGGTCCCTGCTGGTCACAGAGGAAGCCCAGTGGCAGGAGCCGGACCCTCGTCCCGCCTCGGCGGCCACGCCGCGCCCAGCCTGCACCTGCCTTCGGGCCGCTGCCTTCGGGCCGCCCCGTGCTCACACGCTCCCCCCCAGCCAGGCCATGGGCCCGGGGCTCTGCCCTCTGCCCAGGGCACCTCATTAACTTCTCCCAGCCCCGCCCCTTCGCAGGAGGACATGGGCCCCCCGCGGGGCCAGTGCTGGTCACCTGTGGGTGTCCCCTGCTTGGGAGCACGGCGTTTGGCCTCTGCCCTCAGCTGCGGGGCTCTGGCGGCCCTGGGCCAGCGCTCACTTCGGGGACAGGTTGTGGCGCTTCTCTGGGAGCAGGGGTGCAGGGCAGCGGGCGTGGGGTGCACGGCGCGGCACCCCGAGACCACAGGCGATAGAGGCAGCCGTGACTCTGACAGCTGGGCACTGGGGGCTGTCAGGGGACATGGGGTTCCAAGTCAGAATGGAAGACGGGTGAGGTCAGGGAGCCCTCACTGCCCCGCCTGGCCAACCGCCGGCCGAGCTCGCTCCCGCATTCCTTCAGCAAACTCAGGCTGCTCGAATGCAGCCGCTGCGGTCTGGGGAAGGCTCCACTCAGCGCAACTGCCGTGGAGTCGGGCGGGGCCCCAGAGGCCGGGCCAGGGCCAGGCTGGGTCCCTGGGGGCGGGCTTAAACCATGGCAGGAGCCTTCCTGGACCCCGCCTCTCGGCTGGTGGGGCCGGACGCGGGGTGGGGCTTGGGGGGTGCGCAGGCCGCCTCTTGTTTCCTGAACAGGACACGGTGCCGCTCGGAACAGTGGTGCAGGCTCCGCTGCCGGCAGGTCCTGTCCCGGGGCCACGGCCTTGGCCTCGAGCGACTGGAAACCAGAGCTCGGGGTGTCGCCCCCCAGTTCCCATGCTCCCACTGGGCCTGGGCTGGGGAGTCGTGGGCAGCTGCTGGCCCCGGCCCTCCGAGCCACGTGCAGTGGTCGCGCTGGTGAGACAGAGGGGAGCAGACTGGACCGGAGGAATCGGGGCGGGACCAGAGTCCAGCAGAAGAGGAAACCCCATCAACCCCTCCGCAAGGAGGGGAGATGGCAGCCGGCGCCCAGGAAGGCTTACGCCCATGCCCGGCCGCGGACCGACACGCGCTCCCCACCAGGTCCCTGCGGCCCATCAGCGCCCCGGGCCTCGCAGGGCCCGTAATGCTGACCTGGCCCCCGGACAGCTGAGCAGCAGCACTGATTCCAGAGCTGGGCCTTGCAGCTGCCCTGTGGGTGATGAGCGCTGAGCACACAGCAACAGGGACAGGGACATGGTCATGAGTGGTCACGAAGGGCAGGAGAGGACGGTATAAAAGGGGGTGGCCTCAAAGAGAGGCTGAGGAGCTCCCCCAGCCGTCACTGTGAGCCGCTCCGGCCCACTTTCCGCCCCTTGCACCGAGGGTCACCCACGGCCACTGCCTGGCCACCACTTCCCACGGCCACAAGCCTGGAGACTCACGTCCAGCTGCCCGAACAGCAGGCCTGGAGCCCGGGGCCACGGGTGAGGCCGGGCCAAGGAATGTGGAGACGTAAAGGGCCCTGCGCCCCCGCGGGCATGGGGAAGGGGCTTTCACCCCAACGGGCCGGGTGATCTGCGAGCAGCAGGGGCCCCGCCGGCCTGGATGGCGCCCTCGGTCTCCTGCAACTCTGGTCAGGCTTGTCGTAGCGGCCCTCCCCGAGCGTCTGGCTTTAACCTGCGTGGTTTAACTCTGCACGGCCTGCAGAGTGACTGAAGTCTAAAAGCTTAGCTGCCAAGCGGGTCAGATAGCTCCTGGGCTTTGCAGGGCCCCTCTGCAGTGCTGGACGCGGCCTGACCCTGTGGGGTCCGGCCCTCCCTGACTCAGCCGGCTGTGGGGCCTGGGGAGGCCCCAGACACGGGGTCCTGCGCCCTCAGCCCTGTCCCTCCGAGAGATTCCCCTAGAGCCCGCCGCCTGCCGCTCTCAGAGCCCGGGCCTGTGCACAGCACCCTCCGGTGCCTGTCAAAAATCCTAACCCCAAAGGGGCAGGTATCATCAGGTGAGGGCCTTGGTCAAGAGGGGAGCCCTTGAATGGGACCTGTGGCAGGCGCCCGAGGGCGCCCCCACGTGGCACCCAGCAGACCCGGACTCCGCTGTGCCCCTGTGGCTGGCGCTGGCAGAGTCCCTGCAACTGCCAGGGAAGCCCTAGGGGATCCTGCAGACCACTTCAGAGACCACTTCCGTTTGCATTTAAAGACGAACATGAGCAGGCCAGAGGTCCCGCTGGGCCTCCTGAGGTGCTGCCTGCAGGTGAGGGGCCAGGGTGGGCGGGAGGGGCAGCAGTGGGG
>NW_004567107.1:1734614-1744121 GCF_000260355.1 Condylura cristata | reverse complement strand
TTCAGGCCCCGCAGGCTGCTTCGCCCATCTGTGGGGCAGAGCCTGCGGTCAACCCAGTGCCCTCAGTGGCCCCTAGCACCGGGGCCAGCTTAGGCTCCATCTACACACAGCCCCCCAGTAACCATCCTTCTTGTCGAACCCTCACCTCAGCGCCCCCCGATCAGCACCTACCAGAACACAGGCCCCGGGAGGCACTCCTGCCTCCCGCCATCCCCTGCGGGGCTCGCTGCCAGGGCACTGGCCCCGACATCCACAGAGGAAGCCAGGCCGGGCTGGGCCTGCCTGGAGCCCGCCGCCGGCCCCGCCGCTCCGCCCAGCCAGCCTCACCTTCTTTCTCTGGTAACACATCTTGGTGGCGTCAGGCAGAAAGGGGAGCTCCTGGGCCAGCAGGCTGTCCATGGTGATGAGGTTGCTGCTCAGGTGCTTGCAAAGCCACATGGCCTGCAGAGAGGGGAGAGGAACATTTCTTGAAAGCGACAAGGGTCTTTTTTTTTAATAAGACTTTTTATGCGTACAGAAGTGGGGTACAGGCCTGAGGTGCAGGGGCGGTGAGAGGACTGACCAGAGACAGAGCGGGGGGGCAGAACGGGCAGATGAATGAAGCACACCGCTGAGGGGAGCAGCGGGGAGACAGGAGAGGTCTGCCGCGCCCTGGGGTCACTCCCTGGCCGGGAATCGAACTCCTGCTGCGGCGGCTGTGCTGGGTGGGCTTCACAGTGTTGGGCTTCAACCCGCCGCGCCACCAGGGAGGCCCGAAGCTACGAAAGTCTTCACCGCCAAGTCCTCCCTTCTCTTACTGGGACAGCTGCCCCAGGACACACACTTGCGGGGGAGGAGGCCACCAGCGAGGCGCATCTGGAGGCGCCCCCGCCCTGGCCTACGAACTCGGCTCACGCCGTCCCTCCTCCGGCCACTGGGGCCACGCCCCAAGCGCGGCTGCCCCTGGGCCCCGTCAAGTCCACTCGGGAGCTGCACCCCCGGAGGTCACTAACCAGGAAGCAGGACGGGCCCTGGCGTGGACAGCTGGCATGTTCCGGTCCCTGCTCACGGTCCCCCCGGTCCCCAGGCGAGAGCAGTCAGGGAGTGCTCGTGCAGTAGGATGCTCGCGGTAGCCAGGCTATGCCGGCGCCCATCAGGCGCCTGAAGGCCCCCACGAGGGGGCGAACCCTAATTCTGTCTGTCCAGGGGCTGGGAAACGTCAGCGGCACCACCAGCCCATCGCCCTCAGTGTCCTCCGGAAATCACCCTCTACCGCACCGGGAGACCAGGTGCTGCTGACCCAGCTGGCCGCCACTTGGGGCTGGACAGTGAATTCAGCGAAGGCCTGAGGCCGAAATACCAGATGACCTCAGGGAGGACAGAGTCTCTGGCCAGGTTGGGACGTCGCAAGCAAGGTGTCAGTGCCGAGGGGCAAGTTCCTGATGCCACTGAGGTGAGGCAGAGCCAGAGCTGCCCGCCCGGGCGCCCAGCGGCGTGGGCCTGGAGGCCCAGGACGCCGAGCTGCGCAGCACAGTGCTGGGCCTGTCTGTCCCGGTCAAGGCGGCCACCTAGAAGCCAGGGTGGGCTGGAGGGGAGTCTGGAACCTGCTTTCCCAGGCCCTCTGGTCCTGCTGCTGCCTGCCTGGCCGGGCCTGCTTTCTGGGAGAGCGCTTCAGCTGGGAACAAAGTAGAAAGACTACGGCTGGGTGAATGGTGGGTGGATGGAGGGGTGGAGGGAGGGCTGGGTGCGCAGATGCGTGGGTGGAGGGGTGCATGGAGGGAGGGGTGCATGGATGGCGGCTGGATGCACAGACGGAAGGATGACTAGAAGAACAATACTGACGCCAAGAGCAGAGCAGGTGGAAGCGATTTTCTGCAGGAAGCGAGCGCCGCGGTTCCTCTGCGGGACGCCAGGCAGTCAGCGAAGCCCCTGCCGCCCCAGCCAGGCCCGATAGCTGCTCCCGGCAGTGACACGGCCCTGCGGGAAGGGCTGGCCATTGCTCACCAGGGCTCAAGGACCGGCGGTGCAAGGACAGAGAGTCCGTGGCAGGCGACTGAAATTCTAGCAAGTGCCTGGCACGTTAAATAGGAGCATAAAGATCAAAACTGCAGCGGGAACAGAATTCCCAGGCCCCCATTCAGCAGCACCCCTAAGGGGGAAGGCCAGAAAGGGGCGACCCCAGTGGGTGGGGTGTTCCTGCATCTCAGGAAAGAGCAGCAGATGCAAGTCCAAAGCTAGAGCCCCGAAGGCCGGGCAGGGCCTCCCTCTCCCCAGCTCTGTGCCTTCCTGCTGGGTAGGGACATTTGGGCTGGAGTCCTGGGGTGAAGCCCGGCCCCAAAGTCTTTGAAGTGTGCAAGCGCCTGCCTCCAGACGCCTGCTAGCAAGGCTCTGACCCGGGAGTCCCCTCCCAAGCCCGGGGTAACGCTTGCCGCCAGCGTGGGGCTCCACCTCGGCTTTGGTGGGGTGCTTTTATTATTATCATTTTTTTTGGTGGGCCGGCCCTTGGCGTTCTCTGGGTATCTTAGGTGTTGGCTATGGCCGCATCCTGCCTCATCGTTCTCTGGGTATCTTAGGTGTTGGCTATGGCCGCATCCTGCCTCTAGTGTTAGAAAACAAGTCAGGCAACAGAGGGGAGAGAGCAGCTCCGCTGAGCCCAACTCCGCTGTGGGCCAAGCTCGCCGCGCCCCGGGCAGGTGAGATATTACCGCGTTCCACCCCTAATGCGATGCACTTACTATAGTCGTTTTCCCGGAGGCGGGTGGACCTAATATTACAATCCTCGGCACTGCGGAATAAAAACATTTGAATGTCACCGCTCGATATGACAAATCCACCCCCCAGGTCTGCCGCACTCGGGCGTATTTATTTCTCCCCTCCCCCGACTTCATTTTCTGTAAGTGACACGGTCGTTTGTAACCCGCCGACTCGGAGATGCTTGCTCCGTGGGACATATTCTCTGTGTTTAGAGAGGTAAGCGATCACTGAGATGGTTTATTTTTCTGTCTCCAAGGGGACATGGACACAGTATCTTGTTTGCCAAACTAATAAATATCGAACACAATTGGGGTTTCAAACACCATAAAGCATTTTAAACAGGGACTTTGTCTCGGGGACGCGCTTTCAAATAAAGCTGTATTTTATGTAAATCGACCTTCGAAGCTTTTTTTTATATTTATGCCTTTTTATTTAGCAAATTGTATTCCCCATCATTTTACAGAGGAAAATAATGGAGAAAAGCCGGGAGAGTAAGGGCCAGATTTATAAAACCCACGATAGAAAAGTCTTTGTTTTCAAATATGGACATTTCTATGCAAATGGAAAGACTTGGCTCCCGCCCGCCCGGCTGAGCTGCTCCTGTTCTGGAATGTTCTTGGGCCAGCAGAAAGCACTACCTGCCGACGGAGGGGGGCTGGAAAGAGGAGGCCAGTACATATGGGGATCCTCCTGCTCGTCAGACGCCGGCAACAGGCCCCACACGCCGGCTTGTGCCGTCACCCCCTTCCCGACGTGTGGAGTCGGGGCCACAGGCCGGCCCCCCGCCGGAGTGAGGGGGTTCCCTGGACGGGGCTGAGCACCTCAAGTCGCTGGGCCTGCACTGTCTGCCCCGCAGCGGCCGGCGGGAACCTCAGCTGGGAGCGGTTTGGGGCCAAAGCCACCGGTGGGGGCACCAATGTGACTGGCTTGGATCTCACGGCAGGCCAGCGGGGAAGTCCACGTTAACTTAATTCAGAGATTCACCCCACAAACACTCCCTGGGCCCCTCATCTGCAGGGACCGGGTGCTGCCGAGGAGCGCAGACAGGCCTCCGGGACGCCGGCAAGGAGCTGGCAGGGCGGCAGGAGGGCCAGGGCCAGGGCTGCGCCCGCGGGAGCAGAGGTCAGCGCAGGGCGGCCTTCTGCTGCTGCTCTCGCTTTCGGGCCTGGGGGACGCTGCGAGGGCTGTGGCCTCGCTGTCTCCATCCGCCCCCAGGGCCCTGCCCCAGCCCGGCTGTGAAGTGCCGGTGACTGGCTTTCCCCAGGGTGGTGCCTGAGTGGAAGGCGCTGCCCAGGCACCCGAGGGGCGCCCGGCCGCGTCTCCGGCGGAGTCAGCCCAGGGCGCCGCCAGCCCCCAGCGCGGCCTCCGTGCCCCTTACGGGCTCTCGCGGGAGGGGCCACCCGGCCCCGCCCACCCAGCTCGCCGCGCTGGCAGCAGGACCGCTGCCCCCAGAGGGCGGGGAGCTCCCGTGGGCGGCAGAGCTCCCCCCTGGCCGCAGCCAGGGCGCGAGGAGCCACAGCACAGCGGCCCCTGCAGCGGCCCCTGCTGTCCCTCCTCTGCACCCTCGAGGGCACCGTCTCCCTGCTGGCATCTCAAACGGAGCGGCGGGGCCCAAGCAGCAGAGCAGAGCAGATCTGGGGTTGCTCAAAGGGCAGCGGGGTTCCCCGAGTCCTGCCTATATGGGAGGCAGGCCAGGGGCACCCCATCAGAAAGGATGACCCCACAAAGGCCCCGGAGCAGTATGGGAGCAGACCCCTGCCGCCACTGGACACTGGCTGCTCACGTCCGTGGGCAGGGACGCAAAGGGAGGCCCCCAGGCTGCAGGCCAGAGTCTGGGCCTCTCTGGCCAGCGAGCAGGAGACCAGCCCCTGGAAAGGCGGATTCGGTGTCCAGCCAGGGGCCAGCCAGAGTCTGGCCAGAGCCTCGGATGGCTGGGGCTGGGCCTGCCAGCGCCCCCTGCTGGGTGGGAAAAGCCGCAGCAGGCAGGAAACTGCTGTCGGGGAGCAGGGGTGGGAGGTGGCTTGAGGGACACGGTGGTCAGCTGGAATAGAGGGAAACTGGAGCTGGGTGCCAGGGAAGGTGGAGGAGGGGCAGTATTGCAGCAGCGAGGGGGCCGAGGCTGGGGGGCTTTCAGGCGGAGCAAGGTGGGGGGTCCTGGCTCCTGTGGGGGGGCCCAGCCCCCAGGGCTCAGATCACAGGCCTCTGAAGGTGCTGGGAACCTGGGCCCGACCCAGGGCTCAGGCCACACCCCAAGGAGAAGGAAGAAGCAGCCCCAGAGACACACCATTGGGGGCCGGCGGGGGTGGGGGTCCCCGCAGGCTGCAGAAAGTGGCACCAAGCTGCACACATCCAGGGAAGGGCTGTAAAGGGGAACATCCCCAGCCTGTCTCCCCACCTCATTTCTCCCACACATTTATGTGATTAATTTCAGTTTCTTAAAACACCTTGGAACTCCAGCCCTGCTCGTGAGTAATTATTTATAAACAGTGTCATGAAAGGCTGCTTGACTGCCAAGAGTAATCAACTTCTTCAAACCACTTCAAAGCAAATCAAAAAACCTTTCCATCCGCAGATCCTTTTGAGGTTTAACTAGGAGCATGATTTAAAATTCACAAGAAACCCCCCAGGTACTGGGGCTCTATACACAGCTTTCTTGGACAAACGTCTGATAAAACACGAAACGCACAATCATAGGCGCCATCGCCTGCTTTAATAGCGCCCGGGGCTACTGTAAATGCTCACTTTGTACTAAATCTGCTGTTCTGGCGAGAAGGCGCTGCCAGCCCACGCGCCGGGCACTCCTCGCCCCCTCGCCGAAACGAAACGCCCCGGCCGAGCCCTGCGCCTTCTCGCTGTCCACTCAGCCACTGGGCTCACTGGCCACCCCGCCACGTGCCCAGCGAACCCCTGCCCGCCAGCACGCGTGGCCAGTGAGCGGAGGGCCCGTGGACTGGCCAGGAGGCCTGGCCGCTGATGCAGTTTTCATGAGTGGCAACTCGACCTGCCACTCTTGGGCCCCTCAAAGCATCGGCCGGCACCCTGATGCCTGGCCAGTGGCCGAGGCAGCTTCCGGAGGCCACCACCCTAGGTGGAACCTTAGCACCCCGCCCCACCTCGCCCCAGGCCACTTTACAAGTGAGGAAACTGAGGCTCAGAGAGCAAGGGTCTCTTGGATACGGGGTCCGGGAGCTGCAGGACCTCGGCCTCCCTTTCGCTCTGCCCCATTTTCCTTTCAGCTTCTTTGCTTTTATTTTTACTTTCGCTTTGCTTCTCCTTTGCTTTGCTGATTCAGAGGCGTCGGTGAAAGATCCCAGACGGCAGCGCTCCAGCAGAGAGGAGCGCGGCTTCTGGGGTCGGGGCGCCGGGAATCAGCCGCCTTCTCCGGCGCGGGCGGGGCCGAGGCTGTGAGGTCCGCCAAGGCAGGTGACAACACAACACCCAGCCGGCAGGCCTGCCTCCTCCTGCTCGCGCCGGGCAGAGAGCAGAGGCCGGGGCGCGGGGCAGAGGCGCGCAGAGGCCTGGCCTCACGCCGCGGAGGGGTGCCCCTGTGTCTGAAGGGGCGCAGTGCTGCAAAGGTGCGTGCGTCGGATGGACAGACAGACACACACGTCCACGCGTGAACGCGGGAGCGCCAGAGAGGCGCGCAGAACACACGGCGGAGCGGGGGCTGCAGAGGGCCCCGCTGGCCCTGGAAGCCCTCCCTCCCCGGGGCCGTGGGCTCCGCCACGTGTGCTGCGCAGCGAGGGGCTGAGAAAGGGCCTCCGACCGGCCTCTGGTCACCCTCTGTGCAGGCCCTCAAGTGGCACCAGGACCCCGGGGGCCCCGGGCGGGCTCTGCGGCCACCGCTGATGCCACCGCCGGCGGGCAGGGCCCAGGCAGACCAGCTGCGCCTGTGGGCGGGCATCTCTCCTCCACGCTGGGGCATCCTTGCCAGCTGCCGAGCGCCCTTTCTCACCGTGGGCTTCCTGAATGCCACCCCGGGGCCTCCGGGCCTCGGCCCTCAGCTGTGCCAGGCGCCCCCCCACAGCGCCTCCAGAGCGGCTGGCGGCCCGACAGCCCGCACAGCACGGACACGGTCCTCGCGGCGGCAAGCCCGCCTGGAGGAGGGGGAGCCCTCCTCCTCGCTCCCTGCGCCCCACGCCCTGGCCTGGGGTGCAGCCAGCACACTGTGCCTTGGCTGAGGTTGGGGCAGCTGGAACTCATCAGCGGGCAGGCGTGCCCACGTGCTGCTGGCCAGGCAGGCCGGATGCTGGGCTTACTCGTGGCGATCACAGAGAATAATTGATTCTCTGGGCCAGTCTCAGGTCCTCATTTAATAACTTGCCAAGAGAATTTTGATTCGTTCTGCTCCAGAAGAAATGAGGCGTTTTCAACTGACTGCCACCCTGCGTTGCCCAAACCCCTCCCCACGGTGCCCTGACCGCCCTGCAGACTTGGGGACGGCACAGTGGCTCCCGGTGTTTCCAGCCAGAGTCGGGGAGGACCAAGGGTCGGGCGCAGGGTGGAGCCCCCCGAGAGTGCCTGGGGCTCACCATTATCGTTGTCTTGTTGCAAGTGACTGATCAGGAACGGGATGGGGTCCGGGGGCTGGTGGATGAGGAGCTGCTCCAGCATGGCCTGCAGGCAAAGGACAGGCACCCAGGGGTCACAGCTGCGAGGCAGCGCTCAGGGCTCCACACCGACATGGACCTGGCTCCGGGCCCGGTCTCGCCACTGCGCCCCACCAGCCAGGCCTTCAAATTGGGGCCCAGCCCCTGCCCCAGCTGGCTGCGCTGGGAGTCCCAAGGCACGTGTGAGGGGTGTTGCTGGAGAAGCTTCCGCAGGGAGGCTGGAGGGCCCCCGGGCCCCGAGCTGGCTGCCCCGGGACCCTCTCCCCGCAGCCTGCTTGGACGGCCTGTTCACTCCTCCCCAGGCCTTTAGCGAGCGCCCCTCGGCTTGACGCCTTTTCTTGGTCTGCAGAAACTGCGGAAACTGCCTTCCTGGTCACATGCACCAGCCGCCCTCTCACCGCTCCTGCAGCCCTGCGTCCGCTCACCCGCCCTGCCCCAGTGCCTGGCACATCCCGAGGGGCCCGTGCAGGTGTCTGCCCGGGCACAAGGCCGTCACCGCTCGCTTGGCGGATACTCCGGCCTCTCGATGCCAAGGGAAAGCAGAGCCGATGGCTCCAGAACCAGCGGGTGCGTGGCCGGGGCGGGTAGGGCGGGGCTGGTGGACGGCAGGGCGGGGTTCAGCCACGGGGGCCTGATCCGTGAGGTGTCCCCACCCCGCTGCACTCACCAGCAGCCCCCGCCCCCTGCACCCCAGTGTGCGTCCACTGGGAAGACCGCCGGGTCCAGGTGGCTCAGGTCAATCCTTTTCATTTCTCTCTGAAGCAGCTGCCTGTCTAACGTGTATTAGAACAATGACCCCATCACACCTATGATGTCGAGGATGGTGCGCAGGAAGAGGTAAAATGAGTCAGTTTTTTATTACAGTAAAATGGAGGTGCGGGCTGGTCTGCGACCGCTGTGGCCATGTCACAGCGCCGAGGGCGTGCCAGGGCCATGCCCGTGCGCTCTCATGGGGGAGTGGGGCGAAGAGCAAACCAGGACTCTGCTGTTGATCTAACTCCGTGGGGGGCTAACGTCATTTTAAAATAAAAGAACAAAACAGTGGACGTGGTAACCCACGGAGGGGGCATACATACAGAAGACCGAGGCTGGGCCTCCTGCACTAGCTTTCTGGGCACGCCTTCCACCGCTGAGGGCTGCCCAGGGCCCCCAGGGCCCCGGGGCACCCCCAGAGCCCACCAGCGCCCAGCTTCTGGTTAGCGGACACCTTTACTTAGGGTTCGGCTTCAGGAATCCCTCTCTCCCTCTGTCAGTTAAACTTCCTGAAGGAAGCCGCCTGCTGTTGAGTGGAGATGCAGGATTCTCCAGTTAGCTCTGCCACAGGGGTCACTGTGGCCCCCACTATGGCCCACAGCGGGCTGGGGTGCGCCCTGCTCTGCTTCCTTCCCACTAGTCCTCAGAAGCTGAGATGCTCAGAGTCCACAGCACAGCCCCCACAGCCTTGCCCTCTTGAGGTTCAGAGCGGTTGCCTGGGCAGGGCTTTGCCCAACCACACAGGGAGCGGGCCTTTGGGGCAGGAGAGGGTCCTTGGGGCACGAGCCCAGCCTGGAACTTGGCCCCAGGTGCGGGAAGCCAGGAGGCCCCCCACGCCCCCGACCGGCAGGGCCGCTGCCCCTCTGAGGTCGACACTCCCCAGCTCAGGGCCAGCGCTGCAGACTGGCATTGCCAGCGAGGGAAGAGCCCCTTGGGACCTCGTCGGGTCCCCACAGATGGGGCCCTGAGAAGGAGGGACGAGGCAGACGGCCAGCAGGCTGGCCAGCGGCCAGTCCGGCCAGAGGCCGGCGCCCTTTCCTTCCTCGTGGGTCTGCGGGCGGGGGTGGCGTCTCCAGGTGAGGGTCCCTCGGTCCCGGCGGTACAGGAAGCGGGTGGGGGGGCCTCACGGGTAACCAGGGTGCCCCCAGTTGCCGGGCTGCGAGCGCCCCGCAGCGCCGGGCGTCGCGCCGGGGTCCCCGGCCGGGTCACCTGCATCATCTCGAAGATGTGGTTCTCCTCCCCGTACTGGGGCATTTCCGGGGGGATGAGGTGCGGGGCGGTGGTCGCGTCCATGTCGCGGTGACGCGAGGCCGCTCTCCAGCACCGCGGTCGCTAGGGGCCGTCATCAGCGCGCGCCGCCCCTGGCAACCGCCGTCGCTAGGGCCGCCGAGCAGGCCTCGTCATCCGGGCG
>NW_004567107.1:1727913-1733784 GCF_000260355.1 Condylura cristata | reverse complement strand
TGGCACCGGCGGTAACAATCAGGCCCCGCCCCGCCCTGGGACCGGCGCAGACCCCGCGGGCCCAGAAGCCCACGAGCCGCTCAGAATTCAGGACGCTCCGGAGGCGAAGGCCGCTCTAGAACGAGCAAGGTCAAAGCGGGCTGGGCGGGTTCCGAACCCGGACTTGGGGGGCTCCGCTGCCGCCCTGGGCAGGGGGTGGGATGCCCTGGGGTCATGGCAACCCGCATTTGGCCCAGCTGCATTGGGGGTGCCATTCTTCGGAGCTGCCCTGTTGGAGCCGGAGCTGCCCTGTTGGAGCCGGGTTTGGGGTGCTTTGTGGAGAGGAGCAGGGTAAAGGCGCTCTCCTCCTGCCTGCACCTCTTACAGCCTTGCCAAGTTGGGGATCTTGCCCTGCCTGCGCCTGCCTTCCCTCCCCTGTGACACCCCACCTTGCAGGGGGCACTGGACAGCGCAGGGCAGGCGTGCGCAGCCACAGCAGGCGCGCTGTTAGAGTGTTCTCATTTCCTGGGCGCAGCGAGGAACGTGGACGGACCCCAGTGGTAGCTTGGCCAGCTGAGTGGGGGGGAGGGCTGGCTCCCCCTTTCTGGGCCAGTTTCCTGACGTAGTACTCATGGAGCATTAGAATCAGGAGGCCCCTTGAAAAGCCCTGAAGTCCCTCACTTTACAGGTGAATAAACTGAGGCCCAGAGAGGGGGACACGTCAGACCCAGGTCACTTGTTAAGTCAAAGGCAGAGGCAGGCCTGTGGCAGCCGCCTGGGCCCAGCCAAAGCCCTCCTCCGCCCGCGGCCAGGGAAACAGCCCCGACAGCAGAACCCGCGGCTCTGCCTGGCCCCTCAGATCTGCCTCCTCAAAGCACAGCGCGGTCGGCTTGTCAGCCCCAACTGAAAGACAGCTGGGACGAGAAGGGAGCTGCCTCCCGGAACAGAGAACACAGGAGCCAGGCCCGCACTGGAGGCCTCGGTCGGCTTCCTGGACCTTTCTGAAATGGCTTGCCTTTCTCCTCATTTATTTTAAGCCCTAGGCACTTTTCATACCACGATTTAATCTTCTTTCGCAGCCTGGAAAAATACAAATCAATTAAAGCCTAAAGCCTATTGGGTAATCAGCTTTCCCTTCCTCCTCCCGCAGACCCAGACGCCTGCGCCCTGCGCCTTTCATCCAGACTAACTCGGCTGCAGCGACTCTCGTTCCAGGACGATCACTTTGGGTAGCTTATTACAGCCGCGCTCACAACATTGCTGACATGCGTGTCACAAGTTGCTAGGATCAAGAGCCGAGTCGGTTTTGCTCTCAGGGCTCTTGGGGCCGCCAGCCAAAGTAGTGCTGAACCCTAGAGAACCTGGCAGCCCCCGGCAGCCCCGACCGCTAGTCCTCATTACTCTGGGCCAGGGAGCAGGAAGCCCCACGGCGGCGAGAGCCAGGCCAGGGCCCAGCTGGCGCGACCCCAGGGGCCCCAGGCAGCCTTCCAGGCCCTGGCGGCACCCACGTCCCCATTGCTGTCCCCATTGAGGTCCAGCATGACGCCAGGCCGGCCCCAAGCTAAGAGCCCCGACGTTCGAAAGTCAGTGGCACTCGGCGGCCGCGGCGGCCCACAGTGGCGGCGTGACCCCAGCCTGGCACCACCCTGTGGGGATGAGCGTGGTGCCCTCCTCACGGGGCGGCGGCAGGGCTGTGTGAGCCGGGCCCGGGGCTGACTGGGACCGCAGGTGACCTGCTGTGGTCAGGGGCTCGGCCGGCCATCGGCGAGGCTGTGCAGGGCGCCCACACCGTGGGAGCACCGTGGCCTACCGGCCCTCTCGCCTGCTTTATCTTCTCCTTGGCCCTTACTGGCAACTCCCTCTCCCTTCCCAGATGCCGCTTCGGGGGCGGGAGCCTGGGGTAGCCCAGCACGCGTCCAGCACTTAACGGACAAAGTTAATGAGTAAAGCGCTCGGTCCCTTGGCTTAGAGGCCAAGGCCTGGCCTGGCGCTTCGGATCCCTCCACTACCCAGCCTCTAGCGGAAGTCCCCCCGCTTCCGCCAGCTGCCTGCCTTTCCCCTCGCTCCTTTCAGAGGTCAAAGCCATGGCAGCCTGTTTCTTTCAGGGTGTCTGCCACGCCCACCGCACGCCCCTTTGCCGCGCCCGGCACTGGCCACCTGGGCCCCGGCTGCTGCCCACACACAACTGTGCCCCTGCAGTGCTCCCAGGGCTACGAGCTGCAGCTGGCATCGGGGGAGGTCAGGGCACAGAGGCTTCGGGTGACCGCTGACCCAGACCCGCTTAAAAGGTGGAGGGGCTGGGACTTGAACCCTGGGCGGTGGGACTCCAGAGCCTGGATCTCGCCTGCTGCCCCCAGCCCTGAGCGTTTCGGGAAAGTGGGCTCAGGCCCCCCGCAGCCTCTGTGCCGGTCTCCACTGGCAGCCAGCCGGGCCCCAGCCGCGAAGCGGGTCGGGCAGCTCCTCCCAGCAAACAAGGGGCCGAGTGCCCACACTCAGGATAACACAACTTAATGAAGAGCTGTTAAAGACAAATTAATGCAGAAACCCACTTAGAATCTGCAATAGCAAAGCTTTATGGAAACTTGACATGAAGACTGCGTGGTCTCAGGCCCCAGGGCCCGGCCCAGCGCCGGCCTCGGGTCTGACCTCTGCCCGCTCGTTCTCTGGACGTCTTGGTGGTAACTTCATCTTCAGTCTCACCCTGAGGGGTGTGCCTCGCTGGCTAGCCCACTGCACCCCGAGTTCGCTGTGTGTGTCTGCCTCCTAGGGGCACAGGGCACGAGCCGAGGTGGCAGCAGGTGTCTGGCCGGCAGCGCCCTGCCCCTTCCCGTGTGCCCACTCCCGGTGGGGTGGGGGCGCTGCCCGCCAGCAAATACGGGTTCCCGGGGGTTGCCACGGCCCTGCTGGGGCACAGGCCCGCCCGGGGCGGGCGACTGCCAGGGCCCCCTGCTGTGACCCCCTGTGGCCACCCCGCCGTAGCTGAGCTCCCGTCCCCCGAGCTCTGGCTTCCCACCCAGCTGGTCGTGGAGGCACCTTCTGGCCTCCTCGAGCCATGGAGACGCCTTTGGGCTCAGGACGTGGGAGACAGGGAAGAGCCCGTCGGCACCATCTTGTTCTTGGGGCCTGCAGAAGCCTGACGCCCTCCCCGCCCCACTCTTGCCCAGCGTTCTGGCTCCTTCCACCTGCAGCATCTCGCCAAACCGGGTCCAGGGCAGGGCTCTGAGAGGCGGTGCCTCGTGGCCCCAGCAGTGGCTGCCTAGAGGCCCCTGGGCAGGAAGGCGGGACTGGGGTGCGGCAGACTCACGAAGTCTGGCCCGTCCCCGCCCCCGCCGGATGCTAGCGGGGTCGGACCCCGAGGCCCTCCCAGTGCTAACATCCCGTGAGTCTGTGACCTGGGGCCTGCGGGACGGCCCCACCTTTAGTGCACCGCCTGGCTCTGGGGCGTGCGGGTGCCTGTGGCGGCCCCGTGGCCCGGCACTGGGCAGTGCGCGGCGGCTTCATACAGGGAGGGGCCGGCCCGGAGCAGGCCCCGGAGCAGGGTCCGCAGCTGCCCAGGGACGGAGGGCTGACCCTGCCCAGCCCCGGCGCCCCTCAGCTTTTCCCACCGGGGCCCGTTAATTTGGCCGGAACAGGTGAAGTCAGTTTCCGGTGCCTCAGCGGCTTTTGCCAGCCACACGGGGAGCCTCGAGGCTGAGAGAGGCCACACTCGCCGGCAGAAACTGAGGGCCGGAGGCCGCGTCCCTGGCTGGGAGAGGGAAATCAGCGTTGCGGCAAAGGCTGCGTCCCTGTGGTGGACAGGCTGGGTGGGTTCAGTGCGCCCTGGACAGCAGTGGCCAGTGTACAAAGGGCATCACCCTGGGGTTCACCTGCGCCCCCCGGAAACGGGGCCGGCAGCAGCGCGCGTCCTGGGGCCGTGGCCGCCTCCCCGGTCCCAGCGCGGCGCTCGGGTTGGCCAGCGCCTCGTGCACCCCCACAGAGTCCTCTCCGCGGCCACGGCCACGATGAACGAGGTGAAGGAGTCCCTGAGGAACGTGGAGCAGCGCTACCGGCTCTTCCAGCAGCAGCAGTTCACCTTCGTCAGTGCCCTGGAGCACTGTCGGGAGGACGCGCACGACAAGATCCGGCCCATCTCCAGCATCGGACAGGTGCCGGGCGGGGGGGGCCCAGGCGGCTCCGGGTCGGGGGGGCCCAGGCGGCTCCGGGCGGAGGGGGGCCCCCACAGGCGGCTCCGGGCGGGGGGAGCCCCAGGCGGCTCCGGGCGGGGGGAGCCCCAGGCGGCTCCTGGCGGGGGGGGGCCCAGGCGGCTCTGGGTGGAGGGGGGCCCCCACAGGCGGCTCCGAGCTGGGGGGAGCCCCAGAAGGCTCCTGGCGGGGGGGCCCCAGGCGGCTCCGGGTGGAGGGGGGCCCCCACCCAGCTCTAGCTCGCTCCCTGCACAGCTGCAGACAGGCAGGGGAGCGAGGGAGGGAGGCGAGCTCGTGCCAGGCCAGACTCAGATTCACCTCCCGCTTCTCACCCGCGCGGGCCGGTGGGGGAGGGGGCTGGAGACTCGGCCGGCCGGGAGTGAAGTCTTGGCCTAACGCCTGGCACGGCTGTGGCCCTGGGCCTCAGTCTTCTGGAGAGAGACACACCCAGGGCTGGTGCATGGACCCCGTGAAACTGCTGTGTCTGGGCGCCCTGCCGTCCGTAGGCTAAGGACGCCCCGAAGCCCACCACAGCCCAGGGCTTCGGTGTGCGGGGGCGACTGCCCGGGCCAGCGGCGTCCGCAGACATGCCCTCTCCCTGCGCCCCGGGGGCAGCTGCTGTCTGCACGGGCTGGGGCATGCGGGCACCTCCTGGGGGCTCACCCAGGCCAGGCCTCGCCCACAGAAACGGCGTCACCTGGCGGTCAGCGCGCGAGCCTGGCTGCTCGCGGGGCTGTGGGCCCCCCGAGCGACTGCCCCCCGAGCGCCCCGAGACACACGGGCCCGCGCCCCGCCCGCAGGTGCAGGACTACATGGACCACCACTGCCACAACTCCACCAGCCGGCGCGTCCTGCTCATGTTCCTGGACATCTGCGCGGAGCTGAACAGGCTGTGCCAGCACTTCGAGGCCCTGCACACCGGCACCCCCGTCACCAACAACCTCCTGGAGAAGTGCAAGACCCTCGTCAGCCAGAGCAACGATTTAAGCAACCTTCGAGCCAAGTGAGTCCACTCCGCGGAGCCTCCAGGCCGCGGGGGAGCGGGCTCCTGGGGGGCCGGGCAGGCCGTGGGGAGCCGTCAGGCCGTGGGGCCGCACACGGGCACCCTGGAAGCGCTCTGAGCACGCCGACTCCCAGTCGTCCGCACACGCCTTCCCGTGTCTTCCTCTGAGCCCGAGGCTCCGACACAGAACACAAGCCTGGGCAAGGACGGTCCCAGGCGCAGAGGCCCGTCCCGGGGCACCACGGAGCTGCCTGCGGCCCCGGGCACCCACAGTGCCGCCGCTCGAGGACGGTGGCCAGCTAGCAGGGTCAGAAGCGGCCAAGGGGCTCGGCGGCAGATGTGGGGGCCGGGGGCGGGGGCGCAGCTTCCCAGGCACGCAGGCAGGGCGCCGTGGCCCCCCGGGCCCGCCCCTGCAGAGCCAGAGCCGGGCCAGGGAGCCGGCCTTGGCAGGGGCGGGGCGGTCCTGCTTGTCACGCCGGGGGCCCAGTCGCGCTCACCACCTCCTGCACCGCAGATACCCTCACGACGTGGTCAACCACCTCAGCTGCGACGAAGCCAAGAACCACTACGGGGGCGTGGTGAGCCTCATCCCCCTGGTCCTCGACTTGATGAAGGAATGGGTCGCCCACTCGGAGAAGCTGCCCCGCAAAGCGCTGCAGCACGTGAGTGCACGCCAGGCGTGCCAGGAGGCGGCCGCCGGGCCTCGCC
>NW_004567107.1:1723438-1726809 GCF_000260355.1 Condylura cristata | reverse complement strand
CCCCGCCCCCAGGCTGGGCCCCCAGGAGGGCGGCCCGGCGGTGCAGGGAGGACGAGGGCCAGAGGCGGAGCCCGAGGCTGCTGGTCCCGGCCCGGCTGCCGGAGTCACACACGCCAGGACCACGGCTGGGTAGTGCAAAACAATAAATTTTTATTTGTTCACAGTTAAACACAAGCAACTGCCTTGACATTTCAGAACGTTCTGAGGACAGCAAACCTCCCTGATTCCCATCTCCATTCACTAGGACTGTGCCATCTCCCGCCGCTGGCGTCTCTGGCGCCTCGGGGACTGTTTGACGTGCTTTTAAGATCGAGGTGGGCAGCTTTAGGCCTTTTGACAAGACTTTCTGAAGTTTAACAAAAAGCAGTCTTTTTAAAAAAATCTGGTTGCACTGATGGGACCCCCTAAGCTGCGAGTTAGCCACATGGGGCTGATCATGATTGATATAAAACTAGATTATATCTTAGCAAAATCTGTTCCTCAGTAATATATTTATGGTCCAGAGAAGGCGTCCGGAAAGTGACCACTGATTCTTGCTAGTGCAAATGCCCGGCTGCCTCCTGGACACGTGGGAGTAGCCGCTGCGTAGGGGAGCCACGCGCTCGGGCCCAGCCCTGTGTGGACGGGGAGGGGACAGCGGGCTGCGGTCTCCAGCTCTCCGCTGAAGAGGGTCTATCCTGGGTCTACGTCCCCAGGGGACGCGCGACCCTGTGCACAGGAGGGGACAGAGCCCAGCAGGTGCGGGCGGCCCGGGCTGCAGCTGCTCTCGGGGCCGGTGGGCGTGCAGACAGCCGCACAAGGCTCGCGGGCAGGGCCAAGCCGGCGTGCCCACGCGTCGAGTCGGGGTGCGCCCTCCGGTCCTTCCCCAGGCTTGGCCCGGCCCTGCCCCGCCTGCAGCCGCCTCGGTGCGGTCCTCAGGGCAGACCGTGGCCAGGTCCTCCTGCTTGTCCTTGGGTTGTTTCTGGCTCTGCGTGGTATGTCCTTGCCTGGGGGAGCGTCACGTTGGCTGGTACAACACGTGTGTCGTGCTCCCCACACAGATGCCCCCACTTCCAGTCCCAGCTGTGAGGGTTCCGCGAAGGACGCTCTGGTCACCCACACGACTTGATTCACCCTCGTCTACCCCACCGCTACAGAGCCATCTTTTTGACCAAAACACTGGACACCACAATTGCCTGTCCCAGGGCCAGCCGGAGTGCGGATGGTGGTTGTGGCCCAGGGCCTGCCCAGCGGCACTGCTGGCCTTCAGCCACGGGGCACAGGGCCGGCCTCCCTCACTGGCAGGACTTCCAGGACCCTTTCCTGGGGCTGCGTCCGCCGCTCGGAGCCACCCGGCTGCCCGCACACAGCGCAGCGGCTCACACAGCGCGTCCCCCGCCACACTCGGCACCGACGGGAGCCACTGGCCACTGACACCAAGCACCTGGCCAGGTGCCGCCTCCCAGGGCCACTCAGCCCTCTCCCACCCAGCGAACAGCTGCTCTCTCCCCCTCCCCTGGGGCACCCGTCTTATTTGTGACCAGATTTCTCCTCCAGTCCCACAACTTTACAGACTCCACCGCAGGACCCCAAAAGCTTTTTAACGCCCCTAAGAGGCCTGTTGGCTGGAGACACGCCCGCTCGGCTTCCTGCCGCAGGCCAGAGCCTCGTCCCCTCTCAGGGACCAGGCTGCACCCCCACACGGTAGTGCTCCTTTTAAAGTTAACCCCGAGCTGCCCAAGCAGGTGCCAGGCCTCTGCTGACCCGGCCAGTGTCCACGGGACTGGAGGGGCACCCACCCGTTAGGCTCGGACCGGCCCACACCTTCTGCCTCTTCCAGGGTCTTCCTACTTGCACCTCTGCGTCCTTAAAAGCTCACCAGCAGCAGGCTACAGGACCCCACTCTCACCGGCCTAGCCTTTCCGTGCAGGCCCACCCTGTCGTCTGACCGGAGCCCTCTGCAACAGGAACGCTGGCGTTCTCAGGTGGGGCCGTGTCAGCAGTGTCAGGCCCAGCCCCAGCCTGGGCTGAGCGGACCCCACACCCTCCGGACCCCAGAGGAAGCTGGGCTGCACATTCAGGGTAGCTTGTGGTGGCGAGGCTGCCGGCAGACACCAGGGAGGGGAGGCCGAGGCCTGAGCGGAGCCCCGCCAGCGGGGTAGGGGCACTTCGGGCCACGGCGGGCATTGCTCAGCAGCACAGACCCCTGCGCTGGGGTGGGGAGCACGAAGGCCAACTTCCATAGCTACCCCGTCATGCCTTTGCCTCTCTGAATTTGTCCGTGTTTCTTTGCTGAAACTAAACTAACTCGGCAGGAGACCAGAGCATGTGCAAGTCCGAGCTTCCTTTGGCTAAGGCTGCTCAGGCTGGGGCGCGGCCCTGGTGCGCTGCTGTCCCCTGGGTCGGGGCCTGCCCGCGCGGAGCTCGTACCATCACTGCCCCCACCCCGCCCCGGCGGCCCCGCGCTGCTCACTGAAAAGACAGCGAGGACGGTCAGGAGCCGGCGCCTCCCTACCATCTCCGGCCGCGGCCTGTGTCCGGCATGTACCTCAAGCTGCGGGCTGAGGCGAGGTGCTCTGTGCGCCCAGTTCCGCCAGGTGTCGCCCCGCGAGTGTGCGAGTGCAGCGGGCCTGCGGCAGGCACCTCAGCGCCCCAGCCCCGGCTCACGGCCCCCACGCCAGCACAGCTAACGGGGGAAGGCGCCACGTGGGCCCTGAAGTCAGCTCTGGGGTGGGCCGGCCCTCAGCCTGGGGCGAGGGGTCCAGCAGCTGAGGGAGACGGGAACTCTTTGGGCCTTCGGGGTTATTCTCTGCAACAAAGACGCTGACACAGACGTGAGGCCTTGGAACCCAGGGGCAGGCTGAGGGCAAGAGTCTGACCCCAGCTCCGCCACGCGGCCCCAAGGGCACGCGGCTGCTGCTGGGGCGCCGGCCTCCCCTCTTGCCCGGAGCAGGTCTGACCACCCACACCAGGCCCTGGGTGGCGCAGAGCTGGCTCCCCAACAAACACCAATAAATAAGAGGGACTGGGGCAGGAGAGGGAGTGGCAGAGGGGACATGGCCACCATGGGGCCAAGCCCAGGCCCTCAGACAACTCATGTTCGCACACACGGAACTTTCTAGAAGCCTCTCAGAACCACCAAAAGAACGGAAGGCTGCACAAAGTGCTGTCTTTCTAGGTCTGCTGCTTTAGCTGCTGAACTTCAGGACCACAAAGCAGTGAAAACATCTCCATCGCAGTTTCTGGGGAAGGTGGTCAGTGTTCATGGACGTCCTCCAGGAGCGGGACAAACCGGACTTACCTGCGACGCACCCAACTGCTGGGGCCGACCCCGGTATGGAGCCTCAGGAGAGGAGAGAGTGGCGCGTCAGATACACAGACTCACTCTGGCC
>NW_004567107.1:1696019-1723338 GCF_000260355.1 Condylura cristata | reverse complement strand
CACCTACCAGTGTTTATGACAGACACGAATCAGTGCACGGAGCAGCATCTGAGCCTGTGATTCCCGTCATCATCTACGTAAACACCCTTCTTCGCGGAGAGAGTGGCGCGTCAGATACACAGACTCACTCTGGCCTCGTATTGCACAGGTCCAGGGGAGGCGACCGTTCGGGGAGGAGGAGAACGATAACGCCGGGGAGGGCGCAAACCGCCCTCCACCGGGCCGGGGGGGGGGGTGGTCAGGGAGGGCTGAGGCGTTGCAACGCCAGATCCAAACACCATTCTGCATCCAATCGACTATCCAAAGGGCCTCCTTCCCGCTCCCCGGCCGAGCTGCACCCAGCCCGAGGGGGCGCGCCAGGTCCCGCGTGCGTGCGCGCCTCCACGCCCTGGCGTGGCCAAGCTGACACCGCGGCTGTCGCCCTTAGCTGTGTTCGTGCTGAGCCTCGTTGTAGTCCATGATGCAGAGCTGTCCAGCACTGTCCGGGGTGAGGGGAGACGGGTGCCGGCCACCAGGGCCCAGGGGGGTCTTGGCCTCCGCCCCCGAGTCCGTGCCCGGTTCTGTCTTTGGGGTCTCAGAAAGGTGACTGGCGGCCACGCCGTCCTTGTCGCACTGGCTCTCACTCTTGATGCGGAACAGCTCTCGGGCCCTCATGCCCAGGAAGCTCTTGGAGCCGGGCAGTGAGCCGACGGTCGTGGGGATGCTGCAGGCCGCGGGCTCGGCCGCGCCCGTCTCCCACCGGCTGCTGAAGGGGCCCGCCCTCTGGCTGGGGGGCTTCTCTGGGGTGGAGAGCTCGCTGCTGCTGCCGCCGCCCCCCCGGACGCCGCCGGCACGCAGGGCCTTGGTCTCACCGTTGCGGCCAGGGGCCTCTTCGCCGTGCCCAAAGGCAGAGTCTGAGCAGCCGTCACGACAGCCGTCAAGCCTGGACGAGCTGGGGAGGCGGGGGGAGGGGGCTCAGTGTCTGTCGAGGGCGACCCCTGCTCACTGGACCTGGGCCCCACCCTGTCTCCTAACGCCGGCTCCACCGCCAGCGGTCTGCCAAGCCGTGGCTGGGAGGGGCCGACGATGCGCGCCCCAGACCGCAGGAGGCGGCCCGGCCGGGCGAGGCCGCGGGCACGCCGAGAAAGGCGGCTGGCAGAGCAGCGGCCTGCGGCGCCCCAGCCCAGCAGCCCTGTGTGAGCGCAGCCCGGCCAAAGCCCCATGCCGGCCCCGGGCCCACCTTTCCTCCGCCGCTTCGGCTGCTTCTGTTTTCTCTTCAAGTTTTTTCAGGAGGCCGTCTTTCTCCAACCTGCCGTATAAGTCCAGGATCTCCAGCTCGAACACCTGGGTGATCTTTTTCTGTGCCTCATACCTGCTCTCCGCCGCCTGCAGCTGGTCTCTGAAAGACAGGGGCCACTCGGAATATGGGCCTTCCACTGAGAAGGGAGCACATCAGGGCGATGCCTCCCCGACCAGCTACCTTGCCTGGGCCTTGACATCCTCCAGGTATTTCTTCTGCTCCAGAAAAAGGTGGTCTTTCTTGGCCAGGTGCGCCTCCAGCTCCAAAATGCGCTTCTGGGAGGTGTCAAGCCTCTGACTCTGCTGGAGGACGTGGCTTCTGTTTTTCTCTAGTTCTTTCCGATAGGCAGCTTTCATCATCTCCACTTCCTGCAGAAAGGGTTGAGGAAGCATTTTCAGAAAATGAGCGCGCCCTGCGCCTGCCAAGATGCCAAGGGACAGGCGTGAGGCGGCCCGCGGGACGCTGCTCGTGCACATCAGCTGGTCCAGCTTTCTGGAACGGACGCTGGCAGGAAACACTAACCTGATAACCTCGCTTGAAATCTCTCCCTACGGAAATCATTGAAACATGGAAAGAAATAAAAGACGCAAAAGCCATCAGCGCTTATTCCTAAGAACAAAATCCAGAAACACGGAAATCCAGTCAGGAGTCACTGGCTACACTTCACACCTACCAGTGTTTATGACAGACACGAATCAGTGCACGGAGCAGCATCTGAGCCTGTGATTCCCGTCATCATCTACGTAAACACCCTTCTTCGCCAAACATCCCATGAGAAACATGTTGGCAGTGCAGCGAGCCCGTGAGGTGCCAGGGGCCCTTGCGCCTGGGTGTGTCCGTGGTGTGCGATGTCCAGGGGCCTGTGCGTGCCGACCCAGTAAGCACAGGCAGCAAGGTGGGCTTCCCCAGAGACCCCGCCGCGGGCTGGGCACTCAGCGGGACTGAGCCCGTGGGCACCGACGGCCACGGCAGCCCGCTGAGCGAGGCCTGCAGACCCGCCCGGTCAGGCGGGCACACCCGGCCTTGGCCTGCTGCGGTGGAGAGTTAGGCGCAGTGCAAGGAGAGGCCCTGCGCCGACACCCCGAATCTCAACACCCACCCTCCTTCCCGGCAGACTGAGCAAGAGGAAGCCAGCTCCAGGGCCGGGCGAATCCTGCCAGGTTCCAGGCCACGACTGGGCTAGCGGTGGCGGGCACACAGCTCCATCCAGCCAGTGCGGCAGCGGGCAGCCCTGGCCTTGGAGAGCGTGCCGCACCCCGGGAACGGGAAGAAGGACCACCCCCGTGCTGAGTGCCACGCCTGGTCTGAGGACAGGCAGCAGGACTGGTCAGGCAGCGCAGAAGACGCGAGAGCCAGGCGCTTGCCGCCGCCCCCGCTCAGCTGCCCTCACTTCTCGCTAAGGAAAAGCAGCTCCACGGGGCCGGCAGGCTTGCGCTCGGGCCGCATACGGGGGAGCGGCCTACCACTGTCCAGAGCACCCCCACTGCAGGAAGAGCCCCAAGGGGGCAGGCGTGTTCCGAGAGAAACACAGACCCCGGCAGCGACTGACCCAGCACCCCTCGCTCGGGAGGGGGAGGGACACACTTGAGGAAACTTTTTCAAGGTCCCCCAGCTTGCCTGCCGGTCTCCCCTCGGGTTTCTTTTCCCAAGCTCTTGAACTTCCAGAATGAGAGCCAGCGTCTCCCCTCGCCACCCCTAAAGCAAGTCCAGGAGTGAGCGCCGAGCAGCCGCTTTGCTGCACCCCGCCGGAGGGCGTCGCGCAGGGCCAGCGCCTCTGCCCATCAGGCCTGCGTGTGGGTGGGCGGGGACGGGGCCCCCGCATCTGGGCACTGAAGAATTCCAGCCCCAGCTTGCCCACATCACCCGAGCGAGGCCCCAGCAGTACCGCAAAAGCGTCTCAACACCAGTGGTGAGCCGCGAGTTACCGCAGGACCGCCCAGCTGGCCTTGTGGCCGGGGCTGAAGCTTCATCCCGCTCCACGTTCAAAGGAAAAAAGGCTGCGCACAGCTGACCGAGCCGCAGCCCCTGGGGCGGACCCAGGCCTGGGGGTGCAGCGCTGGCTCCCGCCTCTCCCCCTCCCGAGGGGGCGTGGCCAAGAGGAGGACACCTGTTTCACCTGCTGGGCGCCAAGGCTCACCGCGTGCTCTCAAATACCTGACCTGACCGCACCGCGGCAGCTGGGGTGCAAGCTCAGGGGAAGGCACGGGGCGGACCTGGCACCCCAGCGCCCCGCGGACCCGGGCGTACCTTCGAGGTGTCCGAGTGTTTGTTCTGCAGCTGTTCCAGGTACAGCTCATTGACCTCCCCGAGAACCAGCAGCTGTCTGTTCAGGAACTCCATCTGCTGCTGCACCGACTCGCTGTTGGAGAGCTGACAGAGCACAGGCAAGCAGTGAGGCCCAGTGCACAGCGGCTGGCACCGGCAGGCGGAGCTGTGAGCCGCAGCTCTCCGCAGCTGGCGCCGAACACGCAGCTCCGGGCCTCGACTCGCAGCGCGAGGACAGGCTGACAGAGCATCCGCAGATGACGGGGGGACGGGAGCAGCCCCCACTGTGGGGACACTGGGGATGAAGCCCCAGGAAAACCACCAATCTGGGGCAAGCAGTTTATAGATGCAGTGAAGGCGGAGCTCCGCGTTCTGAGCTTGGCTGCATGTCGCTCCGTGGGGACCCCGCGGGACAGCCCGGCCCAGGCTGCAGCTCGGCGGTGACACCCGCCCGTGTTTAGCAGCTGCCCGACCGCTCCCTTGACACAACAGCTTCCGGGAGGTCGGCCAAAGGTAGCGCTGGACAGTGCCAAGGCCCCCGGGGCTGGGGGCAGGGTCCCACCCTGCAGGGAACCCTGAAGAAGACACATGAGCGGCCCATTTGTGCAGGCGGGGGGAGGACAGCGGCCTTCTCACCTTCTGAGAAACCTGGCTGAGCTGCAACTCCGTGCGGCACACCTTGCTGCTGGCTTTCTTCAGCTCCACACGCAGCTCCGCGGTCATGTTCCTGCAGTCCTCCAGCTTTGTCTGCCGGAGACACCCGCGCGGACGTCAGCCGGGCAGCAGGCCGCACCAGCCTCCCAGACCGTGGCCCCGGAGGATGTGGAAAGCACAGTCTTCAGTTGCTCTACTACGCTTGGGCCAGCAAGATTTAACTTATGTTCTTAAAAATACTGATTTATTCATGCACACAGAACTGGGGCACAGTCCGAAGGTGTGGGGAGTAAGGGGACGCACCAGAGACACGGGGAACAGGATCAACAAAGTCCACTGCCGAGGGGAGCGGCAGGGAGCCAGCAGAGGGCTGCCAGGCACGTGGGCCAGCTCCGGGGCCGAGGATCGAACTCACACTGCAGCGGCTGTGGCCGGCTTGCAGTGCTGCGCTTTAACCCACTGCGCCACCAGAGAGGACCGTGAACTTGTTAGTTTTAAAAAGTTATGGCTGGGCCCTCCTTGGTGGCGCAGCGGGTTAAAGCGCAGCACTGAGAAGCTAAAGCCACTGCAGGGTGAGTTCAATCCCCGGCCCGGGGGTGACCCACCTGGCGCGGCAGACCCCTCCTGACCCGCCCGCAGCTCCCCTCAGCAGTGCGTTTCTTTGATCTGCCTGTTCTGCTCCCGGCTCTGTCTCTGGTGTATCCTCTCACCGCCCCCGCACCTCTGGCCTGTGCCCCAGTTCTATATGCATAAATAAATAAATATTAAAAAAAAAAGTTATGGCTAATGTCTAAGTTCCCAACCATTTAAAAAAGGGAAAAAAGGCCTTACACCCACAGATCCCAGACTGCCCCAAGACATGAGGTTCCAGGCAAACGTGCTGTGTGTGTATCTGGAGCTTTCTGAGGGGGCACAGCGCCACCTGTTGGTGGCTGGGAGAACCCCGAACTAGAGCAAGCTGCCTTTCATTCTTGGCTAGTGCTGGTGCCAGGCGAGGTCTTTGCCAAAGCTGGTCATTGCCAACCTGGGCTTTAACGCTGCCATGGTAAAAACCACCGCTGAAGCGGGATGAAGGTGTCAGAGCCCGGCCTGACGCGGTCTGGCCCCTGCAGGACAGACGGGAGCACAGCGGCCTGTGCTCACAAGTGTTGACCGAACGTACAGACGGACGTGCGTCGGCGTCGTCGTTATTATTTTCAAACAGCTACTAAGTTATCAGGACGTAAACACTCGCTGTCCAGCTCTACCAGGTGAGCAGAACTGGTGGTGTTCCCACCGCGCAAGTGCCAGGAAACCACCCCCAGCACAAAGGGAAGCAGCGAAGCCGGGCGCCGCCCCGGCAGGGCCTGGAGAGAAGTACTCTGTCTGGCCTCAGAGAGCCAGACCCCAGACCCTCACCCCGGCGCGCACCTGCAGCTCCTGGCTCTGGTTGTAGAACTCCTCCTGGTTGTGCTGCAGCTGGCGGGTCTGGCTGTGGAGTGGGCGACCACCGTGTCTCGCTGCTCCTGCAGATGCGTGTACCTGGCCTGCTCCTTCTGCAGACTAACCTTCCACGCCTGGATGTCCTTCTCCTGCAGCTTCAGCTGGTCTTTCTAGCAGAGACGGGGCGCCAGCGCTCAGCAGCCCCCCAGACATGCAGCCGATGGCTCACCTGAACAGCCCCCACCGCCCCCTCCCTCAAACTCACGAGGGGCCAGAGCCTGGCAGATCACCGCCATCTAATGGCTCAGGCCAGGGCTTTTCAAATGTCACATTAGAAAGTAGACAGAATGTTGCTGCTTACAAAATTTTCCCAGGCTCCAGTGCTAAGCTCCACCCTCTAGATTACAGCGCTGACTTGGCCCTGGGGACAGGGAACGCCGGGCATCCCAGCCAGCCAGGGAGATGTGCGGAGCCGGCCGCACCGACGTCCCTCTAGCCAACAAGGCGGAGGTCAGCGCTGCTCTCAGCCCTCCCACCGTCCAGAACGGGCGACAGAGGCGCCGAGAGTCTAGGCGGTTCAAGGAGACATCCGCCAAGGGCGGGCTGCAGCCGACAGGCTTCAAGGCTGCCCAGTTTATGCCACCAGACAGGCTCGGCAGAGCTGCCCCACTGGGCGGCAAGTTCTGTGCGGCGGCACGGCCACAGGTGCGCAGGCGCCTCTGCCCCGCCCCGCCTCAGGCAGAGCCTCGCACCAGGACCCAGCTCAGACGCGACAGCTCCGGCTGCAGTCCAGCAGCGGGCCAGCCGGGACCCAGAGGCCGCTCGCTGCTGCGGGCCGGCGGCTCACCATGGCGGCGTTGTGCTCCTCCAGCGCCGCGGCCTTGACCACCTTGCGCAGGAGCCACCTGTTCCGCAGCGCCTGTTCTGCTGCCTCTTAGAGCGCTCTAGAGCAGCTGGTTGTGCAGCAGGAGCAGCTGGTTCCTGAGGGCCTGGACCTCGTCCGAGGGAGGCGCGCCTGAGGAGGGAGCGGGGACGAGAGGGGCCTCTCAGCCGCGGCACCCAAGCCCCACTGTGGTCTGTCAGCCGAAGACACATTCTCTTAGGGAGAAACCCCCACACCCTGGGAATGGCCACTCGGCCCCCCCGTCCCTCTCCGGTGGGGGTAACGTGGGACAGTCTGCAGCGGTGGCCCTACTCCCCCTGATACCTGGGCCATGGCCGCACACATTTCGGCTTTCCCGTCCCTTCCCCGGCACACCCCAGAACCTCCCGCGTCACTGACTTCCCAGGGGCCCCAGCGTTGGCAGGCTGCGTGCCCCAAGCCCCGCGGCCAGAGGGGAGCGCAGGGAGGCACTTCCTGGGGACACTTCCCACAAGGACAGGAAAGGCCACCGGCCCGGGGTCCCCATGGAGGACCTGGCGCTAGAGAACAACTTTACCTCCAAAGTGGGTCCAGTCCACAGACTTGCTGGGTAAAGACAACCTAGGAAGAAAGTTACTGAGTAACCACGGTACTGATCTGCCTTGTGCAAGTGCCTGGACTTAAGCACAGCGGGTCAGCTCACTTCCTCGGGGTGAGGAGTGGCAGCGGCTGGGAAGTGGAACTGGCGCGAGAGGCTGAGCCTCACAGGCAGCAGGGCTGTGGCCGCGACCAGCAGCCCAGTCCCCACTCAGGCAGGCTGCGGTCAGCTCTCCCGGCGGGCAGCGGGTGGCCTCGAGCACACGCACTGTGCCGCGGGCACTGGGGACCCTCCGCAGAGGTGTGAGGGCGTCTGCGGGAGAAGCAGGCACCTCGCCTACTTCAGCCAATTTCACTCAGAGAGCTCATAGCGCACAAGCTCGTCAAAGCCCACCTCGGGAGGTCATAAAGACCAGAATCGGGAACCCCTGAGCAGACGAGGAGGGCCGGGAGACCCTGAGCCGCAGCGCCGCGCGCGGCCTCACTCGGCCGGAGGAGCCAGGCCACCAGAGGAGGCAGACGGTGCGGCCGGAGGGGCCACGCTGGCGTCACGTGCGCCACCGGCATCCCCCGCCCACGTTCCCCACGCCAACGGGAGCTTGGCCAGATGTCCTCGGAGCGGTGGCGCGGAAAGCTGCGCAGACAGGCCCCCCACGGCCCTGCGTGGCCGGAGGGCTGAGCAGCGACACCCTCGCCCCGGCGCCTGACGGGCACTGGGCGGCTGGAGCCACGGCCCTTACTTGCTCAGCTCCTTGCTGTGGGCCTCGGCGCCCTGCTGTATCAGCCTGTCCAGCACTTCCGCCGGGGAGGTGGAGGGCGTGCAGGCGTCCTCGGCGTTTCCTTTTGCTTTCTTTAAGAGTTCCTCCGTCTTCTTGCTGACAAAATGATGGGCAGTCTTTGGCAAGGCCACCTCAAAAAGATGATCGTAGGGGGGAGGCTGCCCACTACCAAACCCCACTCCCCTCTGAGGCGGAATTTTACAAGGGCTGGGAGTGAGGATGCTGGTCTCCAGGGAAGGCTGGCGCTCCCTGCTGCCGGCCGGGCTCTCGTCGGCGCCGCCACAGGGCAGGTCTATGGGCGTAAAGGCTTGCTTTGGTGTGTCAGGCCCAGACTTGTCCAGGGGAGCGCTTAAGGGCTCAGGGTTCACACTGGTGCCGGGAGCACTGGAGGTGGCTGAGGGGGCCTTCCGCGGACAGCCCGGGACGCTGTCTCGGTAGAAGGGAGAGTCGAAGCCCCCCCGAGGAACCAGGGGCTCGGTGTCGGCTGTTGTGAGCTCAGAAAGTTCTTTAGATATCGCCGCTGTGGAGAAAGGGGAGACAGAGGCACCCCGTGATGAGCCAGCCGTGGGGCAGCTGCACCTCCCACCCAGCGGGGCTAAAACAAAGCCGCGCCTTTCCTGGCGCAGGACCCAGAGCGGCACTCCCGTCTCCCCCAAGAAAGAACGGCCGGGCCGCCCGGAGCAGACCTGGAGCCTGCCACGGCAGCAGGGCCGTGCCACTGGGGCCCAGAGCCCCCTCACCTTCTTCTCTGTCCTTTTCGACACTGTCTTCTTCAGAGGCCAGGCCGCCCAGGAACCCGGGAAGGTCGCGCAGTGTGACGGAGCCTTTGCCACCAGGGAGCTCTTCTAGAGGCGAGCAGAGAGCAGTCTGCAGGGCCCCGCGGCGTCCCCGGCGCCCTGCCCACCAGCCTCGCCATGCCTGCAGGGCCCTGCCCGCCGGCGAGAAGCTGGAAGCGCTCTCTCCCGGCGACCTCAGCGCACCAAGGTGCCCGACACAATCACGCAGGGGGCTGGGAACATAATCAGCCAGAAACACTCTGCCAGTCAGGGCTCAGAGAACAGATAGCCCCACAGCCTGACCAGCCAGAATGTAGGTCACTTCACTTCAACAGCTTAAAAGTCTCTTTTTGATGGTATTGGGTTGGCTGAAGAGTGAATTGCACGTCGTTTCTCTAGGTTTCTGGAACCCCTGGTTTCCACTGAACTTTGTTCCCGTGCACAGGGGGGCTCCCGTCACCCGACTTACCTAACCCTCGGTCATGGGGAGGATGGGGCGGTCTGTGGAAACAGGGCCTCGCAGCTTCTGTCTTCTCTTCCTGAAAGACAGGCACTGGTCACACCGCGCGGTGGACCCTGGACGTGCTCTCCGGACAGCCTAACTCCGCAGCGTCAGCACCCCACCGAGGAGCCTGCAGGTCAGCGCGGTGGGGTCCAACAACTTGGTCTCGGCGCCTTTACGTTCTTAGAAGTCAGTGGGAATCTTGAGTCGTCGTTTATGAGACTATATCCACTGGCAGTCACATTTTTTGCAATTAAAATGGAAACTTTTAAAATCTTAATGTGCTTGAAGATAACAAACCCATCACGTGTAAACCTAAACAATGCATTCTTAAGAACAGCTACAGTTCCCAAAACCAAAGTAACTTCAGGGGAAAGCACGGCGCGCTGCACGGCGGCCCCTCCGTGGCTCCGGCTTGGCGGAAGGCACCATATGCGTGCGCCTGCTGCACTATGTTCTTCCAGCCAGAGGGGCAGGCAGAAAGTTGGGGTCCCAGGAAGGTGGTGCCCTTACAGCCGAGTGTAGACCACCATGTCGGTGACGACACCCAACGCAACAGGTGGTCACCTCTCAGGGTGGCCGTGGGGCACACCGAGCCACAGCAGCCTTGGGACGCTGGCCTCCACCCTCCCTGGACGCCCCTACACCCCCCGCAACACCCTGACAGCCCACGGTGAGCGTTACGGCCTACGACGGGCTTTCAGACGCTGAAAAGTGAGGACACCAGGAACTCAAAGCATTAGCCAAGCCTCCCAGGACTTGGGGGCTCGTCGTGAAACCTAGGGGCGGCTCAGGGGCAGAGGCCTGCCAGTGCTCTCACTTCCCTGGGAGCTGGACCCTCCCCGGGGGCCAGCGAGGCCAGCTGATGGCCTGGAAGGGCCCCCCAGCTCCGGAGCCAGCACCCGCCAGGCCCTGGAGTCTGAATCAGCCTGGCGGCGCTGCCGCCACAGGACGAGCTGCGGCGAGGAGGCCGCCACCGGGCGGGCGCCACCTCCCAGGGGCGCCAACCCGACACGGGCGCAGTGAGTGTGCTCCCTGCCTGCTACGGGACGCTCTCAAGTTGTCGGTTTTGTCTTCTCCCTTCTTCCAGCTGCAAGAATTTGACCCGCAAGAAGAACATGGCGCTGACCGATCCAGCCTCGACTCAGGCTGACCAGGCAGGCCGCAATGCAGGCTCAGGGACCGGCCGCTGTCTCTGCACACAGAGGCTCCCACGCCAGAGTCAGAGAGCAGACACCAGGCGCTGTGACAGGCGCGCTCTGACCCGGGAGCCCCAGCCCGGTGCGGAGCCGCAGGGGCAGAGCCCAGTGTCGGGAGCAGCTGGCTGGTCTCCTTCATTGCTGTGATTCAAGTCATCACTTCCTGGGTGAAAAGATGAGCTCGACAGGCCCCCGGCCGGAGCGGCCAGGTCACGCGTGCTGGGGCAGAGCGCCGAGCCTACCTTCTTGGGGGTCGCGGCCTGCGGCGGTGCGGCGTGCATGCAGTCCTCAGAGTGGCAGGGCGGGGCTGGGGGCGGAGAGGTGGCCGGGGTCCCCAGGGGGGTGCCTTTCCCACCTGCCAGAGGCGGACAGAAAACACAAGCTGGCTTAGCCTAGGAAACACTGTCCATTCTTCCCCACTGACCGCTGTAGAGAAAGCTGCTAGCGTTACATTTCCGGGAATCCAGATGAGCTGGCTTTCTGTTTCGTGGGAGGCCCGCGACACAGGTTCTGAAAGCCCCGAGGCTTGCATTCCATGTCAGAAGCAGGCAGACTCCCGCAAGTGCCCCCAGCTCACCACTGGGCTGCGAGAAAGTGCCGTCACGAGGGGCAAGCCGGGCCCCAGCAGCCAACAAGCGCAGCCCAAGACGCACGTACCAGCTGTGCCAAAGGCTTTGCCGCACGGGTGGGGCAGCTCAGGCGGGACGTTTCCAGGAGAAGTCGGCGGAGTGGTCATACCACAAACCACAGACGGGCTCCAAAGAGCGGCCTGGAAGATAACGAGGCATGTCAGTGACCAAGAAGCACGCCCGTCACCGCAGGGCCAGGCTGTGACGTGAGCCACTTTAAACCACAACTGTTCTACCAGAAAAAGGCGAGAGCAGAGCCCACGAGACAGCAGGCACTGGCCAGGCTGGGCCGCGGGAGGCCCCAGCGGCGAGGGCCCTGCTGATACTGTCTCAACGCAGCTCCTGAGCGAGCCGTGCGGGCCCCTGGCACACACCACCGCCTGGCCCCGGGCAGCCTCCCAGCCGCAGAGGCGAGCAGGCGCGGCCTGGCACCGTACTTGTGGCGGCTCAGCTAGCAGCCGTGTCAAGGGGGAGCTCAGACTCTGAGGTAGCTGCCCTGGCGTGTTCAACGTCAGCCGAGGAGTGGAGAAAGGGGTAGAAGCAGCACTCCCTAAAGGAAGGGAGAGAACACAGGGTTAGCGTGCGGCTTCAGGTCCCAGGTCGCCAGGAACAGTCAGACCTCTACACTCAAAACACCTGCGTGGTGCGTGGCCATGTCAGGGTCAAAGCACCACTGCCAAGGGTCTTTAACCTGCTCTGGGACACAGGGCAATCAGGGCGAGCGGTTGAGCACACCACGGCTGACCCATCAGGGTCGGGCCACGGCCGGGCCCTGCGCCCAACAGAGCAGGCACAGGCAAATGGCGTCAGTGCTGTGGCTTCCCAAGCGTCGAGACCAGAGCCCAGAGCCGTTTCTTTGAGTCCAGCCTCGGAGCCAGACGCTGGGCGCCTTTCCCGCTGTCACTGTTGCGGGCACATCCCCAAGGCTGGGGGCCATCTCTTGGGCCCAGACCAAGGACATGACTTTAGATTAAATTTAAGGAGGCATTCATTGGGAGAGCACAGGGAAAGTTCAAATTCTAAATATCTGGAAACAAGCACATAGGAGCTGAGCCAAGGCTTAATCTAGGGAACAGAAAGTAATAGCAACAAAATCAGCGCGGCCTTCCAGAGACAAAGCCATGATGCAGACAGCACCGAAGTCACTTTTTACCACAGCTATTCTGGGTGTCAACGGAGGGGCTGGTGGTGACATCGGCACAACGAGGCGGAGGGCGGGCCGAGAGCTGGAGCGACACAGAATAGTCATCTTCGCACGAGGCCTCCGTGGGGTCCAGCGAGATCTTGGCACACTCGATCACGACGTCGTGCGTCTCCAGCCTCTTCCACCTGCCGGAGCAAAGAGCATCAAGGCTGCTGGCCAGAGCCCACGCCGCCCCACGGCCAGATCCACAGGGAGCCAATTCGGTGTCAGACAGCGGCCCGTGACCAGCCAGGCACAGGCGGCCACCCAAGTACCACACGATGAAGAAGCAGCGTTCCTCGGCCACACCGCTACCCGCCTCATTCAGTCCTGTGAGTTATCAGAAACTGATCTGAAACAAAAATGTCACCAACGAAAGATGAGGCAGGCCTCAAAGAACACAGCACGAGGAGCAGCCGGGGGGACGCTGTCCTCGGAACAGGTACAGAACGGGGCACCTGAGACGTTCCGGGCAGCCGAGACTGGTGGATCCACCCCTCGGCAAGACAAGTGCCAGCAAGCTCGGCCCAGAGAGAGCAGAGGGGCTGCGCCAGCGCACCCTCGCGCCAGGGCGCCACTCCCAGCCAGCCACGGGGAGGCGCAGGCGCAGACGTGGCTCTTCGGGCTCAGGAAGGGCTATCGGGGGACGGCCGATGGGCTGACGGAACCAGGTCTGGGGCAAGGAAATGCTCTCCATCAGGACGGCAACTTTTGTCAAGACTTAGCAAAACTGTGGACTTTATTGTGTTAAGTCATACTTTACTAGAGTTATTTTTAAAATCACACTTGAAGGCTCGGTGGCATAAAACGCTCATGTGTACAAAACACAATCTGCTTGGAGCCACACCCACAATGGCCACAGCACCCAGAGCCCACAGATGAAGCGGCGGCTGGACAGGCAGCCGGCTGGGGGTGTGGACGCGGCTGGGGCGTAAGCCTGCCTCAGACCACCGGCTCGCTCTGCTGCGCGCTGCCAGAGTTTCTCACCCGCCTGTTCCACGCAGAGTGTATGGGAACCAGCCGGGGGCTCGGACGGCATTCTGTGGGACCTGGTCCCCGACATCTGACCCCAAGCCATCGGCCTAGGAGGCTCATCATTCCATCTTAGATGCCGAAAGGTGACACTGGACCCACGATGAGAGTTCGGGGTGTGGGGCATACAGCGCTTCCCTAAGGGCACCCCCGTGTGACTCCGGGGACTGAGCGCGAGCAAGCGCCTTCCGAGGGGAGACACGCTCGTGGCGAGGCAGGAACGCAGCCCACGCAAGTATCTCCTCGAATCTTCACGGCACTTTTCATAGCAGCTCTGAAACTGGAAAACAGCCTCCAACGTGTTTACTTGGTCTATTTTTCTGTCTCGGACGCACACACCCTGTATTTAACGGCATCTGAGGGACCACGAGATGGACCGAGAAGCCACACGGCGCTGCCGCGGCCCTCCGCCAGCCGGCCCCATCCCGCGAGTGACCCGGCACCCTGCCTCGTCTTTCTAAAGAACGTGCCTTTCAATTTCTCGATTTATAAATTTCAGACATCGCCAGCAACTTCCTGCGGCCAGAGCCCGGGCGGCACCCGGCCACCCCCTCTCCTCCCTGGTGCGCCCAAGACAAGCGTATCCTCTCTACTTCTTACAGGCAACTTTCAACAACTAACTGCTACAACCGCGAGCGGCCTCCTGCCTGCGCTGAAGAGTGCACCATGGTGGGCTGCTCGATTCATGGCCGCATGTGCTCAGTTTAGCTTGTCCCGGAGTTCGGGATTTTCTCTGTTTCTTAGTCTTCTGTGCATTTATTAATTCTTCTCAAACTTACTCTGACAGCTCTGAAACAACACCTAGCCTGTAATGTTACACGAAGAAGGGCCAAACAGCTGCTGGAATCCCCCTCCGCAAGGAGCCCCTTCCCTCCCCCCATCAGTCCGAACTGACTGTTGTCAGCACTGCACCCAAAGACCTCCCTGATCAGGAGCCAAAGTCAGTACCCCCTCCACTTCTTGAACTTTCTCTTTGGTTCCTCCTTGGGTTGCTTTTGGTGGATCACATGCTCTGTGGTTAGCTGAAGAGCATCTATGGCAAGTAAATCTAAGTCCTGGCAAATCCAAAAATGTCTTATCGTTGCAGGTAACGTTGCTGGGTATAGAATTCTGAGTTGAGAAAACTTTTTCTCTCGGTTTCAAAGGTGTTCTAGAAACTAACACCGCTCTGATGTCTGACCCTGTGTCCTACCTCACGCCCTCACGGGCAGGCGAGGCTCGGGTCGTGCCGGGGCTCAGCAGGCCGAGGTCTGCACACTGCATGCCGGGCTGCCTGCTCGCGTGCCACGCCCTGTCTGAGGCACACGCCCCGCCACAAGCACGTGCCCTTCCCCACACAGTGGCTCCGTGAGGAGGACACCAGGGTCCCGAGCAGGACCGTGTTCTGCCTCTCAGAGATTCTGTGCAATCTGTGCCGCAAGCTAGTTTCCGTACCTGCGAGGGTCCAGTTCGTGGTCCTTGGATCCAGTCACTAGCTCCGGATGGATTCGCACATGCTCCATCATCGGCTGGAAGAGTTCAGGTGAAGTTACACCATGAATGCATTCGACAGTAATGACAATGAACTACTGTCACAGGCTGCAATGTGGGTGCATCTGGAGACCACGTGTTATGTGCGAAGCCAGACACAGAGGCCACATCTCACACTGCTTCCTGTTTGTGACACGTGCGAGAACAGCCAGTCTATAGGCAGAATGCAGGCCCTCCCTGGTGGCGCAGCGGGTTACACTGTGAGGCTGTCCGCAGCCACTGCAGCGCAAGTTCGATCCCCAGCCAGGGAGAGACCCACCGGGCGCAGCAGACCCCTCCTGTTGCCCACTGCCCCCCTCAGCAGTGTGTTTCAGTGGACCTGCCTGTTCTCCCCATCTGTCTCTGGGGGTCCCCTCACCCCCACACCGCTGGCCTGTATGCCAATTCTTGTGTGCATAAATAAGTCAGCCTTAAAACAAAAAGTAAAGGCAGAATGCAGATGAGAGTATGCCTAGAGCCAAGGGGCGGAGGCGAGCTGGGGGGGAGACTGAGTTTCCTTTCCAAATCTCACTACCATTAAATGCAAAGGCTGGAAGTGCAGCCCGCCCTCCCAGCGTGCGAAGACCGAATGAGCAGTTTCCACTTACCCTGACCACTTCTTCAAAAGTCTCCAAGTTTTCCTTCATACTGTAGTGAGAGCGTAGAAAGGAGACAAAGTTGCAAGGGTACATTCCGTAGAGGCGGTGGAAGAGAGCATACACACTGGCGTGGAGGTGGACGAGGCAGACTTCTGTCACGTGGCCTGGGAAGGGAGCCGCGAGAGGAGCCTTAGCTGGACAGCCACGTGCGCGAGGCAGACGTGCACACACGGGAACCGTGCACATGCGCTCCCTCGCTGGCCCAGGGAAAGTGAGCAGCTTCTGGGACGCACGTCCCTGTGCACACAGCCCCTGTGCAAAGCCACAGGCGCACCATGGCCAAAGACAGGCCGCGGCCCGCAGGCTCTGCGAACGACTTTGCCTACCGCCCTCAGGGAGCGCCCCAGCATTCTGAGCACGGTGAAGCACCTTCACAATGACAGCCCCCCCCCGCCCCCCAACTGCTGGCCAGACGCCTGCGGCCCTGCTCAGAGTGAGTTTCTGAGAACAGCAGTGTCTCTGCTGGCCGTCTCCTGGGCGCCAGCCCTGTGCCCAGTGCCCATCAGGCCTGGTGCACGTGTCCATGGGCGGACGCTGCCCGCCTTTAGCAGTCGGCATCCACTCTTAGCTATGCACATCTGCAACTACAGAATGAAAACGTCAAGGCTGGCGCTGAAGGCTAGCGTGAAACAGAAACTGTAGCTCATGCAAGCGTGTGCAGGGAAACCCCAGAATCCACGTCCACCCTCGTGGAAAGACCCTTCCTTTCCTTTCTGCCCAGAGCGCCCGGGACACGAGCCAGCATCCCACGTGGCCCGGCCTACCCACAGGGCTGACCCAGGCCCGGCCTGTCCACAGGGCTGACGCGTCGCCCCGCAACAGGAACCCCATGTGCCGGCACTGCGATGGGCCTCCGGGGCTCTCCTGCTGATCGTTTTGGGGCCATTTGGACAGGGGGCCCGAAGGTGCACCAGGACACGCGGCCTCCCCCTCCCCCTCCCACGCAGACATGAACAGGCCCTCAGAACCAGAAAGACCAACGGCGCGGCACTGCCACCGGGACAGCGCTGCCCCGAGGCCAGGGCACCCACCCCTCCACTCAGGTGCTCGCTTGGCTGCTCTCTCCCGTCAGAGACGGAGACAGCCAGCGCTGCTCACACACGCCTCCACACAGAGGCGCCGACGCGCCCTCCCCACGGCGCTGCGGCACCGGCCGGCACCGGCGCGTGCACGGGCAGGCGGCGGGCAGCGGAGAGGGTTTCACCTGGCTTCTTGAGGCACCACGACGAAAGACGGCCAAAAATGTCAAAGAAATCGTGCAGGTGCTGCTTCCCCGACTGCGGGATCATCGGTAGCAAGGTTATCAGCACTAAGACGCCCGTCGTGAGCACCACAACATCCGTGTCTGTCTGCAGGGGAGGCGGGGTGTGGTGTTAGGCCAGATCCCCAGGGGACCACCGACGGGAAGGTTTGCCCCACTCGCTTCCCGCGCTTGGGACGGACGACACGAGACAGACTCAGGAGGAGCTGAGGACCGGTCTGCAAGACTCCCGTGCAAACTGCTTCGGAGGTGCATCTCTGCTAGAGGCCCGCACGGGCTAGGTCTTGGGGTGCTCGTCTACAGCACACAGGCTGGCAGCAGACAAGCTGGTATTTGACAGAGCGAAGGACCTGCTCCGCTCAGTTCATCCCACCAAACCTAACGTCTACTTCCTCCGATCAAGGGCGCCACTGCTAATGACAAGCTGCCGAACGTCAGGGTACAGCGGGAGCCCCGCTGCGGGTCAGAGGGGCCAGACCGAGCAGCTCACCTCCGCGGCAGCCAGGAAAAGAGGGGGGCTTCTGACCAGGTCTGCTGTTGGAACAGCAAGCCCTACGACTGCAGGCTGACTGAAGACACGTACTGCCCAGTGGACAGTGAACCGCCCAGCGGCTCCAGCAGCTCACCTGGCCCATAGTGAAATTGCAACTGCCAGCCAGATTTCAGCAACAAGATATTGAGCAAAAGACTATCGTGTCGGTAAAGCTGGCATCAATCCCATTTAAAAACAGGCTCCATGAGTCAGGAGATCGAGTTTTACATGTATTTAATTTTGTGTCAAGTACCGCGCCTCCCAGTATGGCGCTGTCCAGTGAGCACGTGAAGAACTGGTCGGAGGCCCAGAAGCAGAGGACAGTCCCAGTGGGAAAGCCTAACCCAGCTTCGGACGTCACGACCCTCACTGCAGGCCTGGACGACAGTCCGTGAGCCATTTCCCAGGCCCGCCCTTTGGGAAAGGTGCGTGCTCTGCGATGTGGGCTGCACGGTGTGCCTCTGAGCTGGATTATGCCCTCATCAAGCCATGTGCTTAAAAAGGAAACCAAGTTTTCCAAATTGTTCCTAGATGTCCTTAACTTCAACACCTGCTGTACCACAGCCCACAGGGCGACTCCTTGGGGCCAGCTCTGGGGCACACAATCACCCTAGGGGCGGAGACAAAATCAGTTTCATGGCGCTGCCTGGGTGCGCCCAAAGGCCCTGCCATCCTGGAATACATGCTGCTGGAAGTTTTCCGTCCCTGTGGGTACACGCAGTTAGTATTAGCCACGTTTTTTATTTTACAGATGGAAACCAGCCCAGGAGCCAAAAGAGATTAAGCAAACAGCCTGGGGCGGCAGCATACCACTGTTACATCTATGGCCACGCAGGTCTGTGGGGTTCTGACCGGTGTAGAAAGCTGCCCGATGCTAGGCCAAAGCGGCAGGGCACCACACAGGAGGTCCTGGGTCAACAGGTCCTGCAACAAGGTCCCTTCTGCTGCAGCCAGAACACTAAAAGGGCCTTTGGCCATTTTTCTGTTAGCTAGAGGGAGAATTTAGAGATGAAGGTTCCCAAAGAGAAGCCGGCATGTTTGTCACTGAAGGAGGAGCAGACGCTGACATCAGGGAGGGCTGGGAGAGGCTGGCACTGCCCAACTTGACTGTCCTCGTGTGGGCAAGGCACTGAGAGCCAGAGCCAGGCCCGGAGGACGCCCCGGGACCAAGCACGGGCCACATGGCACTGGGGAAATGCCAGATGCCGGGAGTTACATCTAGGTGCTTGCTTCCAGTCGCTCACGGTGTCGGAGAATGTTCACTAAGCCCTGCCCGGGCCTAAGGACGCCGTACCTTGAGACACTTGAGCAGAGAAGGCAGGAGGGGCGCTTGGGAGAGCTTGTGCTTCCACGGCGGCTGCAGCCTCACCACGTGCCCCAGGAGTGCCAGGGCGGACAACCGGCGGGAGGCCTTGCCCATGTACTCGTTCATTTTGTCCAGGAGGTGCTAGACGCGAAGAGAACAAGGGAGTCGGTCTCAGCAGTGGGGCACCGAGGGCGACTCGCCACAGGCACTAACACAAATAATGGCAGTCAGTAGCCGCACACTCCGGGCCCTCAACACCCTCTGACGGGGTGCAAGGGTCAGCAGGTAGAGGTCAAGTTCAAGGTATTTTTAAAGCCCTGTCAGCTGCACTTGGCTGGAGAGAAGGCAGTCAGTGTGCAGTGCCTGAAAAATGGGGTCCCCACAGGACAGGGAGCAGACCCCCATAAGGCCTCTTTCTAAGGCACACCCAGGCCACGTCACGCCGCAACCTCTGGGCCCGCCGTGGTCGTGGCTGCCGTGCGAGGGCCGGCTGGCAGCGGTGACGTATTGCCAGGGTAGCCCGCGCCACGGTGGCAGCACCGGCAGCAGAGACCAACCTGCGGCCGGGGGCGTGGGAAAGGCAAGGAGGCAAGGCCCTCCGTCCCGTGACCGCCGCGCTGCACAGAGGCCTCACGCCTTGCCCCAGCCTGCAGGTACAACGTGCCAACAGCGACTTACAGCAGGGAGGATGAAAGCAAAACGAATCACGAGGAGCCCCGAGTGTGGGCGTCAGCATAGGGCTCTCCGGAGCGCCCGCTAGCAGCCTGCTCTTACCACCTATTCCAGGCCTGCACTTCCTCTTGAAAGCTGGGGCCTTAGGGGTCTGAGTGTGTCTGAGTGTCGGGGCACATTTCCAGCTCTGGAGCGGTGCGGGTTTCAAGCAGTAAGAGCCTTACATGCCTCTCCTGTCGTCTGCTTTTCAGGAAGCACCGCCCTGCACCTCTATGCGCGCCGGTGCCGTGGCAGAGAGGAGGGGACCAGGCCGTCCCAGCAGGCACCGCGCAGCCGCATAGGACACAGGTGCGCGACCCCCAGCGGTACCTTGTCATGTGGCTCCTGCAAGGTGGTCAGGATGTGCAGCACGGGCTGAGAACTGGTGTCCACGTAGTAGTCCACCAAGGTGTTCACGAGCACTGGACCACGGTCTACATAAAGACAAGGCAAGCCACCAACAGTCACCCCCGCCACAGCCTGACCGCAAGGATGGCCGGTCACAAACGCCCATTCCACCTGCACGCTGCCACAGCTGCCACAGTGCGGCTTCTGCCCCGCTGGTGACTTGGGCTTAACAGACTAAGCCAAAGTGATATTTTTATTGCCATTTTAATTACAAAATGTAACTCGTGCCTGTCCTTAGAGATTCTGATCACAGAAGCGCTATGCACAGGCGGGGCCCTCCCACGCGGCCTGCGTCCCGAGCACCCACCCGGCCTGCGCAGGCACTGGGGTCGTCTTCCAGTCTCAGGGGGCGCTGTGCATGCCTGAGTGCCCCCTCGGCACCGACCTCCAGGTGCCCCAGCACGGCTCTGCACAGCTCACTTAACCAGTCACCCACGGAAGGAACTTGTTTTTTTTCCAATTTTCAGTGTATTTTATTCAAAGCTACCATGAAATCCAGATTCTTGCAACAGGCCCACAGTACATGTTTTTAAACGAATGATACCCCAAAAAGGCTGCCACCAGTGCCCCTTTACAGGATCAATACTTAGCTTCTGCCAGCCTGCTAAGCAAAAAGCGTCCTGTGCAGTCTGTACCGCTCCAGCTAAGAGAGGGTAAGCATTTGTCACCTTAAACATCACACACAGGATTTACAGATCAAGGGCTGAGTCTGGGGTTTTCTTTAAAATAACAGGGGAGCGGTCAAGGAAGTAAAATGAAGCCAGAGTGGAAGAAGCAAGGCAGTTGGGCTGGTGGGGTTCACGGCACGACCCCTCCTGCTGAGAGGATGCTTGAGAGCCTCTATAACGAGCGATCTGACCCAGAGCGGCCAACACTGACACGGAAACCCACTCTCGAGGCCGCAGCTGGCGCGGGGCGGCCCGAGGGCCAGGAAGGGCCCGCAGAGATGGGCGGCCACGTGCTGGAGTACTACCCAGCTACTGAGAACGATGTAACGGTGCCTTCTGGGAGAGGACAGCTGGACCCTGGGGCGCTGCCGCTGCGTGGAATGAACCACAAAGGGGAAGACAGTTTCCAGGTGGTTCACTCACATGTGGCATAGAAACAGCCATGAAAAACAAGTCGCAGAGCCCAGCAAAAGGAATTCTGAGAGTCAGAAGAACATTCTGGTGACCAGAGGGGGTGGGAGACAGCGAGGGAGCAGGGGAGGGAACAGGAAAGACCCCAGCCCTGGAGTGTCAGTGGGGTGCACTTAGAGAGGGGTAAAGTTATACTTCCAAAATTAGTTATGTAAGAGACTGACCCAAATAGTAATTAAAATATGTAAAACAGCACGCAAACGGACAAAGAGCACATCCGGCAGTTACGGCGGCTTGGCCACTCCCTCGGGAGGTGGGCGCCAGAGCGGCCTGCGGGGAGTCAGCGGCCATGCGGCCATGGGCCCCGCAGGAGGGGAGGGCTGCCTACCAGCAGAGAGGTTCTCCTTGAAGACGGCCGTCACTTCGTCACGCACGCTCAGCACGGGGGAGTCCAGCATGGAGAGGAGCTCCCCAACATTTGCTTGCTGGGCCATTCTCTCACGCTGTGCACCCCGCCGGGTCCAGGATGCGCATCAGAGGCTCTGACGGCTCCTCATCAGCGCCGCGACCAGCCTGCAGGAAACAGACCCAAGCAGACTGACCATGTCCACTGCCCCAGAAGACCCTGTGCCTGGGGCCGCCCTGGTGGCACAAGGGGTCCGAGCACAGTGCCATAAGCTACCGCTACCACTGCAGCGCGAGTTCCATCCCTGGCCAGGAGGGACTCCAGGGCCTAGCAGACCCCTCCTGTCTCCCCACTGCCCCCTCAGCGGTGTATTTCAATGGATCCACCTGTCCTGCTCCCCACTCTGTCTCTGGGGAGTCCTCTCACCAACCACCCCCCGCACCTCTGGCCTGCACCCCAGTTCTTGTGTGCACAAATAAACAAGTCTTTAAAAAATCTGCATCAAGATCTGCTTCGCTGGAAACACCGTGTCCGCTCCAGAGGGAACAAGTGTGACCCTCGTTCTGCCGGGATGATGCACGCTCTGCCGGCCTCAGGCCGGCGTGGTCAGCCTGCCGGTGGTCCTGTTCAGATGGCCTCCTGTCCCTCTGGCTGCTCCTTGTGTTGGCGGTACCTCTCGGCTTCCACATGTACAGCCCTCCCGGGGCCTTGTCAGAAGTGCGATTTCCTGCACCCGTATTTCAGAACAGAGTTTGGCTCAGGAGCCTGCACATCCGTAGGTTAAGCCCCCAGGCCGTTTCTGGTTGGGTGACCCCTAAGCTTTGCTTGAGAAGCACAGCTAAAGGAAACTCCTGCTAACGAGTAAGCTCCTCCTGCCAGACACAATACTTAAATCAGCAGCCGCTCCAGAAATAGGCAAATGTTAGCTTACTATGACCACACTCTCAATGAACCACAGCCTGGTGGTAGTCACTGATTTGGTTCTCAGGGAATCAAAAATCATTAGCCATATCAAAAAAAAAATTAAAATGTCTAAATTCATTACTGACAGCAAATCTCTCACAGGTAAATCGAAAAGGAAGTAGTCCTTCTCCTAGCTGGAGAAGGCCTGGCAATGTGTGACCACTACGGGCAAGATTTTAGTGTGAAAGACTCAAACTGAAATCAAAACCATCTTCACCTTATCAAGAGCTGAATTAGATGAAACCTCTCTGTGAAGGTTAATACCAACCTGTGCCCTCTGTGGACCACCTGCTCGCATTCACTCACCGCCAACCCCCCACAAGAGACTCCCAAACGTGGAAACCAGAATCCGCCACCCCCAGTTCTGAATCATGCCACGGCTTCCCCGGGAGGCAGGAGCGCCCGCCCAGGAGCGGCCAGCACCCCGCCTCCAGCCGCGGGCTCCTCGGCCCTCGACTGCCCTGCTCTCCGCCTTCAGGAGCAGGGACACCGCCCGAGGGCCGGCCAGCAGTGCCGCGGTCGGGCTGCGCTCTCCTTCCGCCCCGCCTGGCTGGCTCTCACAAAGCCACCCGACCTGAAGGGGCGGCATGGCTGCCTGTCACTAGCTCTGAATAAAAGACACTTTCCCATTCGCAGAAAACTCGTGACACAAGGACAAACTGCACATCAGCTTGGGTCCAGCTTGGGTCCACAATGGTGGAAACAGATTTACAAAGTCCACTTTTAGTCCCCTTAAAGGCCCAGAGCTGGCATCTGGCCCCAGCTGGCCTTGACCTCTAGAAGGTCTGGACTGAGCCAGCGCCCGCCTGCTGGGGGCGCAGCTGGCGGCCTGCTGCTGTGGCGCAGCGACCGCACGCCTGGGCCGCCTCACACGCTTCTGCCTCCGCTGACGCCGGGCGCTCGCTTCCAAACACAGGGAGAGCGCTCCCGATGTGTCTTCCAGGCCGAGATTCTGCTGGCCTAAGTATAAAGGCATCCTTATTTTTAAAAGCCTCAACAGTAAATGTTTATATTCAAAGACAATCAAGAAAGCTGACATATACCAACTAACAGCACGCATATGAAGAGACTAACTAGCTAGACTGCTGCAGAAGTTGCAGTCCCCACTCTGCGCCAAATGCTGGCCAAAATTCCAACAGGGGCGATGGAGCAGGAACTCAATACTCGGGTGACTGTGACTACCTTCAAGCTGCACGCTTGTTGCCTGTTTAACAAGGAGAATCTTAGTGTGAACACGGCATATGCTGCACAGATGACTCAAAAACAAAATGTCAACCTGTGACCTCAATTACGTGGCACAAAAAAACCTCAGACCACAGCTAGCAAGGTCCACAGCAAGTGTCCTCGAATCGCACGAGCGGGACGCAGGAGCGGCCGGGGAGCGGGCACCACGACACGCCTGTGCGCGGCCCCGAGACGGGCCGGCAGAGTGCTTGGAAGGGGCCTTCTGGCTCGGCATCGACGCAGACTCCCCTGGAAGCAGAGCGTGTGTCCGAGCGACTGCTACGGGAACTGAAGGCCTGCCCAAGCCCCGTGCTCCAGACACAGGCTCCTTCTGGGAACAACACCAGCAACTGAAAATGATATTCCGTGTTGCCCAGAAAGATCAGAGGCAGCTGAAGACGAATGCTGACCAGCTCGTTCCTACATCAAACCCTCAAACTTGAAAAACTTGGCTAACTGCAATATGAAAGCACCGCGAGAGCCTGAGCGCTGCGCAGCACTCAGCTCAGGGCTCAGGGCGGGGACACCGGGCCGTGCGGCACTGGGCTCAGATCCCGTCGGCAGGCTGGTAACACAGGCCAGGGGAAGCTTGAAAACGCAAAGCCAAACTCAGAAAGCTCCTTACAGCCTGCTGACAGAGCGCTGAGTCTCCCCTTGTCAGAAGCCCGCTACCCGTTTGCAGTCCCGGGGCTGAACAGACATTGGCCTCCAAGGCAAAGTCCTGACCTGATTTCATGATTCCCAGGCCATACAGCGAGGCTGGGGCAGACTATAGTGGACGGTGACCCAGACATGACATGCTGCCCTTGGCTGGGCAGCCTCGCCTGGCTCCCTCCACCCTTCCCACTGGCACACAGGTGCTCCTGCTGGCAAACACACCAGCTCAGCGAGCAGTCAGGGCCCCAAGCCGGCCCTACAGCCGGAGAGGCGCCTCGGCATTCAGGAAGGACGATCCTGGGACAGAGCCACCAGGTCCCAGACACCCCTGCAACACCGAATTCACCCTCAAAATCTAACTGACACAATGAACAGGTAGAGCTATCCTGAGGCAGGTGCTAATTCGGGGGTTCCCAGCCTAAGGCGTGCATCACAATCATCTACTGCCTTTAAGAGCTCCTAGCCCAGGCCCCACCTGAGCAGATTAAAGGGGGGCTTCCGGTCAGCACACCAGTCTCTTTTACAACCCAAGTGGATTTTCTTTTTAAAGATTTATTTATTTATGCATATAGAACTGGAGCGCAGGCCAGAGGGGCAGGGGCAGTAAGAGGACTCCCAGAGACAGAGTGGGGAGCAGGACAGGAGGATCAATAAAGTACACTGCTGAGGGGAGCAGGGAGACAGGAGAGGTCTGCCGCGCCTGTGGGTCAGCTCCAGGGCAGGGGTCGAACTCGCACCTAAGAGGCTGTAGCCGGCTCACAGTGCTGCGCCTCCCGCTGTGCCACCAGGGCCTGAGTGGCTTTCTAAGGCACAGCCAGGCTGAGAACCTCTGCACTGGCTCAGCACCCTGCTCCGGGACACAGGACTCCACCTGATAGAAGGTTAACGTCGCGGTCCGCTGCCAGGCAGCACTGCCCCGACTCTCCGGCCTACCAAGTACTAGCGTGTGAGTTTAGGAGAGAATGGCCTTTCAGAGCCCAGTGGCTCAGTGGCGAGTGGGGTTCACTGGAAGTGTGACTGCGCAAAAGGAAACGCACAGTGCACTTGGCATTGTCTGCTACTGAAGCAGCCCCCGACAGCGCCCCCCAGTGGCCTGACGACGGCAGCAGGGGTGGGCCTCCCTCCCACAGGCTACACCACCCACAAGGAGCCCGGCCCACAGCACACCTGACCAGCCCACCAAGGGGCTGAGTTTACCTCTTACCTGTTCTGGGGACAACTGGCACATCAGTTTCCAGTGCTGTCAACCTGGTGTCTCTCATGGTCACTGAAGGGGAAAAACACACATGTCATCATCTTGCTGTGAAGGGAATCGGTACAGTTGGGTGTTTTGGGGTCACCTGGCGGTCTCCCCACCGGCCAGGCAGGGTAGCTGGTTTCCACTGGAGCGAAATCCATGAGCCCTGGGCACACAGGCCTCTCCCTATCTGCACTCCTGAGCATCTGCATGCTGGAATGTTCTCCAGACGTGCCAACTTTGTACTTGCCACCTTCGTTAGCCGTTTATTAGTGCCAGGAGCGAATGGGCAGGCCGGGTTCTGGAACGGCATGCCACACAGAACCCAAGCTCTGCCACTTGTTAGCAAGGTGGCTTCTGGTTGTTTGGCTCAAACCGCTGGCATCTGGGCTTGTGCACCTCAGTGAAGGGGGAGATGGCTGGCACCTCTGAGCTGTGTGAGGACTGAGGGCAACGAGGCTCCCCTTCTCACCGGCCCCCCAAAAGCACCCAAGCCAAGCTCCTGAGCCCCTACTTCTGTCCCTGATGCGGAAGCATAGGCATCCCTATGCTGGGGAGTGCTGCCCACCCCCCTAAGCCTTCACCCTAGAAATTTCACCTTCAGCCGTGCTGTCAGAGAAGCCCTGGCTGCCAGGCCCCCATGCATACTATTAGCACCTCTTTCTCTCTGTCACTTACGATTCTTCATCCCACACCCCAGTTAAGCAATGCAATTAGTCGCTGAACCCTGAACCCGTCCCCTCACCACACCAAAGGCTACATTCAGGGAAAGGCAGCAGCTATAGTGTCCACCCGTGGTTTCTGAGTGACCCAGAGGTACGGTATTTCATGAGCGAATGCACAACGCCTAACTTTGCGTCTGAAACAGCACAACTTAAACTGAGCCCTCTAAGGACACGCACTATTCCCGACCAGCCAGCGGGTCTCCCTTCATGCTGCCTCACATTACACAGCCACGTCAAAGGCACACATAAAGACGCATGCTGGGCCCTCCCTGGTGGCACGGCGGGTTAAAGCGCAGCACTGAGAAGCTAAAACCACTCCCACCTAAGTTCGATCCCCAGCCCGGAGGTGACCACAGGGCCCAGCAGACCTCTCCTGACCTGCCCGCTGCTCCCCTCAGCAATGTGCTTCGACAATCTGCCTGTTCTGCTCCCCGCTCTGTCTCCGGTAAATCCTCTTACCGCCCCTGCACCTCTGGCCTGTACCCTAGTTCTGTATGAACAAATAAACAAATCTTTAAAAAAAAAAAAAATGCATGCTGGCCTGTTTTCCCGACTAGGCCTTCGGCACGGTCTCACTGCCAGATGGAAGCCGCCGAGACAGGTCCTCCAGCGAACACCTCAGAGTCCAGCGCATGAGAGGTACAACCCCACCCAGGTCCGCCACTACTTCATCACCCTTTGGTGGCCACTCCAGGCCGGCCGGAGTAGGAGCCTCACTGATCATACGCAGCAGGAAGGCTGGGACAGGCCCCTCCACAGGCCACCCTGGGCCAAGTCACAGCAGTGGGCTGCGCAAGCAATTCTAATGGCAGAAGTCTCCTCTCCAGACTGCGGGGAGCTCTGCCTCCTGGTGGCAACATTCTAGGCACGGAACACTGACAGGCCTTAGTGTGGCCCCAGTAAGCGCAAGACGGGCAGCCCTGCAGGAGGAAGCGCCGTGCAAAGCTCCTGGACAGGGCAGCACGCCGGCCACCGCCACTCCACAGTCAACAGCTGATGCTCTGCCTTCGGACCGCACCATCAGCTGTTAGTTTATGAGTCAGATTTCCTCTTGCCATTAATCCCAGTCGGATCTATTAGCTGAAAGGAGTGTCTGAAGCGAGCACACAACTAGGACGGACACTGCAGCCTGCTCCACCACGCGCACTGCCCTCGATAGAAGTGGGCCTGGGGACCGGGGTGACTGCATCCAAGGGGCTGGCCGACCTTTAAGCTCCCACCACTAAAGAAAGGGCCATGTGCTAAACCAGCAACAATGTAACTTCGACACTATTACACTTCCACTCCCCTGTCTGTTACACTGATACTCCCCCACCCTGGCTGCTACAGTTCCACTTCCACCCCCCACTCCCCGGCCTGGTACCCGTCCACTTTCCCCTATCTGGTGTACGTCCACTTTCCCCTATCTGGTGCACGTCCACTTTCCCCTATCTGGTACACGTCCACTTTCCCCTATCTGGTAC
>NW_004567107.1:1688561-1695562 GCF_000260355.1 Condylura cristata | reverse complement strand
CGTCCACTTTCCCCAAAATGGTACTCGTCCACTTTCCCCATCTGGTACCCGTCCACTTTCCCCATCTGGTGCACGTCCACTTTCCCCTATCTGGTACACCTACATTTTCCCCGTGCCTATTAGTTACCGGCTTTTACAGCAGAGGCATTACACTAAGCACAGTGACCCTGCTGGTGAAGCGAGATGCGACCTGTGTATTTCCTACTCAGAAGTGACACCCAAGGGGATGAAAGAAATGTTAGAGGAGAACAGTGTCAACCCACGTTCTCTCCAGTGCCAAAGGTAGAAATGACATTTGCCCCAGACCTTTAATTTCCTTTTAAAAAATTATTTATTCATGCATACAAGAACTGGGGTGTAGGCCAGTGGTGCAGCAAGAGTGGGGAGCAGACCAGGCAGATCTACTGAAAAACATTGCTGAGGGGAGAAGCGGGGAGGCAGGAGAGGTCTGCTGTGCCCTGTGGGTCACTCCCCGGCCTGGGATGTGACTCACACTGCAGTGACTTCACAGTGCTGAGACAATCCCTGAACCCCAGGGAGACCTTCGTTTCCTTTTTGATACCTGGCCCCAAAACAGTGTTCTCACCTAAACACAGCATTGCAATTGTAATTCTACAGCCTTGTTGAATAAAAATAAAGGGAAGCCTTGGGGAAGAGGCGGGAGCTCTGTGTTTCAGCACCAGAGGCGTTGAAGGCCATCTTCTCCGAAGAGTCACTCTGGCTAACTGCACTCTATGTTCACAGACGGGCAGTCTGTCCTGAGATCACACACTGCAGGGAAAGACGTGAGGTGCCCACACCACCGCCCTGCAGGATGCGGCAAGCTGTGCAGGGACAGGGCTCACGTGCCGGGTCCTCGGCAGGCGCCCAGTGGCCCATGGAGGACAGGTGATCTGACAGTATCTCAGTCCTCTGGAAAGCCAGGGTGGGCTCCCGTCCTCTAGGCTCCTCAGAACTTCTGGTCACATAACAGAGGCCACATCTAGCACCTAAGCTATGTCCATCCACCCTGGCTATGGCATAAAAACACAGCTACAGAGAAAAACAAAGGCACTTCATTTTTCAACATTCTTCAGTACAGCCTTTCCATGATGTCATGCTTCCTACGCTCAGATTTTTATTTAAGAAATTCAAAGACAACTCAGCTACAGTCCAGGTATATGAACTATTTTATTATCAAGTACAGTAGAGCAGAAAGTGACATCATGTTGCCAACACGGACGATAATGTCACATTAATAATATACACTGTTATGCTCAGGCCACTTCTCAGAAGAATATTCTAGCCAGTGGGCAAAGCTGCCCGCACAAATGCATCCCCAATGGTTAAGTGCTTGTTTCGAATCTTCCTTCCCACCATGCACAGAAGGAAAGGGGAGGGGCAGGAGATGCCACTTGGCATGTGAGAGCCAAACAGCTGGGAGCAAAACCTGCCAAATGTGCAGTCATGTGTGACTGAGACGGTCTCAGCAGCGTGGCCCCTCTCAAGGTCACACAAGCTGGGGCAGGAGGCGCCAGTGTCCGCCCAAGCCTCTGGATCAGGCCCGCCACATGTGTGCCAACACTGTGCCCATCTCGGAGTGAACCCTCCAGTCACCTGCCCACAGGCACCCAGCTTGATCCCCCAGTGATGCTCGCCTGATTCACAGACAGTGACTCTTAGGTTCTGACTTTCTAGGAGCACGACCAAACTGTTTACCAGGAAAGTACAGACAGACAGAAATTACATGTCTCCAAAGAGATGTCTACCCGAGCATCCTCTGAAAAGAGCAAGAAGGAACCCTAAGTGAGCTACAGCTTTCTTGAGCTTCAAGTTCACGGAACTAACCAGAAATACCCTGGAACAAAGGCACAGGGCGTGATGGCCTGGGACAGCACTCCCCAGACAAACGGTGCCCACAGCCAGCCGGACCTGCGAGGGATGCAGATGCTTGGCCTGGTCCTCAAGGTGATTCTGATGATGCCCACGGAAGGTAGCGCATTAATGGGGGGGGGGGGGGCGGGGAACAAGGATGAGGGCACAAAATATTAATAAAGGCATTTAAATTTTTTAAATATATACACACTTTTAGGTTCAAAGGGGAAAACAGACATGCAGAGCTACCTTGGAAAAAAGCCCAGTGGAATTCAGTCAGGTGCTAAAGGTGCCCGCACAGACCAAGCGCCAAGGCTGACAGGCATTCAGTAAGTCACATACCTGCGTTCCCACTTCTGATTTTTTTTTCAACGTGGCGCCTAAGGCCGAATTTCCGCTGAAGTGCTAGAATCCTTCAATATAAAGTTCAACAAGTGGTTTCAATACAATACAGAGACTCACCCTGAAGTGACCTGGGCCTTTCCCAACTACTTGTTAAACGAAAAACTGTTTTAAACAAAGCCCAAGTCCCTGTTTTAAAGCAGTTCCTTACTAGGCAGGCGCCTGCAGCTCCTAGAGCGCCCAAACACCTGCACAGGTCGGGTCTGCTGGCAGTGAGGGCAGGAGGCGTGTCTGGCCCACACCCCACAGAGCTGGAGAGGGGAACTGAGGCCCTCGCGGCCCAGCCAGCTGGTGACACCGGCACTTATCACAGTGAGAGGCTACCAGTCTGTAGTCAACCAGCTGGGTGCAGGTCCCCACTGAGCCCCGGAACGGGCAGCCTAAAGTGCTTACGTTGAGCCCGAGGCGTCAGCGCCCGGTCTCCCCCAGCCATTTCTAACAAGGGTTAACAGGCTCGCACATGCAAGCACGGGACTCCATAAAAACCGTTTTCCCAATACTGCTACCAACCACAGCGCAGCGCTGGGGACACACAGCTGAGCAGTCCACCCACTGACCACAGCATCTGGAACGTCACTCCTGCTCAGAATGGATGCGCTGGCAGCCTGGCAGGGCGGGCGACTCCGGCAGCCAGGTCTGCAGACTGCGGAGGGCAGGTTTCCACACCTGTTCATCCCCATCACGCCCCACCGCGTCTTCTATCACCAGCGCAAGCGCAAGGTGCCCCCTGCCACTCAAAGGGCATGGTCCCTGCGGCCTCGATGGGCCCTGCGAACAGGACCTTCGGGTTCTAGGCCAGTGACTGTTTTGTGTCAAAACTACATTGTTCAAGCATTTTACTCAGCAGATGACAATTTGAACTCATTCAGCCTTAAAAAGCATTCTGTTGCCTTGTGCTACACCCCTGCACAGAACAAATGCCAGCATTTGGTGACAAGGGACAAGAAAAAATTAGCAAGGTCTCAATTTAGTCCACATATATGACTTTATTCTCTCCCCCATGAAAACCGACATTAGATACTGAATGATTAGTTCCTAATAACTGCAGGCTTAAATCAAAAAAAGAACAATCTAAATTGCTACTGGCAAACCTCTTTCATACCTATTTAAATGGGGAAAAAATGAGTATTTCATGCAAACTGAATTACATTAAATCATTAACCACCAATGATCTGAGGGAATCTCAGAGTCTGATTTTACACCAGACGGGTATGAGCAGCCACATGTTTGAATGCCACCGAGGATACTTTCTTTTCATGCTACAGACGCTTGAGTGATAAATAAAACTGATGCCAAAAAAAGTAATCTATCAGAGGTTTATAACATCAAGACATATAGGGAATTGCCTTTATAAAAAGAACGTGGCCTCCTCTGGTGGCTCTACGTTCATGTCAGCACTAGGAAGTCAGCCTCAGGCTCTCCCGGCCAGGGCGCCCACTCGTGCTGCAGACCACTCCTGTCTCCTGCTGCTCCCCTCAGCAGTGGGTTTCAGTCAATCCCCCTGTTCTGCTCCCCATTCTCTTTGGTGAATCCTCTCCCACACACACACACCCCCACACCTCTGGGCCAATACCCCGGCTCTTGTATGCATAAATAATAAATTTAAAAAAGAAAGAAAGAACAAGACATGAAGAAAAGGTTGAGAGGACTAGCAAGTTACACGTAACCCAATTCCAACAGCCAGGCTGTTTTGCTTTGTTATTATAAAGCCATGAAAATGATGCAATCAGTGTTGTTAGAGGGCTTCAAATACAGAAACTCAGACTCAGAAGTACTCTGATTTACCACCCAACTCTCAGTGCCCATGTGAAGACACTGAGGCCCAGAGAAGCCAAGTGACTTGCTAAAAGTCAAAAGCTGCCTGACGTTCAGAAAGCTCAGAACGGTTGGTGTGTTGCTGTTTTCAGCTCATCTACAGCCAAAAATATCCAATTAATTCCAGGAAAAGCTAATTTTAGTCACTGTGGCCCTGGAACCCAGAAAAGAACACACCTACACCCTAACAAACTTCAGAAGACAGAGCTGTAAGATCGGGTCCGCTGTAATTCACAGTCTAACATTCACCCACCACCACATACTCGAGGTTCCAAGCGACTTGAAGAAAACCTTCCGCAATAAATTAAAATTAAAAGACAGATGCCAAATTAATCCTTTAAGCTACCTGTCCCCACCCTCCGATGCACATCAGGACCACCTCTGACTTCTTCCAAAATGCCCACCCAGAGCCAGTCCGTGGGGCCTCTCACTTGCGATGGGCTTCTCTGCCGTAGGGCTGACGACTGCACGGTTTCAGGTGGCGTTTCCAACAATTTCCTGATTCTGTAACCCCACAGACAGGTATATATCCAATTCTCCCTACTAAGACCACTGAGTTTCATTTCACAAATGAAGCCGAGCGTGCACGGGGCTTCCTGCTCCACCACGGCAGCCTGTCTTCTCCCGCCAGCAAGGAGTACAACTGAGTCGCGAACCTGAGCCTCTGACTGAAGACAAGGAAGGCGTGCAACCGAATGCTAACCAGGAGTCTGGGAACACACCGAGGCGGTCACACCAGGAAATGCATGAAGCAAAGAGAGCTTACATCATCCACCCTCCCAGCGCGTGGTGTAAGGAGGTTTTGCTAAGATATTAACTTCAGTAAGAGGGTATTTCCCATTTACATCATCTATAAATACCCCTAAGTTTATACCATGTGGTTAAAGGAAGATTCTGCAGCTCCCCAGGGCAACGGCAGAGAAGGCTGCAGTGTTTCTGGGCGCCTCGTTTGCCTGATGCATGACTGGGGAAGGCGCCTTTCCCGCCACCAGCCTAAATCAGCTTTACATTTGCATATCCAGGTTTACTCAGCGATGTTCCACTTCGGAGTCACAGGTGGTTGCTCAGTAAATCAAGGGCTCCCAGAAGATTCGCTTTTATGACGCTTGTTGAAATTTACAGCCCCAGTTTTGCATGTTTGAATTCAGATGACTCCAAGTTGATCCCAAAATTATAAATCAAAGTCTCTCCGAAGAGTATTACTCTATTTTAGCACTTTTACAGCTTACTCTATGTCGAATGAAGTGCTATTTCCATGCTTTCTATAAAAAATCCAGCAAGAATTGTAGCAGGACTGCTTTCTGCAGACAACTCATCCCTTTTATAAAAGGCCAAATACCTTCCAGCCTAATTTAAATTAACATGTTTATATGCTCAACCCTGGTGTCCCAAACAAAAGCCAAGGCACGTTGGCAAGCACCTCTCTCTCCAAAATCAAATACACACACAGGCACTTGTGCTCGAGCACTGGCCAACCGATTAATTCTAATCTAGAATGACAGGGCCAGCTTTGATCCAATAACAGATAATACTCCTGTGAGCAGAAATCATAGAGGAGCGCACAGGCTTTGGAATCAATCGGACCTGGCTTCGTCCTCGAGGTGTGACTTCAGGCCTCAGTGTCCCCCTTCTGAGAAAGGGAGCTATTGGCCGGGCTGTGGCTTCCCTTTGTCCCAGGAGGCTGGATGATGGCTGCGAGGCACTTCCACAGTGACTACTCCATAAACAGGAGCGGTTACTAGGGCAGGGCCGAGCCCCCTCCCCCCCACCCCAAACACGAAGCAAAACTCCCCCGTGAAGCACAAAGGAGGAGGTCAGTGGACAAGGTCTGGCTCTCATCTTCACCCCTGGCTCCTCCAGCGAATGAATGAGCGTCTAGGAGCGGTCTGCACGTAGCCGCCTCGCCAGACTCTCCCCTGCCGACTTTCAGGTAATTGTGTCCCCCCACTCCCCCCGACAATTACACGCCCACGGGCCCCCCAGAGCGCGGCTCTCGGTCGCGCAGATGCCCGCGGGACGCCGCGTCCAGCGAGCCTCCGGAACCCGCAGGCGGCCTCCATTCATTCTGCCCTACCCGACCCCTCTGCCCGAGCCCCGCGACGCCCCCACCCCCCGGCCCTTGCCCTCCCGCCGAGGGTCCCTCCCCGGTGCCACGGCACCCCGCGTGACCCTGTCACCCCAACAGTGAGGGGCTGGCGAAGGGGCCCAGCTCACCCCTGCCCTCAGCACCGCGGCCCGGGGTGCAGCCGTCCCCCCGGCCGCCGAGAAGGGGCGAAGTGCCGGCCAGGCCTGCCCCTCCTCCCCAGAGACCCGCCAGCCCCCGCGGGGCCCCGCCGGAGAAGGCGCGTAATAAGAGGGAGGGGACAGCTCTGCGAACTCCCCTTCCCCGGACCCCCTCCCCAGCAAGTGAGCCTCTTGCCCTCGCCCCCCAAGGCCCCCCAGACTGGGGTCGTGGTGCCCGGGCTGCCCCGAGAAGCCCCTATGAGAGGGAGGGGGCGACACCCCCATACTCACCCACCGTCTCCTCCCCCTCAGCTGTTTACCTCACAGTTCTTCCAGCCGACAGGGCGCCGCCATCTTGGACGTACAGCACCTCCCCCGGGCGTGACGCGTCCACGGCGACCGCCGCCTCCGCCACGACAAAGAGTCCCCAGCGCGCGCGCGCTCCCACCTCGAGCCCAGCCACAGAGGGCCGCGGCAGGCCGCCCCGCTGGACGGGCGAGGGCGCCCCGCCTCAGGAAGCAGGGCGCGAACCCACGAAAAAAGAGCCGAAGCGGGTTGGGACGGTGGGGGGGCGGGGACGGGCGGAAGGATCCCGAAACGCGGCCGCAGAGCGATCTTGTGACTCCCAAGGAGGCAAAAAGAAGGGCCGGCGCGGCGGGCGGAGCCACGCGGGTGCGCGAGGGGCGGGGCAGGTCACGTGGCCCGGC
>NW_004567107.1:1684952-1688306 GCF_000260355.1 Condylura cristata | reverse complement strand
CGAGGCCGCCCCCTGGCGTCGGCCCCGCTTTGCCCACAGCGCAGACCCGATCGCGACCTCTCTGGCAAAAGCAACCCTGATGGGGAGCGCTTTCAAATGAGGACCCCCAAATGCAGGTGCGGCGCCTCTGCTTCCAGCTGTGTAGACCCGGTGGAGTCTGGACTGCCGGCCAGCCTCAGCTTCTTCCTCCGCGGGAGGGGCATGCGTGAAGTGAGGGCCCCTGGAGAGAGCGTGGGGCACCCGGGGCGACCTGGGACTGGGGCGCAGCAGTTGAGAGGGGCGGGTGGAAGGAGTGGGCTCCGGCTGGGTTTTGAAGGAAAGGTCAGTTTTATGAACTCCAAATGGGGGAGCGGCTAGGAAGAAAGGGTGTTCCAGACAAGCGCTGGGAGGCAGGAAATGCGCCTTGAGTTCTGGGAATAGCAAATTTTGTCATGGAAATCCACTGGGTCGAAGTGCAAGGCAGCTTGTGACTTAAGGGGCTCTCGGGGAGAGGCAGGCCAGCAGGGTTCTCATAGCCCTGCTGCCTCCCCATGGAGACTTTGTAAGAATTAGAAAAATACACCTCCTGGGGGCCCAAAGGCCAAGTGAGCAGAGCCCATCTGTGTCTCCCAAGGCCCAGCTACCCTGGGGAGGTGGCCCAGGAGTGGGAAGTGGCACTCTTGATAGGGCGCACAGGGTCTGCCGGGGCCTGGGCCTTAACTTTCCTTGTGGGCAACACAGAAGTAACAACAGGGCCTCCCTAGTGGGGCTTGGGAGTGATGCAAGGATATAGCCAGAGTGGGGCCCTCCCAGGTGGTGCCAGGATTGAAGCACAGCACTATGAGGCTGGTCAGGGAGTGACCCACAGGGCACAGCAGACCCACTGCTCCCCCCAGCAGTGGGTTTCAGTGGATCTGCCTGTTCTGCTCCCCACCCTGTTTCTGGTGTATCTCTCACCACCCCCACACCTCTGGCGGGTACCCCAGTTCTTGTGCACATAAATAAATCTTTAAAAATAAAAAAAAAGATATGACCCAGCAATCCCACTCCCAGGTATCTACCCGAAGGATACAAAAACACTGATTCAAAAAGATACCTGCACCCCATGTTTATTGCTGCTTTATTTACTATTGGAAACAACCCAAATGCCCAAAAGTGGATGACTGGATTAAAAAGATGTGGTCCATATACACAATGGAATATTACTCAGCAACCAAAAATAAATAAACACATACATCTTGCAGCAACGTGGATGGAGCTGGAAAGGATCATGCTTAGTGAAATAAGCCAGAAAGAAAAGGAAAAATACCGGATGGTTTCACTCTTAGGCTACAAAGAACCAGGCGAGACAATAATAATAATGAACAGCCATATACCAGAGACATTTGATAGGGGTGGAGTGGGGGATGGGGTCAAAAATGGGGGGAAGGAGGGAAATGCACTGGACTATGGTGATGGCACACGGGTGATCTGGTGATGGGAAACCCACGGGGATGACAACTGAGATGGGAAAAGGCACAAAATGATGGAAAAATAAACTATTACATTATTCACTTAATGAATAAGTAAAAGATACACGAGAGTGGAAGCTGCTGTAGTAACTACCCAGCCCGGTCTGCGTTCACCACAGGCAGGGCCAGGTAGGGATGTCACGCCACAGTCCATCCACCAAGTATTAATGCAGCGAGGCCACATGGGCACCTTCGCCTGGAGGCCCAGAGAGGGATTGGGGGCCACGGGGAGAGGAGAGCTCCCCCTTCCCAGGCAAGGGCTCTGACCTTTGCTTCCACCCCAGGGCAGGGACTTGGGTGTGTTCCGAGGTTTCTCCCCAGCGATGGAGAGTCCAGGTTAGGGTTGGAGTCGGAGGACAGCGCTGCCCAGCCCTGCAGGAGGCCCCTCCCAGCCCCTTGCCCAGGCAGCCCCTGCCTGCCCACTTGCCTCTGGGAGCATCGGCTGGCGGCCCCGGGGCCACAACCCCGTGCCACTGCTCACACAGTGCGTGAGAAGGGTGGTGATGGTTGTCTGGCGGGGCCCCTGGGCGGCAACAGGAGAGGGGACGCCCGCGCCTTCTCCCGCTCTGGGCCACCTCTGCTTCTTTGGGACTGGCATCGCGGGCTGCTGGACAGATGTGAACCCGACTGTCCACGCTCCCCCTGCCACCTGGGGCAGGCAGCCGGCCCTCTCCCACACTCGCTGCCCACCTGCCTGGGCAAGATGGCAAGGGACAGAGCTGAGCCCGTGCAGGCGGGGTGCTGGTGCGGCCCCGCTGGGCTCCCCTGGCGCGTCTGCTCAGGACCCCCGGCCCTCCACCCTGCCTTCCTGGGGGCAGCCGCGGGCACCTGCACCAGCCCCAGCCAGCCCCGGAGCCGTCCGACCTGCACCGGGCCAACAGTGCTTGCCCAGCCGTCCTGAACGCGAGGTCTTGTCTACTGTGGGCCGGCTTAACCCTCCTCTCCCGCTCTGCCCCCAGGTCTGACACGCCGCGGGGAGAGGCGAGCGCAGCAGAGGCAGAGGCAGAAAGGCCTTTCTGAGGACGGCTCCTGAAGGTGCTGCTGGCCTCGCCCATCCTTACTCTTAGCCGAAGCCTTTGGGGTTTCTGTCCCTCGCAAGCAAAAGGCTCCTGGGGCAGTGGGATTTGAGGCTGTTGAAAGGACACTTGTCAAAAACACCCCCCGGAGCTGAGGCCGGGCTGGTGCTGGCGTGGCCTTCCTGGGCAGCCCTCGACTTCTGGGCAGCAGCCTCCTGGCCACGCAGCGCCCCTCACTTCTGCAAATGGGCCCCAGCTCCTGAGCACAGCCCACGCGTACGTCCGTCCCCTCACCCCCTTGGGCTGCAGCGCTGCCCGATGGGCTCAGACGCACGCCTGTGCCCCTGCAGCGACACGCCAGGTGCGTGTCCACCCCGGCCCAGGGTGCCGACGCCTCAGGCTCCCTGCATGCAGCCAGTCGGGGCTCCCGGTGGTTCACAGTAATGCGGCCCCCCCCCGCACCCACTTTCCCAGGCACAGCCCCACTCACGCCACCAGGGGCTGCACGCAGTGACCCCTGCTGCTCCCTGGTGGCCCCAGCTGCGTTCGCGGGGAGGCCTACGTCGGAGCAAGACTGGAGGCTGCGGGCGGGCCGAAAGCCCGTTTGGTTCTAGCTAGAGAACACCCGTTGCGCTGATGCGGGAGTCACTGGCCACCCACGGCGCGCGTCACGTCTCACTGGACGACGGGGCGCAGGCGAGCGTAGGGGGCCCCACGTGTACCCACCGTGTCCAGAAACGCTGCGTGGGCTTGTGGAGCGAACGCAGTGGCTCTTCGGGACGGCTGCCCGGTCGGCACGCCCGCTGGCGGCCCGCACAGGTGCCCGCTCCCTGCCAGGGCTCGGCGCC
>NW_004567107.1:1682081-1683417 GCF_000260355.1 Condylura cristata | reverse complement strand
CCTGCGAAGGTGGCTTCCAGGGCCCGTCCGAGTGGGCCTAGCCGGCTTTTGCCCTCTGCGCCTGGCTGGTTTCACTGAGCGCCCCCCCGCCCCACCCACGCACACCTGCCTGTCACACCTGCCTGTCGTCCACTGCGGTGGCCTGCGTCCCGCTTCCCTGCCCAGCCTCCGGGAGACACGTGGGTGCCCTCCACCTCGGCCCCTGTCGGTGAGCTGTGCAGGTGATGGTGACACGCATCCTGGGTGTCTCCTGGTGACACGGGGCTCTCAGGTGAACACCTGGAGGTGGGCGCAGGCCCCTCCCCTGTTATTCTCAGGTAAAACTGCTGCTCACACCTGTCGTTTTCAACTTCGATCCACGCTTCTCGCAGAAATGCATCCACAGACCTCTCTGAGGGTGCCCCCGTGGGCACCAGACCCTAACCCAACACCTGCGTCGACTTTTTCCATGATGGGCACCTCACTGCACACTCATGGGTCGACGGGAAGAAAAATGCTTGTCCTTGGGAGAGACTCTGATCACAAGAGAGACTTAGAAATCTCTGCGGGCAGCCAGTTCATGCAAAACAGGTGTACACCCAGCACCCACCTGCTGGCGTCTGGAAGGCTCCCTCCCGTGGGCTCAGGTTTGTCAGTCAGCTGGGCACCCTGGTTCTTCCAGGGCCCAGCTAGAGCCCACTGGGACAGAGAGGGCACCTGTCCAGGGCCCTAGCCCTCTGCGACGCCCCTTCTTCCTTCTGAGGCCCCATTTTCTGGGCTTCACTGTCGCAAACCGAGGACGTTGGGAAGTGTCCCCTCCGGGCTTCCCCCAGCCACGGGCTTCCAGCCGAGGTTGCCCGTCCCTGTCTCCAGATTGAGGCAGCAGAAGCCCGGCTGAGCACGACGGGGCCTGGAGCGTGGTGCCTGCACCTTACCAAAGGGCAAGGACAGGCGAGGAGCGGGAGCCAGGGGCCGGGAGACCTCGCTGGCGAGGAAACTGGAAGAATGCACACACGGCGCGCGTAGTTCTGCATATTGTTCCCTACTCTGATCGTATATCACTCTTGTAATTTAGGCGGTAATTAGGTGAAGGGCAGGGAATTGTTTTCGGCGTTTTCAGGTTGATGTTTAGGCGTAAAGGAGGCCGGAGCGCCACCGTGTGGCGTCTGCGTGAATCGCCTCCTCCCCGAGTCCCGATCTGCGCGCCGGGGCAGGGGGTGGGGGAGTGGGGTGAGCCGGCAGGGCAGCGCCAGCCCGGAGTGGGGGGCGGCGGGGCGCCCTCCGCGCCCCTGGCAAGAGTCCTGGACTTGGAGAGAGGCGTCACCGAGAACGACTGCTGCGGGACCCGGCGGGCTCC
>NW_004567107.1:1679209-1681591 GCF_000260355.1 Condylura cristata | reverse complement strand
CCGCGCCTCTGGCCTGGACCCCAGATCTGTACGCACAAATAAATACATCTCCAAAAAAACCTTAGAAAAGAAAAAGAAAAGCAAATAGAGGCCAGGAACTTAAACTCCAAATCGAGGGTAAGGTGTGAACCAACAAGTGTGATTGCGTCCAGTGTCCGTTGGACCATCTTGCTCTCGCCTTCCACAGACACAAAATAAAAGTCAACATCTAAAACGATAAAAGTGGTGGAAGGATAGTTAGGATAACGTCTTTTCAAAAATATTTAGGAACTAAAGAGCATGCGTGTTACATGTTAGCCCAACATGATAAAAAGAAAGACTGAGTCAAATTACCAAAGAGAATATTTTGGCTGAAAAAGTTGGGCACGAGTGTGTATGGAACCTTACTTATGTATATTAATCCTCACATTGCTGTTAGTCTGTATTCATACATAATGCATATCAAACCCGCATTTTCGCATTTTCACTAGTGGGCAAAGACCTTATAAACTGATTAGTCAAATGATGTCCAGTTCCAATAGAATAATAAAGACGGGAACAGAAAGCTCATTGTCTGGCGTTTGCAAGCTAATCTACTCACCTCCACTGGCAAGCCAAGAAATGCAAATAAAACTGTTGTCATTCCTTTTCTGGACAGACCCAGGCCAGACACTGAAAGAGCCCAGTCCACCCGAGAATGTGAAAGAGACACGCTTTCAGATCTAAGAATCACTAAGTCAAAAGAACAAAGGAAAATAAATCTCTAACAAGAACTAGCAGAAACAGGAACTAAAGCTACCTCTAAGTTTCCTTCTGTGTTTGCAAGCTTCCAAAAAGCGTTACTTATCTAACACCTGTCAATACCCCAAAACCATTAGTCAAATCAATGGTGAGAAGCAAGGAGGTGACAGTGTCTCGATTTTGCAGACTTTCCACTTAACTTTGTTGAGAAGATAAAACCCACCAAACAACAACTTCAGCTTGAAGTTGGCTTATCTTTGTTCAAACACTGCCCTCCACAAACCTTAAGAGTTGAATGGAGGCCTCCCTGGGGGGCAGGGGTGAGTCTCCCCACTGCGAAGCTGTCCCAGCCATGCAGCTCGCTTGTGACCCTGGCCAGGAAGGGGCCCCAGGGCGCAGCAGACCCCTCCTGTCTCCCCGCCGCTCCCCTCAGCAGTGTTTCAGTGGATCTGCCTGTTCTGCTCCCCATTCTGTCTCCGGGGAGTCCTCTCACTCCCCCCCCTCCACGGCTCTGGCCTGCCCCCCAGATCCTGCATGGGTAAGTAAACAAAATTAATCTTTAAAAAAAACTCCACCAGAGCTTTTCAGGTCATTATGAACGCGAGGAGGAGACAGGGACAGAGACGAGTGGAAAGTGGAAGTGGTGGGACGGGCCTGACCCGGTGTCTCTCCCTCAGGCTGGCATCCTCCCTCCGCGGGGAGAGCAGGCAGGCAGGCTGCTCATGGCAAGTGCACAGAGGCCATGGCCAGAAGCAGGAGAGATGAGCTCCCGGAGACCAGCACTGTGCGTCTGGATCCAGCTACGCCTGAAGCTGAGGTGGCTGCCACTCACACGAATGAAGGGTGGTGTTAAAAAAGCGGGTTGTTGCAGTTCATAAAGGTGCTGTCATGTGGAAGAGGGCGGCCTGTGAAAGTATCCAGAGCCACCTGTCTACCTGTCCTGACAGGTAACTTGAGTTGCTAAGGGCATTTTGTTGTTGTTAGAGGTGGTGGTGATGACGGTTTGCTTTTATTGCCGTGACGTGGGCTTACCAACTGTGTTCACGGAAGGTTTGCAAAGCAGGGAGGCATCCCCTGACCTCGGGCGTCTCCCACTCAGGGCTCAGGGCCCGTGCCTGCCCACGGCTCCGGCTGCCCACTGGACATGCCCTGCAGCAGGCCTCAGCTCTCTCCACAGGGCTCCCTCTCTTCAGAGTCCCCTCTGACCTTCCCACAAGGAGGGCCCACTTTCCAACTCAGGCCCTCTGCATACCACACTTATATCCAGCCCATAACAGCCCAAACTGTAATCCTGGGGTGCACGGAGGCCAGCAGGCCTGGGCCAGACTGCAGGGCGCTCCAGCCTGCATGCGGTGTATACTGGGGGCGCAGTGGAGTTGGAAGTCTGCAAGCCCCCAGCTCCCCGTGGGGATCCAGGCTGCTCAGGGCCTCACTGCAGGCCAGGTCCGGTCTAGGGAGGGAGTCCCAGGGTTGGTGACTCCCGGGGTAGAAGGACCCTAACGGACTGGAAACTGAGACGAACAGAGCCTGGCCTAGCAGCCTCATGGGAGAAAACCCCAGAGCCACTGGGACGGGCAGCGCTGGCTGCGTAAACCGGGGGATGCCAAACTGTTGAAGACGGCAGTGAGATGCACAGGCTGCTCGGAGGCGCTGAACGAGAAC
>NW_004567107.1:1676497-1677559 GCF_000260355.1 Condylura cristata | reverse complement strand
GGGGGGGGGGGCAGCTCCCACAGCGGGCGGGGCGGAGGCTGCGGGCAGGGGCGGGGCTCCCAGGGTCTGGGATCTTTGATAAGCAAATGCAGCCCCAAGCTGCTCTCTATTGGCTGCGCTTTCACCGCCAGATTTTGACACAAATAATCAGATTGAAAATCAGGGAGGGGAACAGAAGAGGAAAAACCCAGGGAGAGGAAAAAGGAGAAGTAGCTACTTGTGCCGAGAGTCACAGTGGACGTGAGTGGAGAGCCGGCAGGCGGCCCCCAGGAGCTCCCGCCAGGACCCGCTGCTGTGCACCCAGCCAGGTGAGCCGGGCTCAGGCGCACCCAGACAGGTGAGCCGGGCTCAGCTGCTTCTCTTCCACCTGCACATCTCACTGTGACGGCTTCCAGGCCCCTTGGCCAGGCCCCTTTGCAGTTCCAGGAAGAATAAGGGGTGCTGGAAAATCTGCCCAGCTGCAAAGGGGGCTGGACAGCCTAGCGTGTGGGGGAGCCTGAGTAGGGACGCCGTCTCCCCAGCCACCACCCCAAAGCCACCTTTCAGAACTGGGTCGGCTGACAGCTGCCACCTCCGGGCACCCAGCCCAGGGCGTCAGTGCTCGGAGCCAAGCCCACACGGCTCCCCCAGGGCCCAGAGCAAGGTGCGCACTGGCCCACATAAACTGCCCCGCCCAAGTCTTTCGCCGTAGCCCCCCCGCGCCCCCAGCCACCACCTCTGAAGTCCCCAGGACCCTTTAGCACACCCAGATGCTTCCAGAGCTGAGGAGGGCACGGGAGCTCCCAGCTGCCTCACTGCCCTGGCCTCCGCGGTGGGGCGGGCGGAGTGTCGTGGGCCGCCAGGGGAAAAAGTGAGAAGGGAGAGGCCCAGGTAAGGCTCCCCCAGGGTAAGGCTCCCCCCAGGGTAAGGCTCCCCCAGGGTCAGGCTCCCCCAGGGTAAGGCTCCCCCCCCAGGGTAAGGCTCCCCCCCAGGGTCAGGCTCCCCCAGGGTCAGGCTCCCGGCCTGGGGAGAGGCCAGGGTCAGGCTCCCCCAGGGTCAGGCTCCCGGCCTGGGGAGAGGCCA
>NW_004567107.1:1671818-1675865 GCF_000260355.1 Condylura cristata | reverse complement strand
GGGAGAGGCCAGGGTCGGGCTCTCCCAGGGTCAGGCTCCCGGCTTGGGGAGAGGCCAGGGTCAGGCTCCCGGCTTGGGGAGAGGCCAGGGTCAGGCTCCCCCAGGGTCAGGCTCCGGCCTGGGGAGAGGCCTGGGGAGAGGCTCCCGGCCTGGGGAGAGGCTGTTGTAGCGGGCGCCAGCTGGGGCGCCGTGGCATGTCCTGTGTGCCGAGTGACATCCTGCCAGTGTGCAGAGTGTGGGTGCCGGTCTGGTAGCTGCTGGCTGAGCAGCTTTGCTCCCCAACTTTTCTTTGAGGACAGTGAGTGGCGACTTGTCCTGGGGTGATTCCCTTGCCCTTGGAGGCAGCCCCGGAGCTTCTTTGGCTAAAGAGGGGCGTCGGTCTCCGTTGTTCCCCTGTAGAAGGCTCTTGGGGGACGTTAGGGAGCGGCCGCTGGGCTATACTGGCTTGGGGTGCCGCTGAAAACCAGACTTCCACACAAGAGTGGGCTGGGGGCCCCGCTGGGGAGTGAAAGCCCCGGTCCAGAGGCTGCACTTTGCCATGACACCGCTCAGGACCGTGGCCCTCCGCCTCGAGCGAGCTTATTGTTGCCGTGTGTGCTGGGCTCTGCTCAGGCCTGGCGCCACCGAGCGGCTCCCGGCACCGCCCGCCTCCTCCCAGACTGACTCCGTCCCCTTCCATCCGTCCTGTCTCCCCAGGATGGTCTCCTCTGTGTCTGTGAGCTTGGCTCACCGGGTCCCGCACGCAGCGGCATCCTGCGCCTGCCTGCACGCGACAGAGCTCACTGGCCGTGTCCTCAGGGCCACGCACTGTCGCCCGTGTCGGGGTTTCCTCTCTTCGTGGCTGAGCAATAGTCCACTGCATGTCCAGACCACATGTTGCTCATGCAGTGAGGCCACCTGGACTCGCCCGCCCTGGGCTCGCCCGCGCTGGGCGCTCGTGAGCAGTGAGGCTGTAAGCTCGGGGTGCAAATCCCTACTCCCTCCCCGGCTTTCGCGGGGGACCTCCACCCAGAAACAGATCCTCTCCCTTTCGACATGGTGCTCTCCTCACTTCAGGGAAGACTTTGGAGAACCCCAAATCATGAAGGCTTCCGTCCTGCCCTCTCTGCTGGGGCCCCCAAGACGAAAGGGCTCTGGCTCCCCGGCTCCTGGGTGCAAAGGCCTGTCTGTCTCTGTGCTCCCCTTGAGTCATCTTAAACATAAGGGAAGTCCAAGGGTCCCACTGGGCTGAGAAAGCAGCCTGTCTTACCCAACCCGCCCGAAAAGGGAACCCGAGGCTGAGCTTCTCCGTCCAGGTGGGTCAGTCCCGCACCGAAGGTCACCGCCCATGCATGGGATTTGCGCACAAAGGGGAAGTTTAGAAATCTCACAGTCCAACCGTCCCTCGTGGGAGATAGAAAAGCCGAGCTCCAGGTTGGCGCCGGCGCCGGGTCAAGTTCAAGGTCACAAAACCAGACTCAGCCCCCCGGGAGGCACAGGTGCCGGCTGCGTGGCAGTCACAGGCCCCGGCCCCAACCCCGCCCGGAGTCTGGGGCAGGCCGCCCTGGCAGCGCCCGCTGTGATTCGGAGGAGGCCAGGACCCTCTATCGGGACTGGGTTTTTTTAAGAGATGTTAACGCTGCGCGTCTTTCCGGAGGTCCGATACCATCAAGACCTCTGCTTCGTGAAGAAATCGGGTTCTTTCACAATCTCTGCTCTCAGCTCTTTCTCAGAACAGGTTCGTGTGAATCAAAACGGTGTGGTTGTTAATTAACTACCGTAGAGGTGATTGGTTCCTGTTTTTTTTTTCCTTTAACTCAGCTAACAAGGGCCAGAAGGAAGTTCCCTGGGTGCGTTCAACAACCCAAGGGGTGCACTGAAGGCTGGGCCCTGGGCTGGGCTGGCCGGCTGCAGTCGCCGCGCCAAGCTTGGTGGGAAGAATGTTCGGAGAGGGGAGAAGGGAATGGAGGTTGCAGGCTCTGGCCCTCACAAAAGCGGACCCCGAGAATCACCACCCTCCAGATGGGGAGCTCCAGGAACTGGGGTGCCCTTGCTCCCGTGCCCACCTGTGAGTCCCAGAGCATGTGGCTGGGCTCTGGGTGCACAGCAGCTGCGCTGAGCGGGGTGTGCTGGGGTCTCAGCTGCAGTGGGGAGCAGAGCTTCCTAGTGAAGGCTGCTCTCACCTGCCACCCCACCCAAAGCTCTCCAGGGCCCCCCGGACCTGGTGCACTCACACTGGGGGGCCAGGAGAACTCTGTTCTTGCCCCCCCCGTTTCCCGGTGCTTAAGTCCCGGAGTCGGCGGCAGGGGGACCAGGCCCTGCCCCCCGTTCCTCCTGAGCACTGAGGGGTGCTCACCCCCCTTCACCCGATGGTCAAGAGCATGGAGGGCTGGGGGCACCAGGGTCCAGCCTCTAAGCCTCGGCTCCTCTATGAACTGGGTGACACTGACCCAGCTCCCTGCCAGCAGCTGAGGCCAGCAGGTCCTGGCTGCAAGAGCCTGTGGGGTGCTGGCCTCTGCTGCCCACCGGGGAAACCAGCCGGCGGGGCCCCTTCCCAAAGAGAGAAAGCGCGGCCCTCGGGTGCCCCGGGAGCAGAGGTGCGGGGAGCCCTGCGAGCCATCCTCTCACAGCAGGGGGGTCTCCTCTGGCTGCGTCCCACCCTTGGGGGGTTCTGCAGCCTGGAGGCTAAAGGGGAAGGAAGAGGGCAGGGAGCCCCGCCGGCGGGCGGGGGAGGAGCGGGCGGGGAAGACCGGCCCTGAGAGATAAGCCGCTGCGGGCAGCGGGCAGCGGGCGCCTGGGGAGGACCGGCCGCTGGCCCGCGAGCGAGGCTGACGGTGGGGAGACCCCGAATCTTCAGGAGGGAAGGGCCTTGCGTCCTCGGCTCCTGGTTCGGAACTGGCCTCGGTCCTTAGGATGCGCCACGCTGGGCCGGGCACGGGGGTGGCAGAGCAGCACAGCCCAGAGCTCCTCCCGGCGGACTGGCTTGCCCCCGGGCTCCGCACCCCCGGGCTCCGCACCCCCGGGCTCCACACCCCCGGGCTCCGCACTCCCGGCCCGGACCGCACGTCACATGCTCGTCTGTGGTGACTGAAGGGCCTTTCTTGCCCCAGCCACCCCGCGGTGGGATGGTGAGCTTCACCAGCAGGTCTGGCACCGAGGCCCACAGCGAGGCAGGCCAAGCTGGGCCGGACCCCTGGCCGGCCACCCCACACCCGTGCTCCCCAGCAGGGCTCTGGCCAGGAGTTGGGGTGCCTCTCCGGCCTGGTCCTGGCTCCTCTCCCGGGGCAAGGGTCTGTTGCCCGGCCCCAGCTCCAAGCTGTCCTAATCTCCCGCTGTCAGGCCTCCCGGCCTGCCCCTCGGCCTTATCGCCGGGCCCTGGCTGGAGTGAGCCGGGGCCTGACTCCTTTCCCGCCTTGCTCCTATCACCCCTGCAGCCAGCCCTGCAAGGCGGCTGGCTGGGGAGTGGTTGGGGGGCTCCCCCTCTCAGGCTAGGGGGGCAGGGAAGAGGAGCCCACAGGGCCACATTGAAGCACTGAAGGAGCATTCCCTGAGCTTCTGCCTGGACGGGGGTGGGGTGGGGGTGGGGGGTTGCAGACAGACCTGGGGCCCCAGGAAAGCCTCAGGGCCAAAGGAGACTGAGGTTCTCTCACCCCAGAGGGGTCTGCGTGGGAGGCCAGGAAGCACCACTACTCTGCACCCCACCAGGGCCCTTTCCTGACTGGCCCTCGGGGAACCCCACTGGCCCCAGGGCTCAGTGACCGGGCTGGGCGGAGCTGCCCTTGGAGTTGGGACCTACACGCCTCCTCCATCCCTGTCCACAGAGACCCCAGGCCTCCAGGTGGGGCGAGCAGGGCTCAGCTCCAGCCTTGAGCCCCCACCCACCCCCAGGCCCAGCATCCCTCCGGCCCTGGCCAGAGAGGAGGCCACCCCAGCCCTGGGGCCAGGACCGGGCTGGGACTCAGGGCGGGCTGCGCAATGTGCCACATGGGGACGCAGCCCTGCCGCCCGCACCCACAGCACAGTGCCCCCAGGAGGGCAGTGCCCAGCAGGGTGCAGGCGGGGGGGCTG
>NW_004567107.1:1669495-1670819 GCF_000260355.1 Condylura cristata | reverse complement strand
GGCCTCAGCCCCAGGTACCCCGAGAGCGCCCGGCCCTGGGACCCTTGCTGTCGGGGGTCAGGAAGGCCCCTCGCTGTCGCCCAGAGGAGAGCCGCTCTCGGCTTCCGCTTGGACGCCTGCTGGTTGGGGTCTCGCTGCCAGATGAGGCTTCGGGCGGGAGGGCTAGTGCGCGGCTGGGGTGCAGCGCGGGAAGCTACAGGGAAGACCCAAACCCTCCGCTCTGAATATTTGGGGTACAGACCAACCCCCTAGCATGATGCCACTAAGTGGAGGGGCGGCGGGACCCAACTTCCTGACTCATCCGGAATCTGCCACTTTCCACAGAGGGTCCTCTGGCGAGGTCCCAAGCTCAGGAAGGAGGCGCCTCACCCCCCTCCGACTCACCCCCGTTCTACAAGCCCAGCTTCTCCTGGGACGCCCTGGCCTCCTACAGCCACAGCTACCGGCAGGCGCCCTCCACCATGCAGTCCGCCTTCCTGGAGCGCTCCGTCAGCCTGTACGGCAGCCCGCTGGTGCCCAGCGCTGAGCCGCCCCTGGACTTCAGCCTCCGCTACTCCCCGGGCATGGACATGTACCACTGCATCAAGTGCAGCAAGGTGAGGGCCCCCTGCAGTGCCGGCTGGCAGCGTGGACCAGGCTCCTGGGGGGATCAAGGACTCCACAAGCCTGGCCTGGCCAGTGAGGGTGGGCGCGGGGATGGAGCGAGGGCTTGGGCGGCCTGAGAGCGCACAGCCAGCAGCACCCAGCCTGGCTCAGGCCAGCGGGCTCCAACCGCTAGACGCTCAGCCTCTAGATGAGGCTCCGAGGAACCTTCCAGGTCCCTCTCCCGGCCCCTGTCACAGACAAAGACGGAGCCACGGAGGGAAAGGGGCTCCCGGGACACGCGAAGCCCCAGTGGCCCTCGGGGGCGCCTTCTCGCACCCCCCCGTAGTGGGCTGGGGCAGCGGGCGGCCTGGCTCCCCTCTGCACCCCGCAACCTCATGCTCGCTCTGGCCAGGTGTTCTCCACCCCGCACGGGCTGGAGGTGCACGTCCGCCGCTCCCACAGCGGGACCCGGCCCTTCGCCTGCGATGTCTGCGGCAAGACCTTCGGCCACGCTGTGAGCCTGGAGCAGCACAGCCACACCCACTCCCAGGTGGGTGGGTGGGCCGGGGGGCTCCCTGCAGGCCTGGGCCGCTCTCCCCCTGGGGGGCTGCCGGCCCAGGGGTACCCGAGAGGGTCTTGGCCCCTGCCACCCACTTGGCCCCTCACCCCCTGGGTGAGCAGGGTGGGGTTGGGGGAGGCTGGGCTTGCCGGGGCAGGAATCCCCTCCTGGGGGCGCCCC
>NW_004567107.1:1667255-1668289 GCF_000260355.1 Condylura cristata | reverse complement strand
GGGGCAGGAGCGCAGTTCGCGGTGACTTGGGGTGCGTGCACTGCTCCCCGCTTCCTCTCCCCTGGGCGCATCCACCCCGCTAGCGCCGTCACCCCTCCGTCCATCCCTCGGTGGCCAGCAAGCGCCTCTCTTGCGTCGGGCCCTGTGCCAGGCGTGGCACCAGGTGGATCGAGGGGACGCGGCCAGCCCTGCCCGAAACGGGTCCGCACCCGTCTGCGCCCCCGTTCCCACGGCACGCTGCGGGGCGGCGGGCTGGCCGTGACACGGAACAGAAATGCGGGGCGGCAGACGCAGCGCCCTGGGGCGGCGGCCCGGGCAGCCCTGACGCACCTTGCGCCCCGCAGGTGAGAAGCCGCACAAGTGCCAGGTGTGCGGGAAGGCCTTCAGCCAGAGCTCCAACCTCATCACCCACAGCCGGAAGCACACGGGCTTCAAGCCCTTCAGCTGCGAGCTGTGCACCAAGGGCTTCCAGCGCAAGGTGGACCTGCGGCGGCACCGTGAGAGCCAGCACAGCCTCAAGTGAGGCCGGACACCCGCGAGTGAGGCCGCGCCCAGCCCCGCCAGCCGCCCCAGAGCCCGCCTGGAGGGGGCCAGCCTCCCAGGCCCCAGCGCACTGCAGGAGGCACTGGATGGAGCCCTCGGCTTGCAGGAGACGCAGGAAGGGGCGGGGCCGCGGGCAAATCGCTTTGCCCCTCTGGACCAACAGTGTGGAAGCTGGGCTGGGCTCTTCTGAGCGGAAGCTGTCGACAGGTGTAAAACCTCAGGTGTCTTCCCAAGAGCAAAGCCCAGGCGCGAGTCAGCCCAGGTGACGGGCGGGCAGGGCGGGCGGGGCCGCGCCCTGGGGAAGCTCCTCCGGCTGCTGCTGCCCACGAGCTGGGAGCCGGCCACCCCTTTCATGGGCCTCTTCCTGGCTGCCTTGGATGGCCTCACCCCGACAGCCTGCTGCGGAGACCTCGCCCCCTGCTCTGCGGCACGCTGGCTGCCCCCACTCGGCCAGGTCGCGAGGCCAGAGAAGCCAGCAGCCGCTACTCCCA
>NW_004567107.1:1661966-1666470 GCF_000260355.1 Condylura cristata | reverse complement strand
GCCTCTGAGGCCAGCAGAGATAGCGCCCTTAGCGCATCTGACGGGGGGCGCAGAGAGGTCGTCCGGGCTGCCCAGCACAGCAGACAGAGCAGAGCGGCGGCCGGCCGACCCCCCTGGGGCTGTCTTCCTTTTGCAGCCCTGCCTCCTCTCCCCCTGCTGTGGTCCCCGGGGTCGACCCTGGCAGTGACAAATCCCTCGGCTCGCAGACTCTGGGTGGCTGGTTCCGAGCCGTGCTCTGCAGAGCCTCTTCCCACACCCCCTAAACAAGCATGAGGGTGTGCAGAGGTGGGTGGTGGGTCCTGCAGGGGGTGATCTGGCCGCTGGCCGGCCCTGCCTCCTGCAGTCTGGGCTGGAGCCCAGGAGTAGAGCCCCAGGCCGTCGAGGACTGCTTGCTCCCTGCCCCCCACTGTACATGTTGAGGGGACCAGCCCAAAGCCATGCAGCAGGGCCAGCAGGAGCGGGCTCCCTCAGGCAGGGAGCGGCAGGGAGATGCTTTGCATGCCCCTTGTTTGCTAAACAAAACCGCAGCTACACAGGATTTCAGCCAGGAGGGGAGTCCTCGGGGTCGGGGCGGACAATAGGCCTTTCTTCATCTGCTGAGGTTGGGGAGATCCAGATTTTGCTTGCCGGCCACTCCCCTGGGGGTCACAGGGACCTCTGAGCAGGGGGGGCGGGAGCCCTGGATGTACATAGCAGGGAAAGGGGTCATGTATGTGGGGTGACTCCTGTTTCCCAGAGAGAAAACTCTGCAGCCACCGAGGGGCCTGGCTTGGGCTCACCACCCGAAGGCAGAAGATTGGGGTGCCAGGTGCCTGAGCTCGCCCAGAGCTGAGAGCAGCCCACGGGCCCTGACCCCTGGCCCTCACCAGGGCTGTGGCGGGGGGAGGCAGCAGGCCGCGGGGTTCCTAGAGAAGGTTCCCTGAAGTGGCACAGAGCACCCCATCAACACTGTCTCCTTCAGGCTGCGGGCGGTACCTGTTATGTGGTGGGTGTGGGGAACCCCCAGGGTTGTCACAGGAGGGAGTTCAGTTTGTGAGAGTCCCTCAGGGGGAGGGGGTTGGGGGAACAGGACCTGGCTGCCTTGGCCACAGGGCCCCGAGGCCGGGAGAGGCCACGGTGGCTCCAGCCCCCGCCTCTGGCAGCCACGTCACACAGGAGCCTGGCTGGGGCCTTCCACTGGGGCCGCGGGTCAGTTGCCCAGGCCAGGGGGCTCCATGGTGCAGGTGGTGACCTGCGAGGCTGCCCGAGAGGTAGGGGCGTGGGCTGCGTCACGCCCCAGAGCAGCCAGCCCGCCAGCTGGGGTCCAGGCCCTGAGGGACAAACTGGGAGGGACAAACTTGCTGCCATGGAAATCATTGATAAGGATGAAAATGTGCCCGGGCCAGCCCAGACACTGGCATGGGCGCTGCTTGGCCCCAGCCTGCCCCCACCAGCCCTGCCCAGAGTGGGAGTGGATGGGCCCAGGCAAGGAGGCCGGCCAGACCCTGGGGTGGGGGGCAGAGGGCCTGTCCTGAAAGCTCCCTGGAGGGGAACCAAGGGCCCGCCCCTCCTCCAGCCCCAGCCCCTGACCCCCCCCCCCACATCGCCCTGCTGAGCCCCTGCTCTGTTCAGGCAAGTGCTACTCCAGGGAGGACGGGGCGTCCACTGGCCAGACATGGACCAAGCTGGACTGGCCGCGTGATGTGGAGTGGAGCCTGCCGGGCAGCAGGAGAGATCTGGAGAGTCTTTGCAAGGCGCCAAGTCACCGGGGACAGCTTTGGGGAGCCGGGGAGGGGGACTGCAGTCAGGGGGGTGCGCTGTGGACAGACAGACCCAGGGTGTGTGCCTGCAGGTGCGACAACGCCAGTGGCCAGAGCCCCATGCCAGCTGGCCCAAGGGCTGGGGAGCGGCTCCGGGGTGGGCAGACGGACACACGGGACGGCCGCTGGACTCCTGTGTGGCAGCCAAGTCTCCCTGTTACCCCCAAGGGCCTCGGGGCCTCCTTGCCACGTCTCACCCTCCCCTCAAAGCTGGCTCCACGCCAGCAGCCCTGCGCTGGTTCCCGGGCTGTGCCCAGGGAGCAGTCGTGGGTGGGCACGCAGACGGGCTCCAGAGCCCACATAGAGGATGACCCGAAACGCCCCGGGGGGGCTGGCTGAGTGCCGGGTCGGGAGCTCCCTGCGGGGGCCAGCCCGGACGGCCGGGCTGATGGGGACACGCTCCGGGCCTGGCACCCCGGGGCCGCCCAGGAAGCAAATCTGAAGACTAGGTCCCTGCCCGGGGACCCAGAGGGCACTTCACGGGGTTCTCTGTGCCTACCCCACCTGTGTGTGGCAGGAGCCGCTGGGGGAGCGCGGGGCGGGGGGGCACGGAGCCACAGCAAGCTGGGGGCATCTCCACGCAAGCGCAGCTTGGAAACGGCCACGGCGGCCGTCCTGTCCACGCAGGGAGGGCTGGGGGCAGTGCCCGGGCTGTCCCGTGCCCACCAGCCCGGGGAGCTGCAGTGCTGGCCTCGCCTTCCTGCGCCGTGTTAACTCTGCAGCGGGCACGTGAGAACTCATCACTGGCGCAAACACGCGCCCTCCCCCACCCTCCCCAACACCTCGCCCTGCTGGAGGCCAGTCCCACCCTCCCTCAGGCTCCCTCCCCCTGGCTGACCGGCCCCCCCGCCTGGGAACCCCCTTCCGGCGGCATCTGGGTCCAGTCTCTTGGGTCCTAGCACGCAGCCTGGGGCCAGCTGAGAGCAGTCCCCGGGGGGCTGACTCCTCCTCCTCGGCATCGGGGTGAAAGCCCCCCGCTTCAGTGAGTGGACACTGGACACCCCCCGGAAGACCTTCTGACCACCGGTGCCCTTCCCCTCCTGGGGCCCAGCGGCGGTGGGGGCGCCCAGGGGAGCCCGGCAGGGCCTGGGGCTCCGTGGCGGGAAGGTGGGCAGCTGCAGGAAGACAGGAGGGAAATCTGAGGCAGGGCATGGGCCGAGCGGGCCGTGCTCAGGTTTGGCTGATAAGTTTATCAAAGGGCGCCGGCTGCCAACTGCCGGGCGGCCGCGCGGCACAGGACAGCCCTGGCGATAGGCTTCCCGGGTTATCAGCGGCTGATGCCGAGAGCAGGAGAAGGGGAGCAGGAGCCAAGAGAAATCCAACCTCTTCACCCAAAGACAAGAGCCAGGGAGGACCGAGGCCCGGGGGCCCTCCCAGCCAGTCAGAGGCGCAGCTGGCCACAGCGTCCCTCCCCGGCAGACGAGGCCCTGCCTCACCGCCCCTTCCCTGTCCCTTCCAGGCCTGGAAGGGATGGAGACTCCCCAGTTCTTCGGCAAGACCTAAAGAAAAAAACCCCTTTCTGGAAGGTTCCCCGAGGGCCGTGGAGGACACACCGCCCGCCATCCAGTCCCACCGTGCCCTTCTCCGTCCAGCGCTGGGGCGCAGGCTGGGAGGCCGCATCAGCTCCAAGCCCCCCGGGGGCCCCGCCTCCGCCTCCCACGACGTCCAGCCTGGCTCCAACGGGGCCCGGCCTGGAGTCGGGGTCACACCCCATCCCTGCTGCACAGATGAGGAAACTGAGTCCCGGAGGGAGAGTGGGCCGGGGCAGGCGGGGGAGAGCCTCTCACGGCCACGCCCCGAGTTGTAGGCCCTGCCAGAAGCTGCTGCAGAGGCCGCGCACCTGCCCCAGGCCCGCGGGGCACCACACGGGCTTCTGGGCTTCTCCCGGTTTTCCTCAGTCCTTTATAACAACATGGGGGCGCTGGGGTTGGGGGAGCAGGGGAGTCGCTGGCTTGTTCTGAGAGGGACAAGCGGGAGGGTGGGGTGGGAGAGCTGGACGGCCCTCCGAGCGGAGCAGCTGCAGGCACCTCAGCCCACGTGGGCCAGGCCACCGTCCGCAGAGCGACGTCCTGCCCCGAGTCCAGGCCAGCCTGGGCGCGGCAGCCCTGGGGGACACAGAGCTCACCCTCTCGGGCTGCAGAGCCCCCACTCAGCGCCTCCCTGTGTCTGTGCCGCCAAGCACCCCGGGGAGCGCCGGTGTCAGGGAAGCTGAGGCGGCCCTCTCCGGCCGGCCGGAGGCTCGGGCCGGGCAGGAGGGGCAGTGGGAAGGCTGGACTCCAGGCGTGTCTGCCCGGGGGCCAGGAGCCGCGTCCTCCCCTTGGGCAAGGGGCGGGCGTGGGGCTGTTGTGCTGCCCGCAGGAGGTGTCAGGCTTGTCCGCTGGCCGTGGCTCTCCCGAGATGACAGCTACGGCCCTGAAGCCCGTAGACGTCGCTGCGCGTCCCAGCGCCTGCCACTTCCACGGGGGGATATTGAGGGTGCAGAGCCAGGGCGCAGAGCTCTGGCTGAAAGTGGGGGTAGGAAAGTGCCACGTGGCAGGCTCTCGCGATGTGGACAGCCGCTGGGCATCACCGCCAGCAGCCCCGCGCTCCCGGGGCTGAAAGAGGCCGGCGCCCGTCAGTGCTGGACGCGGGAGCTCCTGGGGGTTTGATGGCCTCCACTTTCCCGGCGGGGAGCTGACGCCCCGGGCTGGCTGCCGGCACCTGGG
>NW_004567107.1:1659415-1661790 GCF_000260355.1 Condylura cristata | reverse complement strand
GGGCCTGCCCTGGAGCGCGGGTGCGGGTTGGATCCCGGCCAGTGCTCGCAGGGGCGCGGCCCCCAGGGACACGGTGGGCTGCCCTGCGGACGGCTGGCGACCGCCGCGGGCCGCGGCTCAGAGCTATTTCTGCCAAGGCTGACTCGGGACTTCCTCCCGGATCTCTCAGAAATAACACGGTTATCGCGGCCCTCAGGCCCCTTCCTCCACAAGGGACCCGGCATGATTTCTGGGGAAGGCAGGAGCCCCCGGCCCCCAGCCCCGCAAGGCCTTATCTTCGTGCTCAGCCGGGCAGCAGGAAGGGGGCGAGTGACCACCACGGCAGCTCTTCCTGCCCCGGCACCCCCTTTTGGGAGAGCGGGGGATGTGGCCCCTGGCTCAGGGTGTCAAACACCCCTCTACCCGGTGGGCTGCGGTTGCCCACCAGCCTGGGGGGAGTCAGAAATCAGGGGGGCAGAGAAGCCTCCAGCTCACGTGCCCCCAGCACGTCCTGCCCACCTCTGCGTCCAGCAGGACCTGGCCTGTGACCCGAGCAGCAGGAGCTTGGGCTGGGGGGCAGGCCGCGGGCCTTCTGTGCCCCCCCTTAGCAGGCCCAGACGCCGTCCCAATGGGAGGGACTCCTCCAGGCTCCCGAGGAGGTGCCCCCAAGACTCCGCTCAGCTCGCGTCTGCGGGGCCTACTCCAGGCTGGCCGTGGGAGGGCAAGATGCAGGACAGGGGTGCCTGGGCACCCCGCGAGGCCGAGGGCCACCAAGGCCGACCCGGCGTCAGGGAAGTCTCCCTGGAGAAAGCAGTCATCTGGAAAAATTCAAGAGAGAGAGGGGAGAATTTGACACGTCAGCGTGGACAGGGCCACCCCAAGTCAAGAACACAATAGTGCAAAGGTCCTGGGGAGGCCAGGGGCTGCCCCCTGCCTCCAGCTCTGCCCCTGAGTGAGTGGACAGCTGGGGCCAGCCAGCGCCCTCCCGGGGCCTCGGGAAGGCTGTGTGCACGGCCAGGGCCGCGGGAGGCTCCCGTCGGGCTGGGTGCCCGGCCACACTCGCTCTGGTCCCTGCTGGCTCCCAGGTGCCCTGGGCCTTGCGCCTCGGCCCTGGCCACTCCGGGCCCTTCTGGGAAGTTCAGGTCCCTAGAACTTAGCACCCCGGCAGCACGGCAGAAGCAACAATCTTAGCTGGAAACCGTCGGAGCTCGGGGTTTCCTTCAGGCCGCTCCCCAGCACCCCTGCGCCCAGCCTCAGACTTATCACTGCCGTCCAGCTGCCTCGCCCCCAGCCCCCTCCAACCACCTCCCCTGGGTGATTCAGCAAATCTTCCCTCCCTGGGGGGAAAACAAGGGTGAAAAATCACAATGTCAGATTACAAAGCCCAACTGTGGGGCAGCGCCTGGCAGAGAGATAAGAGTCCTGCCCTGCCCTCAAAGCCCCTCTGACAGACAAACCTCCCGCACCGCAGGGGGGCATTGTAGGTGAGGGGAGCCCCAGCCGCCTCCAGGGAGCCTCGGGGAGTCAGTCGGTTGGGTGACCCTGGCCGTTGGGTGACCCTGGCTGCGGTGTGCAAGCTGGGCTGAGAGGAAGTACCCTCAGCCACCCCCACCCAGCCCCTCACCCCCAATCCCCCGAGCCCCGGAGGGAGACAGAGGAGCGGGGGCTTCCTCAGAGTTTGCAAAAGGGTGCCCGCTAAAGCCATCCCCTCTGGGCCATCCCCTCTGGCACCCCGCTGCCAGCTCGGGCTGCAAACCAAACTCCAGGCAGGCCCGGTTCTGCTGGGGAAGGGGAAGGGCTGGCCTGACCGCCAGGGGCCGCCCAGGAGGGCGAGGCCGGCGTCTGCCCGAGCCTCTGGTGAGGGCTGCTTGGCACATCAGCCCGGGGGCCTCTCCAGCGGGAGCCCGGGCACCCAGGCTAGAGTCGCAGTCCTGGAGACCCCCGGGCCCCAATCCTCCTGCCCCTCCTCAGAGGCCACACGCTCGCTTCCCCCAGGGGAGGTGGGGGAGGGGAGCCACGCTGGGTCCTCTGCTCTGGCAGCACCCACCCCCGCGGCCCCAGCCCCATCCTGGGGGGCGGCAGTGGTGGGCAGACCCAAGTGTCCGCAGTCTCTGCTCCCCATGTCAGCGCTGGGGCTCAGCCTGGGTTTGGAACGAGCGCGGCTTGGGGACAGTGCTGGGCGCACAGTGCTGAGTATCTGGCCGTCTCCCCTTTATCTGGGGGAGCTTCGGAGTCCACAGGCATGGCTAGGTCAGACGAGGTGTGAGCAGGCCTGGCGCCCGCAGCCCAGGGCCCATCTAAGCCCCCAGCGGGCTCGCCTCTTGAGCCTCCTCGCCCCCGCCGGACGCGGGTGGGTGGGTGGGAGGGAGACTGGCAAACACACCCAGGGCCCCGGC
>NW_004567107.1:1657873-1658460 GCF_000260355.1 Condylura cristata | reverse complement strand
GGAGAAGGCGGTGGCGACCTGCCCCATCTGCCTACTAGAGGGTTTGGGTTTCCTTCCCAGAGCAACCCCGAGCCTAGGCAAGTGGGGGCCGCAGGCGAGCACGCCTGCACTGCGGGAGAGCAGCGCCCCCTGGCTTTTGCGGGGGTGGGGGGGCTGGGGAGGCCATCGGGAAGCCCAGCAAAGGCAAGGGGCAGAAGCCCTGGCCCTGGGGCAGGGGCGGAGGGGGTGCTGGAGGCGCAGCTCCCCAACCCCCCCAAGCAAAACAGCTCCCTGATGGGCCAGTGTGTGAGGATGAGCTGATGCCCGGGGTGGCCTTGACCCCCACGGGGCCTGACTTCGTGGGGGACAGATTAGGAAAGCTTGCAGCCCCAATGGGGAACGCTGGGCCTTTGACCCATGCGGGCCTGCGGGTGCCTGGCCCCTGGGCAAGGTTCAGATGAGGAAGCGCTGCCCGGCTTGACACAGAGCAATTTCCATGATAAATTGTCAAGTGAGCCCCAAGGTCTGGTGGGGTGAGCAATGGCGCCGGGCACTGATTTACAGCCCAGCCTGGAGGTGCAAGGCCACAGTGTCTCCAGGGCAGCTGT
>NW_004567107.1:1656488-1657258 GCF_000260355.1 Condylura cristata | reverse complement strand
CACCTTCAGAGCCCTGGGCCCCGTCCACTGGTGAGATGACCCACGCACGGGCGGCTGGTCATTCTTGGGGCGCTCGGAATAGTCTCCATCCCCACTGAGGCAGTGATTACACTCACCTATTTGCAGACCCATCAAGCCACTTAAACTGGGTGTATTCTATTGCGCATAAATTACACCCCAATAAAATTGATGGCTGCGGCTAGCTTGGTAGTGTTGCGCTTTAACCTGTTGCATCACCAGGGAGGGCCCTGGTATATAAGAGTGTATGCATTCTGGGGTGTGGGCAGGCGTGCGGGGGCACATGTCGGGGCACATGACAGGAAAACAGCAGTGCAGAGGGCAGGGGGTGTTTGCCTTCTACTGAAGTGGGGGAAGGCTCGATCAGGAATTCATATTGTAAACTTTAGGTCAGTCAGAAAAAGTGGGTTGTGCATGGTAGTGGGGAAGACAGGATAATAAAATATCAGAAGTACAAAAGATTGCAACAGATAGACCATATTACATTAAAGACCAGGTGCCTCCGGCTAAGACAGGCCGAGAGGGAAAACCACACCAGCCCTTGCTGCTAAGGACAGACGCATGTACAGAGAAGGGTTGACAGTGAATAGCTGGGAATAGCTGGCCCACAGCACGCAGCAACCTCTCCTGTCTCCCCGCTGATCCCCTCAGCACTGGATTTCAGTGGATCCGCTTGTTCTGCTCCCCACTCTGTCTCTGAGGAATCCTCTCACCCCCGCACTCTGGTCTACCCCTCAGCTCTTGTATGTATA
>NW_004567107.1:1653843-1655443 GCF_000260355.1 Condylura cristata | reverse complement strand
TTCTTCCTTTTTAAGGCCAAATGCTACTCCACATGGCACTTCTTTGGGGCAGGAAGTGTTTGGGTTGTCAACCTGGGACCTGGGACCACAGAGACTAGAGTGATGTGGCCGCAAGCCAAGGAGAACAGATGTTCCGAAAGCTGCGAGGGGCCAGGAAGGATTTGCCCCGGACCCTTCAGCGGGAGTACACCTCCAGAACTGTGAAGATAAATTCTTGTTGGGTTTCAAGTCGCCAGTTTGTAGTTGCTTGTCACAGCGGCCACAGGGCACAAGTGCAGGGGGCAGAGTTCTTGGGTTTCCAAAGCACATCCAGATTCATTTTTGGTCTTTTCAAAACATTCTGTCGTGAGTGCGGCAGATTTTCTTCTCTCTCAAGTAATGGAAGCCACTCCCTGCCAAGCATTCATCCCTGCCACCCCCATCAGGACAGGTCACCCCCTATTCTCCTCACCATTCCTGATGGGGGTCAGAGACCCCCATTCCCAGGCCGGGCACTCTCCAAGGAACTGAAGACAGGCCCCACCATCACGGCAGAGTGGTTATATACCTGCTGCCGGGCACGTGGCCAATGCCAGCATGGTGTGAGCCGCATGGGCTCCGATGATGCCCGGCCGAGCCTGCGTCTGATTAGCACAGACAGACAGCAAGCCCCAAGCTTGGGCTGGGCTGGGCGGTCAGCTGCCTGCTGCCTGCCCTGCACGCCCCACCCCTACTCGAGACACCGGCCAAGGTCTTCTCTGCGCGGTTAGGAGCGCTGGTCTGGAGTGGCGTGCAGATGGGCACTGCCGGCGCTCTCCGTCCGCTTTCCCAGCTTCCAAGCAGCGAGGAGGTGCCTGTCCCAGGGCCCAGCCAGGCCCCCGGGCCCTGGGCCCTCGCCGACCCCGCGCAGCTCCCTCTCTGTCCCCTGTCACTGCCCAGACGGCCTCGCTCCTCCGCCACGTCTCGCACCCGCGGCTTAATGCTCTGATCTCCGCTCGGTTCCGCGTAGCGCCCGGCGGGCAGCAGGCTCCAGGGCACCGGCCAGGCGGCGGGGCATCTCCAGCCGCAGCCCCTCGTCCTCTCCTCCACCGGCCGCTAGAAGCCGCGTCCTGGGGCGGCGGTCAGGGGCGGGAGCCCGAGGCAGAAGGACCCGCCGGGCCGACGCGGCCCGGAAACCAGTTCCGCGCCGCGACCTTCCCGCGCAGAAAAGCAGGCCGGAAGTCCTCGGGGGCCCGCCCCCCGCCGCCATTGGTGGACTTGGACGAATGGGCGGGGAGCCGGCCTCGTCCTGTCTCTTAATTGGCTAATCTTTGTGCAACCGGCCTCCTCCTGGCTCTTCATTGGCCAAAGTCGCGGCCGGCTCAGGGTTCTCATTGGCTAAAGTCGCGACAGCTTCTAGGGCCCTTCGCGGGTTGGTGCGAGAGACTGGCCGTCGCCCGCCCCTCGGGCCCCCTTCTCCCCTCCCCCGAAGCGGAGCGCTGGGTGGTCGCTGGCCGCGAAGCCCTGGGCCCTCCCTCGGGCGCTGGTTCCTGCAGGCCTTCGAGCCCCGCGAGCGGCGACGAGGCCGGGACGTATCTGGGCGGCAGCACCGAGGCGAGGCCTCGGGCGCGCGCGCACGCAG
>NW_004567107.1:1650338-1653378 GCF_000260355.1 Condylura cristata | reverse complement strand
TCAAGAACGGTTGGTCTGTAAGAGAGGAGGGATGTGGAACCCGGCCCTCCTTGCTAGGGCTATTGTCTTGGTGCCCAGGGCTTCTGCTGGCCAAACTAAATACAGGGTCAGGCAGGGGCCGCCCATCAGGGCGCAAGACCTGGTTTGGGGGACTTACGGGAGCCGGGAGCCAGGACCTGCGGCAGGCAGACGTGCACTGGCACGATCCCCAGAACCTCCCACTTGTGAAGACTAGCCGAAAGTCAGGCAGGAATAGGGACCGGGGACAGTGAGCTTTGATTAGCAGGAACTATGGACGTCCCCCCCCTCCAGTCCCGAGTCTCCACCCCAGCTGGCCCCAGACCGGATGAGGCACCCCACACATGTACATTCCCCACCTGCTTGCGCACCTTGGCGGGACCCATTCTAAGTGAAGGTGACACGACCCCGATGGGGCTGCACCTTTGAGGGATCGGCCACGAGCCCGGGCCGTGAGCTTCCCTTCGCCCCACGTGGCTCCCTCCCCAGGCTGCCACCCGCAGGCCACCGAGGGACAGAGCGTGGGGGTACTGGCTCTAAAGCAGTGACGCTGGGGTGCGCGTGCCGGCCCCTCCTAGGGCAGGTAGACGCTGCCACCGCCCGCGTGGGACAAGGCAGTCCCCGCTTGCTCAGAGGCCTGCGCAGACAGCTGCCGGGAGGCGGCCCAGTGCTGTCGCCCACACCTTGATGGCCTCTCCTCAGAGACGCCCACCTGCCCGTCCTGCCTGGAGGGCCCTGGCGGTGAACCCTGCCTCCTCACCCCGTTAACTCCGATCTCAGTTAGCTCGGCGTGTTCCTGTCTTAGCCGAGACTGAAAGTCGCTGTGAGCGGGGCTTGTCCGGGCCTCCCTGCCACGGGCGCCGCTTCCAGACTAGTTTCCAGGCACGACCGAGTCCCCAGGTCTGGTGCAGTGGCCATTCCTGTTCCCGTTTTAGCTGATGACACAGGGAAGGTGGCCGGAGGCCCGCCCTCTGCCGCGCGGGCCCTGCCGCCGCTTCCCCGGCCGCTCCGTCCAGAGCCTGACCTTGGCGTAGAGCACAGATGCCGCCGCGGCCCATCAGTGGCGTCTGCCCTTTCGCCCTGTGCTCCCGCGGCCGCCAGCCCCTGCTGTCCAGCCGCTACAACCTGGGCCTGTGGAAGAGAGCCCGGCCGCTCACTCGGGCCCTCCGTGGCCCTGGGCACCTGCTCCGAGCCAGGCCGCCTGCGGGTCCCCCCAGCCCGGGAGGCTCAGGCATCCGCCTGGCCAGGAGGGGTTCTCCAGCCCCAGGCGTTGCCTGAGCGCCTCCCACGGCGGGCAGGCCCTGTCCTACCTCGGTGCTGCGCCCGCAGAGCCGCGAGGTGATGACGGGGCCCAGTGAGCTGTCGGGTGGCGCTACCAGATTCACCCTGACGCCTGCGCGGGGCACGCGGCTGAGTGCCTGGCCGAGAGCTTTGCGTGCCGGCGTTTAATATTTGGGGCAGTCCTGTGAGTCAGGCTCCGGCTGCCCCCTCTGCCGGGAGAAGGGGCCCAGACGCGGGGCAGATGAGTAGCAGCCAGTCAGAGCCCCCTCCTTGCGCCTCGAAGTTTCTGCATGTGGCTGAATACCAAGATGCTGGGCGGGGGCAGTCTGCAGATGGGACGCCCTGCACAAGGCTCAGGACACCCACACACCCGGGTCACAAGGCTCAGAACCCCATAAACGCGGTCGGTGATACCGCCCCAGGCCGCGCCGGGAGAGTCGTGTGACCCCGAGTTGCGCCTCGGTAGCTGCTGGCTCTCCCTGCCCATCAGCTGTACAGCCCCGACGAGGGAGGGACTGCCCGTGGGCTGGACCATGAGTCTGGGAATGAAGGGCTGAGTGTCGGTCGGGGCGCCACCGGCCTGCCGGGGGCAGCAGCTCCTGGCCACGGGCCCCGGCCCACGTGTGTCCTTGGCCTCGCCACAGATCTACGCGGACCCCACCAAGAGGCTGGAGCTGTACTTCCGGCCCCAGGACCCCTACTGCCACCCTGTGTGCGCCAGCCGCTTCAGCACCAGCAGCCTGCTGCTGCGCATCCGGAAGGCCAGGCAGCCGGGGGGCCAGGGCCCCGAGACCCGCCCGGCGGCCGCCTTCCACATAGAGATCCTGGGCATCATCTCCACCATTTACAAGTTTCAAGGTCTCTGCCAGACAGGCCCAGCACTTGGGTGGGTTTGGGCCCCGCCCCGCCTGAGCCGCGTGCGGGGGCAGGGACAGGAGCACTGCCCAGTGCGGCCAGCGGCTCCCCGCCCGGCGCCGGTGCCCGCCACCTGCACCCCTGTGCTGCTTCTGAGCAGCTGCCCCCTTTTTAAGCCCACCATGGGGTCCCAAATAAAAGTGGCCTCAACTTCCCACCCGGTGGCGCCGAGCCTGTTCCTGGGCACGGCTGCTGCCGGTCTCGCTCCCCACAGCCGCCATCAGCCGGCCATCGCTGCCCTGCGGCACCGCGCCTGCCTTTGCGCCTCAGCAGACCGATAGGCCCGAGGGTCCTCCGTGGGTTTGCTGCCACGGAACCCCAGTCAGGAGGCGGGAAGGGGGGCTGGGAAGGGACCTACGGGAACTCTGGGGCCGTCTAGTTGCGCCTGCCACGCAGGGGCCCAGACAGGGAAAGCGCGAAACGGGCCCACGGGTGGGCGTCCACGTGTCGGCCACTCGGGCCCGTGGGGCCGCCCACCGTGGGGCCGGGTTCCCCAGGGATTCATCTGCGCACTCGGGACCGCGGGCCGGGCCGGGCCTCCCCGTGCCGCTCGGTGGGCGTGACGGCCGCGTCCCTTCAGGGATGTCTGACTTCCAGTACCTGGCGGTGCACACGGAGCCCGGCGGCCGGCACGTGTCCATGTACGACAAGGTGCTGCTGCTGCGGCCCGAGAAGGAGCGCTTCTTCCAGCAGACCCTGCCGCTCTACATCCCGCCGCCCATCTTCTCGCGGCTGGACACGCCCGTGGACTACTTCTACCGCCCGGAGACGCAGCACCGGTGAGCAGCCCGGGGCTCAGAGCGGGGCCGCCGTGCCGCGCGGGGCA
>NW_004567107.1:1648462-1650214 GCF_000260355.1 Condylura cristata | reverse complement strand
CGGGAAAGCCGCAGAGGCCGCCGGGAGGGCTGGTGGCCGGTGTCTCCGGCTGTGGGGGTGCCCGCACTGGGATGGAGGTGACAGACAGCGAGGGTACCCCCGCTTGTGCTTTTCGGGGGTCAAAGAGACTGAGGAGTTTGGAGGTGCGCGGGACTGTGGGCGCCTGGCGGGATTTGGTACGTTAATAAGCGGCTGGTCAGGTGACGGGCGCGGCTGGCCGCCGACAGGGCGCGGCTCCCGCACCGCGGGGTCTGAGGTGTGGGCAGCCGCTGCCCCGGGAGGCGCCTGTGGCGCTGACGGAGTCTGGGGCGGGCGTGGGAGGGACCTTGGGGAGCCCGTGTCCAGATGTGCGTCCTCGGGGCGACTCTGGCCTCGCCCGGGCGGGGCTCAGGGCCCCCTAGGAGCAGCTGCGTGCTGCCAGCGGGACAGGAGTACCCCGGAAGGACGCTCCAGACCAGAGCGCTCGCTCCGGCTAAGGAACAGTCTGGGCCAGCGGAAGGGGTGAGGGGTTCAGAGTTAATTTCAGGGAGAAATTATTTTCCTTGAAGAAAAAGACCACCGAAAGGTCCAATCATTTCCCAAAACACAATTGTCTAATGGGCCCCACTGGCGCCCCAGCTTCAGGGACCAGCAGCCCCCCCGGGGCCGGGTGCCCTCAGGCAGGAGGGGCGTCGCCCCTCCTGCACCTGCAGCCGCCCCAGCTCTCGCCCCCACGCGCTCCCGCGCGCTCACCCCCTGCCACCTTCTCTCGGGAAGCGTGGACTGGCGAGAGGCGGCGGTTCCGGGCCTGCTCGAGGCTCCGCCACTGAGCAGAGCGGCCTCTGCGGAGCGGTTTCTGGAGCGTGTGGTCATGTTGCCCCCACAGCATTTTACTCTTGTCACAAACAAACAAAAACAGAAAGAGCAACAGCCCCCCGTACTGCTGGTCCCGGCACGCCCCCCCCACTGCCCCGCACTGGCTGGCAGCGCCTCCGTCACTTCTGTGTCCCGCGGGGCCGGCAGGCAGCTGGCGCCTGGGGGGGCGCCCTGGCCCGGGGCCTGTCCTCCCTGCGGGTCATGGGTTTTCCAGTGCGGAGAGCACCTGCCTCTTCTCCCAGGCCGCGCTGATTGCTCGCCGCCCACTGGCCTTCCTGGCTAGCGGCGCTGCTGGGGTGGCCTGGCCGCCCCCCGCCTGGCCGGGGAGGGCCGAGCCCTCGCCCTCCGGTCCCGGGACGTCGGGGGCAGCCGGGGAGCGGGGCCTCCCTGGGACAGCCGCCTGGCCGGGAGCGAGCTGCCGGCTTCCTTCTCCGCCTGGGCTTCGAGGACGCAGCCTTGCAGAGGGTGAAGCCGCCCGTGAGGACGGGTTCTGGTGGGGTCACCTCGGAAAAGGCCGGGGAAAAACCACGCTGTCTGTCACAGGCGGCAGCTGCGCCGTCCCTGTGGGGTGACGCGGGGGTGGGTCAGGGGCCGCGGCCGCCGGGACGAGGCTGGCTCCCGCGCAGAGTGGGTCTGCGGAGGGTCGACGGCGTCTGTGCCCCCGGCCCCCCGCTCAGCGTGAGCTCAGCAGCCTTGCTCACGCCTCCCTGGCCGCTCCTCCCCCACGGGCCGTCCTCAGAGGGCCGCTCTGCGCCCGGCCGCTCACCAGCCCCTCGCCTGCAGGGAAGGCTACAACAACCCGCCCGTCGCCGGGGAGAACCTGATCGGCCTGAGCAGGGCCCGCCGCCCCCACAACGCCATCTTCGTCAACTTCGAGGACGAGGAGGTGCCGGCCCG
>NW_004567107.1:1640977-1648262 GCF_000260355.1 Condylura cristata | reverse complement strand
CCGGGGTGGGTGGAGCCGCCCGGCCCACGGCGCCCCTGCCTTGCCCGCAGCTGTTTGACATCCGCCCCATCTGGTCACGCAACGCCGTCAAGGCCAACCTCAGCGTCCACCCTGACAAGCTCAAGGTCCTGCTGCCCTTCGTGGCTTATTACATGGTGAGTGTCTGCCCGGCTCAGGTGCCCCCGGTCGTCCTGGCCCGATGCCCGCTCTCAGAGACCCAGCGAGCCGGTGCCCGCCCACAGCCGCTGCAGGGCCCTGCTGGCGGCCAGATTTGGGCAGCTTCAGGGTTGAGGAGCAGTTATTTTCCTCTCTCGGAAGGGACTGCACGTTTTAGCTGACCTCCTGTCCAGAATGTTTTAAGGCCCGGTCACCAGGTTCCCGTTCCCGGTCCTCCCTGGAGGGGCTCCTGCCTGTGAGGAGCAGCCTCGGGGTCCCTGGGGACGGACCTGTTTGGCCACGGAGCCCCTGACCCACCCGCGCTGCCTCGACTCAGGCTCCCGTGTCGCGTGGGCCGTCACCTCCAGCGTCCTCCTTGGCGCCAGGATGAGGGGGTTCTGCCTGCCCCCGGCCCCTGGTGAGCCACAGGGGAGGCCAGCGTGAGACAGGACGCGTGGCGGGTACGGGAACGGCCCGGCCCCTGTCCTCGAGGCCAGACCCCAGAGGGCGCCGTGGCCTCCCAGCTTGGCCTCTCGCCCTGAGGCCCTGCCAGCGCCTGTGGGGCCAGGACAGCGGCAAAGGCCGTCTCGGCCCTCTCGGCCGTGGGGGCCCGGTCACTCCATCAGACGGAAGCCCCGGCGCCGGCGCACAGGCAGAGCTGGGGTCCCTGGTCGGGCCGGGACTCTGCCCCGGCGCTGGCGTTCTTCCTGGGGGCCGAGGGAGGGCACTGGCCACCGCGTTCTCCCACGGTTCCCAGATCACAGGCCCCTGGAGAAGCCTGTGGATCCGGTACGGGTACGACCCCCGGAAACACCCGGAAGCCAAGATCTACCAGGTGCTCGATTTCCGAATCCGCTGCGGAATGAAATACGGTAAAGATGACCGCGACCCTGCGCCCGCCCTCCTCTCCCGTCGCCACGTCTCGGCCTGTCAGTGGACAGACGGGGCCTCTCCCCCGGGAGCGCTGTGGGCCGGACTGCGCCGAAGCGAGGGCCTGCGGGCCACGGCCCCTCACGCTCCCGGGCCACGGGCACCCAGGCCGTGCGGACGCACAGCGCTGGCCCCAGGCCACTGCCCGCGCCCCGAGTGGCCAGTGCCCCCTCTCTGGGGCTGCCCGGGCCTGCCCCGTGGCGCAGAGCCGGCACTGACGGGGGGCGGGTGGCCCTGCCTGACGCGCCCCTGGTCTGCAGGCTACGCCCCCAGCGACATGCCCGTCAAGGCCAAGCGCAGCACCTACAACTACAGCCTCCCCATCACCGTCAAGAAGACCCGTGAGTGCCCCCCACTGGCCGCGGGGGCGCGACGGGCTCCGGACGGGCGGGGGCGCAGGCCAGTGGGGGGCGGCCGCCCCGTCTCAGCGCTGCTGTCGCGCCCGCAGCCAGCCAGCCCGTCACCATGCATGACCTGAAGCAGGGCCTCGGCCCGTCGGGGACGGCCGGCGCGCGGAAGTCGGCCTCCAGCAAGTACAAGCTCAAGGTGGGCCGGAGCGCCGCGGGCTCCGACGTGCCATGCGGGCCTGGGCCGTGCCAGGCACTTCTGCCCGGCCGGAGGGCGGCCGGGGGACAGTCGGGGCCCACAGCCCCGTCTGCAGCGGCGGGAGGTCCTTCCCGAGGCCCAGTGCTCACCGCGGGAGTCGGCCGCCTCCCCTGGGGTGGCTCAGCACGGGCCTGCGGGAGAGGGCGGTGCGCCCGGGCCGAGTGCCCACACCATCTCCTGCTGGCTGGGAGGTGGGGCCGGCGTGCCCGGGCACCTGGTGGGGGGTGGGCATGGCTGTGGTGAGCCAGCCTGTGGGCCTCGGTCCCAGAGGTGGGCAGGGAGACCGGGCAGCGCCTGGTGGGGCCGCCTAGGCCCCGGGCTGTCACCCGGTCGGCCGCTGTGTCCAGGCCGAGCGCTGGCCGGGCTGCTTCCCGGAGGCCTGCACGTGGCCCGGAGCGCCTGACCCCGCCGGCCGCAGCTCCGCCTCCCGCCTCCCCCAGGACTCCGTCTACATCTTCCGGGAGGGGGCCTTGCCGCCGTACCGACAGATGTTCTATCAGCTGTGCGACCTGAACGTGGACGAGTGAGCGCGGGCGCGGGACGGGGCGCGGGGCGCAGGGCGGGCTCCCCGGCTCTCCTGTGTGCCTACAGCAGCTCTCACGGCCCCTGGGGAGAAGGACCCGTCGGGCTTGGGGTGGGCTCAGGCTTGGTGCCCCGAGGCTGCGCCCCAGCCCTGCCCCTTGGGGGTGTCGGCCGCTCACAGGCATCGGGAGCCAGCCTGACTCCCAGATCCTCAAGTCCACTGCTGAGTGGCGGCGACAAAGCGGGGCGTGGGGCGCGCCTCAAGCCCAGCCGCAAGGCCGCGCGCTGCCAGCTCCCTCGCCAGCCGCGCGCTCTGCTCCTCCCCGGCCGGCCCCCGGCCGCTCCCAGCCCCACTGGCACCCAGGACCCCAGCCCGGACTTGGCCCCGCCCAGGTTGCAGAAGATCGTGCACCGCAACGACGGGGCCGAGCGCGCCTGCAGCGAGCGCGACGGCTGGTGCCTGCCCAAGACCAGCGACGACCTGCGGGACGCCATGTCCCTCATGATCCGGCAGACCATCCGCTCCAAGAGGCCCGGTGAGAGCTGGCCCTCCCCTGCGCGCCCCTCCCCCGCCGGGCCTGACCGGGCTCCCGGCTTGGGGACGGGGACAGCCGCGCCCCCGCCGCCAGCTGCTCCCCAGGCCGTCACCGGCGTGGCGGCTCCCGGCAGACGCCGGCAGCTGCCAGCAGGCCCCGTGCCCGTCCTGCCCCAGGAGCCCCCTGCGGCTCAGCCTGCAGCCGTGGCTGCCGCGGGCTCCCTTTGGGGGTGACTCCCGCCTGTCCCCCCAGCTCTCTTCTCCAGCCCAACCAAAGCCGACAGCGGGAAGGAACAGCTGACGTCCGAGTCTGGGGAGGAGGAGGAGGATGAAGAGGAGGAGGACTTCAAGCCGTCAGACGGAAGCGAGAACGAGATGGAGACGGAGATTCTGGACTACGTGTGACGGACGCGCTGGGCCTCCCTGGCCCCGCAGCCCTGGCCTGTCGAAGGAGCTGGCACACCAGGGCGCCCTGTGCCACCCCACTCGCCGGATGGCGCTCGGAGGCCCTTGGGAGAGCTGGGCCCGGCCGCCTCCGCGGTCAGGCACCCCAGCGCCTCCCTCTGGCTGAGACTGCTCCCCCTCTGCAGGCGTGGCGTGGGGACCCGGCCTGGTCGGGGGCCAGAGACTGGCTGGGCTGCAGCCCACCAGGCCAGGCCGGCCGAGTCGTGCTTATTAAATGTGCTTTCCCGGGAGTCGTGGGCCTCACTCGGGGCCCCCGCTGTGCCGGGGGGGGGTGCCGGACCCTACACAAAGGCCTGAGGCCCCTCTCCAGGTGGGGCGCAAGGGGAGGCCCTGTGGCCTCGAGCCCGCCCCTTCTGCCCCAGGGGTGCGCACCGGGGCCCAGGAAACAGCCCACCGCAGCGCCTGGCGCACCGGGCAGCACAGCTTCCTGGTGGCTCCGGGCCGGGGCTCCCGCAAGCGCTCGGCAGCCTGGTCGTACTCGCCGCCGCACCTGGGCCTGCAGGCCCGGCCCCTGCCCACGCCACCCCTCAGCCCTGCGCATGAAACGGCCCCAGGAAGGCCCGCGTGGGACCCTGCCGGCCAGTCCCACCCTGTGGGTCAGCCCGAGGGTCCAGTTCCCACGCCTTGTGGAGGAGCAGCTGGCCAGGTGGCCTGCCCCAGGCCCTCCCTGCAGCTGGCCCCGAAGCAGCCTCCCTGAGGGGAGTGACCCCCCCGTGCCCTGGCCGGGGGCTGCGGGTTCTTCCCACTTGCCCTCACCCAGGCGCCGCCGGGGTCTGGCCCCATCTCCCGAGCCCTTGGGTCCCCCTGAGAGTCTGAGAAGTGAAGGGGTGGGGACCCCCCTTCCCACACCCATCCTAGCCAACCCCTCCCGCCACCCCATCTCAAGTTCTGGCCCCACGGAGAACGGATTTGCGACTCCCCACTAGCTCCAGGGGCGTGCCTGCCTCAGCCCCTGCCCTGGCTCCACTGGGGTTGCTGGGAGGCCCCGCAGAAAGGTCCTGTGGTGCCACACAGCCAGCCCCCCCCCATGTGGAAATGGCGTCCGGACACCCCACGCTGAGCACGGGACAGTGGCCGCTCTGGCGTTTTTCTGGCCGGGACTTTGTGTGCACAGAAGCCCGTTCGCACAGCAGGATCCCAGTTGAAACAGGATTTCAGGGTTAGCTCCTCTGACCTGACACCGCTTCCTTTCCCACCTACGCTTAAAGCCGGGGCGTCTGGCGGCAGCGGCACCCCCATTTCTCCTGCAATACATGACTTTGAAAGGGGAAACAGACTTCAGGGTCGGCAGCCAGGTGCAACTGTCCGGGCTGCAGGTGCGAGTGGAAAGCCGCACTGTCCCGGCAGCAGGCCAGCGAAGGCCTCCCGCCCCCACGCTCACACGGGGCCTCCACGCCCCACTCACAGGGCCCCGCACCTCCGGGGCGTTTACGGGCTGTGGCTTAGAGTGCGAGTTCTCCACCCGGTAGCGAAAGTCACACGCCCTGCCCGGGCAAGGGGTGAGCTGCAGGCCCTGGCACCAGCCAAGGTGAACTTGGGGCCGCGTCTCCCAGCGCAGTGGGTGGGCCCGGCGAGACGAGCGTGGGCGGCCCGCGGCGGCCGGTAGCCCTGCCTCTGGTCTGCCGCCCCTGCCGGTGTGCACGGCGGCACTTGCCCTCAGGACGCGCTCGAGCACAGGAAGACCGCAGTGTCCACCTGAGCTGGTGCGGGCTGCGTCCGGCTGGGCTTCCCGCCGGTGGACACGCCATCCAGACCTTGACACTCAGCCTGGACTGTGAGGAAGGTCACAGGCTCCCATGTGCCCAGCGATGGCCGTGAAGACGGTCTGCAGAGAACCAGCATACGCACAAACCGACGTGTCCAGTTTTGGGGGCACCCCAGGCCCCCACAATCTGCCCTCCAACTTCCAGCAGGTCCACGGACCAGACGCAAATGCCTCCACAGCACGAGTGATAAGAGCCCAGTGACAGAAGCGGCCTGAGAGCCCAGCCGCAGATGCGTGTGTGACAGAGAGGCAGGCGGGATACTGTTAAGCTGTGGCTAACTGTGCAGGACCTCGAGGGCACCTGTCCGCCCTGGCTGATGCTGCGCACGGGTGAGCGCCCTGCCCGGTACGGCCAGCGAAGCCAGCAGAGCACAGCGCGCTCTGTCCTGCAGACAGCTGCAGCCCACGACTTTGTTTCAAGCAGAAGCTACAAGAAGCCCCAGGTCCGGCACAAACATGCACCCCAGCCCTGCGCCGGGCACATTTCCTGGGCACGTTTCCTGTTTTTCCCTGCACCTACAGACCCCATCTATACCCATGGGCGGTCCTAACAAACAGACTCCGGACTCCAGACCTGCTTCATTGATTCCCTCGTGTCTCCGAGTCTCCTACATTCGGGCGAATGTAGCAGTCAGCACACCCCTCGATGGGCAGTTTTGGGGGCACCCCAGGCCCCCACAATCTGCCAGCAGGTCCACGGATCAGGACGCAACGCCCGCCACAGCACGAGTGGCAAGAGCCCAGTGACAGAAGCGGCCTGAGAGCCCAGCCGCAGATGCGTGTGTGACAGAGAGGCAGGCGGGGTACTGTTCAGCTCTAAGAAAGATGGCCTCGCCGCCGCGACGACAGGGCTGGGGCTGGCGGCCGATGCCCCGTGGAAGAGCCAGCGGGTGACGGACACGGGGAGTACGGCGGAACGGAGGTGCAGACGCCCAGACCCCGAGGAAGCCTGGCTGGCTGCCTGAGAACCAGAGGGGCGGCGGGGGGCTTTCAGGGGAGGTGGGTGCTCGGGGCTGACGGTGTCTGCAGAGTGGGGACTCGCTCCCCTGGGGCAGATGCGCCACTGTGGGCAGTGCCACTCAATAGGAAAGTAGCTGTATGAATGGAAAATGCCCATTATCTCAAATCACCTCCTGGTAACGTTTTTTACCTTATTTGATTAGTAAACGCAGTTGAAACGCACATGCGTGTAGTCTGCGTTGATAACGCGGAGACACAGCTGTCTCAATACACTGGACTGATACTGAGCCGCTCAGGCTTCTCGGCGCTGAGCCCATCACGTGAACCTGAAAAGGCCCCGGGTCCGACACGTGCACACACGTGGGCGGGGACACGGCCCACGGACACCCGTGGGCTGCCGTGGCTCTCCACTGGCAGCCTGAGCCCGGAAGGCGCCCCGACGCGAACCAGCAGCCCCACGCCCGATTCCTCTCTAATTGTTTCTGGAACTTGGCACAAGTTAAGGTTACGTGGAGGTTTCTAGAACTTCCTTTTGCCCTGATCCCTAATCTTACGGATTAAGTCTCAGGCGCGTGGTTGAGATGCTCGCAGCTGTCCAGACAGCAGCAAAGCCTCAGGTTCCGGCTTCTCTCTCTCCCCAGCATCGGGTGCTCTCCGGGGCCCCCGAGTCCCCACAGAGCGAAGGGCCCACACGGTTCCAGTGACCAGGCGAGTGGGAAGGGAGGTTCTGGTAGGTGGACAGGGACGCGGAGGGGTGGGCTTGCAGGGACAGGGCTTGGAGGGAGGGCTGCAGGTGGCCAGGGCAGGCAGGAGCGGGAGGCATTAGGGAAGTTTGGGGACACCCCACCTTTCCCAGCAAGGCCAAGCAAGCTGAAAATAGCTCCAACCACAGAGGAAGCAGTCAGGGCCGGGCGCACGCAGCCAGGGGGCTCGGGAAGCGGCTGAGCGGAGAAGCCGGGACTGACCTGGCCTGGCGCGTCACGCCAGGCCCCGGAGGCCACACGGGTGCACACCCTGCCCCTTCAGACACGTGTCCAGAGCAGTGACGCGGGACCCAGCGACCCCAGTCCATCAGACGGGCTGGAGATGCCTCAGAGACCTGAGTGGTGAGCGAGGGTCCGACCAGGACGCCCTCCCCGTGGGGGTCACGGCACCCCGACCGCAGGGGTGAGCCAGAGCCAGACGGCGGGCACAGGGCCCGCTGAGGCCCATGGCTTGCAAGGCCGCGCTCGGCCCCCAGGTGGGCAGGGCTGGGGGCCCAAGAGCCCCCAGGGGGCTGCAGGAAACTTGGGGGAGAGGGGTCTGGCCCACGGGTGGACAGCATTCCTGCGAGGCCCGCTCGGGGC
>NW_004567107.1:1637947-1638794 GCF_000260355.1 Condylura cristata | reverse complement strand
GGCCCAGAGGGCCGCCGCGGGCACACAGACACTTCCGAGGGGCAACTTCCCGCCGGGCACTGGCCTGGCCCTCGCCCTCCGCGCAGCAGGGCTGGTCAGGGAAAGGCCCGGAGGCCTGGGACAAGGAAACTGGGGTGGAGGGCGGCTGGAGCTGGGACGGCCGGCCGGCTCTGCCTAGCTTAGGGCCTCCAGGCCTGGGGGTGGCGAGGGGGGCCGCCCACCTGGTGCAGCGAGTCTGTGGCATGTGAGGGAAGGACGGAGGGTCGGGGCAGGCTCCGAGGCCGGACGGCCGCTTCCCACTGGCGACTCTAAGCAGGAAGCCCCCGGGCAGGCGGTGGGTAAGCACCAGCCTTCGGGGTCTCCCTGGGGGACCTGGCGCCCTTGGGGGGACACTGCTGGCCGCCACCTCGTCGGCACCGGAGGGCAATGGCCGTCATGGTGGCCGACGGCCACGGCCTCTGCCCGCCTTCCGGACGCCCTCTGGGGTGGGGCCCGAGAGCAGGCCACCCCAGGCGTGGGCGACAGCCGGCGTCTCCCGCGGAGCAGCCGTGTCTCGCGTAGCCTGGCCCTCCTTGGAACTCTCGGGGGTGCTCTTGGGCCTGCTCGGGTGGCCCTCCCCGGTCCAGCCCGAACCCCGTCCTCCACTCCCAGCTGGGTGCCGTCTACACCGAAGGAGGCTTCGTGGAAGGTGTGAACAAGAAGCTCGGGCTCTTCGGCGACTATGTGGACGTCTTCAAGGGCATCCCCTTTGCTGCCCCCCCGAAGCCCCTGGAGAAACCCCAGCGCCACCCTGGCTGGCAAGGTGGGTGCACGCAGGTGCCGGGCAGGGCCGCGCGGGGCGGGGCGG
>NW_004567107.1:1636555-1637619 GCF_000260355.1 Condylura cristata | reverse complement strand
CGGCCGGCCGCCCACACGCCGCTCTGGCTGCCCGCAGGGACCCTGAAGGCCAAGGACTTCAAGAAGCGATGCCTGCAGACCACCATCACGCAGGGCAGCTCGTACGGGGAGGAGGACTGCCTCTACCTCAACATCTGGGTCCCCCAGGGCAAGAAGGAAGGTCTGCCTCCCCCACCCCGCTCTTCTGTGGGGGCCCTGCCCCGCGGCTGTTCTGGGGCTCCAGAGCCCAGCTCCCCTGAAGCCGGCAGGGAGGGGCTCCCGGAGCCGCCCCCGGCCAGGGGTCACCCGCTGCTCCCCCACCTCAGTCTCCCAGAACCTGCCCGTCATGGTCTGGATCTTCGGGGGCGCCTTCCTCATCGGGTCCGGCCAGGGGGCCAACTTCCTCAAAAACTACCTGTACGACGGAGAGGAGCTGGCCACGAGGGGCAACGTCATCGTGGTCACCTTCAACTACCGCGTCGGGCCGCTGGGCTTCCTCAGCACCGGAGACGCCAACCTGCCAGGTGTGCGCGGCCTGGCGGGCGTCAGTGGGCCGGGAGGCCCCTTGTCCCCAGCCCCACGCCCCAGAGGGCCCAGAACCCCACTGGCGGAGCCGGGCCGCCGGAAACTGGCCCGAGACGTGGGCATGAGCAGCTGCCGGCCGGACACATGCCTGAGGCCGGGGGCCCCGGCTGGGGCCGGGCACAGCCCGACAGGCACAGGGTGGAGGTGGACACTGAGGGGAGACACGCAAGAGGTGGACACTGAGGTCGCCAGGCCCTGCCCGTGGCCTGCCTCCCGGGGCCCCGCCCCCGCCACCCAGGGGCGCCTCAGTCCCGTGTGGGGGCGACCCCGGTCCTGATGCCGGCACCCCCAGGTAACTACGGGCTCTGGGACCAGCACATGGCCATCGCGTGGGTAAAGAGGAACATCGCGGCCTTCGGGGGGGACCCCAACAGCATCACCATCTTTGGGGAATCGGCTGGAGGCGCCAGCGTCTCCCTGCAGGTTTGGGGGCTGCTGGAGGGAGACCCCTGCCCAGCGGCTTGGGAGGAGGCGGGGGAGGGTGGGGCTGAGCGTGCGGG
>NW_004567107.1:1635290-1636249 GCF_000260355.1 Condylura cristata | reverse complement strand
CCCTCCCCCGGCCTGCCCCCCAGATCGCCGGGAAGGTGGGCTGCCCCGTGGACGACACCTCCAAGCTGGCCAACTGTCTGAAGATCACAGACCCCCGTGCTGTGACAATGGCCTACAAGATGCCCATGGTGGGCATGGAGTGTGAGTGGGGGCCCGGGCGGGGTCACTGCCGGAGAACAGGAGGGGGCCTGGCGCCCCAGGCACCCACCCCATTCCCACCGCCCTCATGGTCACAGCGGGCAGGAGGGGCCGGCCTCTTCGGCCTTGGGGGGCCTCACGCCTTTGAGAAGCTGACGGACGTCTGGGCCCCACGGTCAGGGACACACATAGGCTGCTGCCTGCACAGTTTTAGGGGATTTGGGGACCCAAGAGGCTTTGTCCAAGCTGGCCGTGCATTCTTCCCTCACCCACTCACCCAACGTCCACTAAACCCATGTGGCCCTGGCCCTGCGGCCAGGACCTGTCCCCAGGAAGGACGGGGTGCCCAGCGGCCCCCACTGGGTCAGCATCATCGGCCCAGAGGCCGGAACCCGCCCTGGCTCTCCTGGCCAATGGCGACGGGGGCCTCGTGCGCCTCTTTGCCGAACCCCAGAAGAGCGAGGCCAAGCAGCCAGAACAAAGCATCTGGCGCCCGAATCAAAGCAGCAGACGAGGCCAGGGCGCCCCCACAGATCCCCGCACGGGATGCCGCCTCCGCGGGCCCCGGCCCACAGCCCAAGTCCCAGGGCCCAGGAGCCCTGAGGGCCAGAGGCAGGAGCCGCCCCTTGGCTCGGGGGCGGGTCTGGGCGTGGGCGGCGCCTTCCGAAGGTTCGAGAAGTCCGGTTCTGCCACGCAGACCCCCTGGTGTACTACCTCGGCTTCCTGCCCGTGGTGGACGGGGACTTCATCCCCGATGACCCCATCAACCTGTTCGCCAACGCGGCCGACGTCGACTACATCGCGGGCACCAATGACATGGA
>NW_004567107.1:1632850-1633790 GCF_000260355.1 Condylura cristata | reverse complement strand
CGCGGAGAACAGCAACTACCTGGAGATCAACAAGAACATCGACGCCAACTCCATGAAGCAGCACCTGAGGGCCGAGTTCCTGCACTACTGGACCCTGACCTACCAGGCGCTGCCCACAGTGGACAGCCAGGGGCCCGTCCCCGTGCCCCCCTCCGAGGACTCCGAGGCCGCCCCCGTGCCCCCCTCCGAGGACGTTGAGGGGGTTCACATGCCCCTAGTCATCGGATTCTAACGTCCTGGCCCGAGGCCAGCGCCCCTGGGCCCCCGAAATAAAGCCTCCTCTACCGTCTGGCAGTTTTCTTTGCCCCTCGATCAGTTTGCAACTCCCCCCGTTACGTGCATTTCTAGTTTGACCTCAAACCCACAAGTACTCAATTGGGGGTCAAAAGAAAACCCCTGGAGACCAGCAGAAAATGCCCCCCTTTCCTCCAAAGCCGTGGGAAGGCAGCGGCTGTCGGGGTCAGGAAACGGCCGTCTAAGGTGACGCGCGGCACAGGCTGGCTGGACGGTTTCACGGGCACAGTTCGGGGCGCGAGCCCGTTCCCACGGCCGAGTGACCACCCCTGCGCTCCTGTGACGCCTCCGTCGCCCCCCCGGCCTGCGGGGCCCCTCGGTCGTGACTCGCGCTCCCCAGCCCCCACCTGTTCTACTTCTGGTCCCCCGTGCCAGGTGGTTTGGGGGCGTGAAGAACTGGGGTGTCACCAGTGCAGCGGGGCGTGGGAGGGCTCACCAGAGAGTGGGGTGCAGAGCAGCCTCCGCCCGCTATTTCCTAGGTGGCCCCGCAAGGCGTCCCGGGCTCATCCACTGTCGGGCAGAACCCCCTTCCCCTTGAGGGGGGGCGCCGGGCAGGCTGCAGGGGCTGCGGGCGCGAGGCACCCCCTTCCGGGCTGCGGCGCCCCGCTTCGGGCTGCGGCGACTTGTCCGTCCACCCGGACACGCC
>NW_004567107.1:1629820-1632235 GCF_000260355.1 Condylura cristata | reverse complement strand
GTTACCTCTGGGGTTCCAATGGACGCCCTAAGCTTGGTTACCTCTGGGGTTCCAATGGACGCCCTAAGCTTGGTTACCTCTGGGGTTCCAATGGACGCCCTAAGCTTGGAACAGCCAGTTTGAATGACACAGGCGTCCCAGCTGTGCTGGCCCTCTGCTGAGCACGCTCCGAGGCTCTTTTCCTTCTGCTCACTCTGGGCGTCCCTGACGGCAGTGTGGAGCCCTCCGACTGCCCACCTGTGTGCCAGCTCCGCTTCGTGTGCGTGAGGCTGCTTGCGCCCCCCCGCCGCGATTTCTCCTGGCGAGCGCCCAGTGCCAGCTGAGCCGTCCTGTTCGCTGCGTGGCGCACAGCCCACTGCATCCGCTAACACAGCCGCCCTGGCTCCCCGTTCACGGGGCATCTCTCCTTCCCCCTTTCCATCTTGGCGATCCAAATACCGCAAGTAGGCAGATCACGTCCGCTAATCCGTTTTGTCCACTCTGACTTTCCATTGGCGAGTTGAACCCACTTACGGGTAAAGGAATTTCTGGTAACGAAAAGGCTACTGACGTCCTGCGTCTTTCACGTCTTTGTCCCTCGGCCTTCCCATGGTCACTAAGTTCCTGGAGCACACCACCCTGATGCCCGACCTGTGCATTTCTGAGGTGCTATTTTCTGACAGGTCACCTTTGGGATTACAATTAGCGTCTTCAATTTGTAGCAGCCCACTGTGAGTAAGACCGGCTGCCTTCGGCGGTGCGCCCCCAGCTCCACCACCGCAGGCCCCTCCGCGCTCTCTGACGGCCAGCCTGTCCCGTGCAGTTGCCGCCCGCCACGCTCACGCCGTCTCGGCACCGCCTTCCGGACGTCATTCAGGCGAGGGGCTGGGGCGGAGTGCAGCAGCAGACCCGCACGCCGCCTGCGTGCTCGTCTCTTCCCGAGGCTCTGACTGCGCCCCGGGGCCGGAGGGCGCCCCGAATCAGCGCCGGTGGGCAGTCTCTTCCCGGCGCTTCGCTGCCTGGGCTCGGCGGGACGTGGGAGCTTCTCCGCGGCCCCTCTTCCGACATCACTGCACACAAATGCCACTCGCTCTGCATCCTGCACCGTACGGGACTCGCTCCGTTTCTGGAAAGTTCTGGAAGCATCCTTTGGTTTCCCTCGGTGAGCTGACGTCGGCTGTGACACTGACTGTTCGACATCTTTTCCTTTTATCTTTTTCTTGCCTCATTGCCCAGAAGGACTTCCAAAAGTGAGCAATAGTGGCGCTGGGGACGTCCGGTCTTGTTCCGGCCAGGCTTCCGGCCTCTCACCCTTGAGTATGAGGTTGGCTGTGGGGCGGCCTTTTATCCAGCTTTTGTGATATTTAAATAGGTCCCGTTGATCCCCATTCTTTGGTGAGTTTTTATCTAAGTCACGCTGGCTCTTGCTTGTTGGTGTGATTTTCGGCTGTGGTTGACCTGGTGAGAGGCACCGAGTTGCGCCCTTTGAACCAGCCCCGGGCCGGTGGACTGTCCTGCTGGACCGTCCTGCTGGACTGTGCGATTCAGGCGCCGCCCTCTCCTCTGCCTCCTCCCCTCCCCCCTGCAGCGGCCACCAACCTTCATTCTCAGCCCCTTTCTGAGCTCCTCGGTGAAGCATCTGGATCTTCCTATGGCCACATGTTCATCTTTGGCACGGCTGTTTCGGGGGGCCCAGGCTCCCCCACCGTGGGTGGGGTCTCGAGTCTCGCTTCTGCCGCTCAGCTCCCGGGCCGAGTGCCCATCCCTGAGCTTTCTGAGTGGGCTCCTTCTGACAACTTCCACCTCCCTGTTAAGTTTCTTTTTGTTTCCACATCCTGTGTCCTTGCGTTTTTTTGGTCCATGGTTTCCAGTGGCTTTTACCCGGCTAAGTCATTTCACACACTGGGCTTCCTCGTAGCATCTGTCAAATATTTTCCCCGTGATGAAGCTTTACTTTCCTGTTGCTTTCACGCCGTGTGTTCACTGGTAACCGGACCTTGAGTACCTGTGTGGAGCGTGGGCTTCTGCGCCCCTGTGGGCTGCTCCTGCTGCTGGCTGGGCCAGGGCCTTGGCCCCCCCGGGGCCTACCCAGCCCCGGCAGAGCCCGAGTTCTGCCGACTCGCGGCCGGTCTGCCCCGTTTGGGGTGCGAGCGTGGCCAGGCAGAACGCCCCCTTTCGCCAGGCACCCCGCCCGTGTCTGTGTGAGGCTCCAGCGCCCAGGTGGGTGCCTGGTGGGTTCGCAGCTCCCGGCTGTCTACAAGGCGAGACGGGCCCTGGCGCCCCTCCGGCCACCGCTGCGGACAGACGCGGCCTTACGGCCTCCGAGTCCCAGAGCTGTCGGCCCTGTGTGGCGCCTCCACCCCGAGACCCCCAGGTGTCCCGGGGAGCCTCGGCGCTGGCGCCCCGTGCGTGAAGGGGGCCCCGCGGCGAGTCAGG
>NW_004567107.1:1628233-1629218 GCF_000260355.1 Condylura cristata | reverse complement strand
CGGGGCTCCGTGCCCACGGCCGCGATCCCTGGCGGGACAGCGAGGCCTCTGGGTGCAGAGAGCAGAAGGCACCTACGGCAGCGAGTGGCCCACGGAGGCCGGGTCAGCCTGCCCACGCAGGCCTCACTCCCGGCGGCGGGGAGGCGGGCGGAGTTGGTCCCGGGGTGGTCGGGCCGGCCGGGGCCCTGCAGTCCCAGTGCCGAGCCGCTGGTCCGTCAGACCTGGAGCGGGCGCTGCTGGGCGGGCAGCGCGGCCAGTCAGAAGATGCCCTTGGCGATCTTGAGCCCCTTCTGCTTCATGCGAGGGAGCGTGGAGCTGGCTCCGTGCCGGACCTTCGCCCCCTTGCTGAGGGTCCGCTTCTTCAGCACAAAGTCGTAGTTGGCCGCCGAGTTCATGGCGTAGAACACGTTGGCGTTGTCGGGAATCTTCAGCTCTGGTGGGGCAGGGGCAGAGGGGTCAGTGGTGGGGGCTCCAGGGGGTCCCTCGGGACACGCACTCCCTCGAGAGCCCCCCGGGCAGGCGGGCCCACGCTGGACACCAGAGACGCAGGCCCCGCTGCAGCAGTCACTGCGTGGGGGCAGAGGGCTGGGGCGCGGCGGGGTCCCGTGCCCGGCTGGAAGGAAGCTGGCTGTGGAGCCCCCCGCTGCCCGGCCGGGTTGCCGGGGCCATTGGGGTTTTCCGGTTGGCGAGGCTCCTGGAGCCCCAACCTCCGGCCTGCTCAGGAGGCGGTGCCTGTGCCAGCGAGGGCTGGCCTGGCCTGCTGCCCGGGTCGGGCGCCCCGCGGGCCCTCCCTCCCCCAGTTCCAGGTCCCCTCCGCCCTGGGCCCCCACTGCTGGCGTCCGGGGCAGCCCCTTGGCCCGGGGGGGCCGCCGCCTCCTCTTCGGGACGGGGGAGTCCCCCGTGCCGGCCGCCTCCAGCGCATCGCAGGCCAGCAAGGACGCCAGGTCACGCAGGGGCCTCTACGGCTGCCCGGCTGGCGGCAGGG
>NW_004567107.1:1626293-1626797 GCF_000260355.1 Condylura cristata | reverse complement strand
CCAGGATGCTCTTGTACATGTTGCCGTTGTCCACGTCCAGGCTGACGCGGATGATGCAGCAGTCGCCCACCTGCTGGTTGTACAGGGGCAGCGCCGGGCCGTGGCCGCAGACGCCCGAGACGGAGCGCTTGTGCGAGCGGCCGGCGGCCACGGGCGTGGTGGAGGCCGAGGAGGAGGAGGTGCTGGAGGCAGAGCTGATGCCCGAGGTCTCGGGGGACGACTGGGAGGTGGACTCCCAGAACTGTGGGGACAGCGCCGTGAGGGGGGGCCGGGGCCTCCGGCGCGGGCGGGGGCGCGGGCAGGGGGCGGCCAGGCACCTTCTTTTCCTGGGCGTCCGGGGACTCTGGCGCAAAGCTCATGTTGATCTCCTCCACGTCAGAGCTGGACGAGCCGGCCGAGTGGACGCTGAGCGCGTCGGCAGCGTCCCCGCTGCTGAGGTAGGGGCCACAGCGGAGCTGGTCGCAGGACCGGGAGTGGGCGCTGCCGCCGGCGCTGAGCTCCGTG
>NW_004567107.1:1624138-1625928 GCF_000260355.1 Condylura cristata | reverse complement strand
CTGCGGAACCAGGCCTGGAAGCGCCGGTCCGGCGAGATGCTGTAGCTGTTGCAGGCCGACTGCAGCAGCCTGATCTGCGCGATCACCTCGAACTCCTGCGACGAGGGGCGGGGTGAAGGCCGGGCCACTGGGCGCGGCCAGCCGGAGCCCGAGGCCTGGGGAAGGGGCACTGGGTGGGCCCGGAGGGATGCCTGAGGGAGCCTGGGTGGAGCTGTGGGGGCGCGAGTGGGGTGCTGGGTGGCTCTGGGCGCACGAGGCCAGTCTCCGGGCCCCTCCTGTCTACCCCCACCCCTGCCCCCCGTTTCTTGGGGTCCCCTCGCTATCGGGGAGGAAGGCGGTGAAGCCAGTGAGTGTCCCCAGGTGGGCTGCGCTGCTCACCTTCCTCCTCTTCTCGAAGTTGATCAGTCTCCCCTGCAAGGCAGACAGCCAGGGCGGTCAGGAAGGGTCCCTGCGCCGCCCCCAGGCCGCACTGCCGAGCCCACGCACTAGGGGGCAGGAGACTCCCAGCACAGGGCCTCCGGTGGGCGCTGGTGCCCCGGGCGCAGGCCCTCCACCCAACGTGGCCACACACCCTGGCCTCCGCCACAGCGGAGGGGCCGGGGGCCACGCTGTGTCCAGCTCGGCCAGGGCCTCCTGCTGCCCGGGGCTCGCCGGCAGGGTGCCGACCCCCTACCGCAGCTGCCGACCCCCCACCACAGTGCCGGGCGCGGCCACCGGCTCACAGGACGCGGTCCCCAGGCGGCTGCCCACGGCCAGCTCACTCACATACAGATAGTCCTTCATGGCGGTGTCCAGCATCACCAGGTCCGTTAGGAACGTGCCCAGGTAGGGGACGGTGCCCTGGATGACACCCTAGGGCGGGGAGGGGCCCGTGAGCAAGGCCAAGGCCCCTGGCCCCACCCAGGCCGCCCAGGCACCAGATGCTGCTGGCCAGCCCCCAGGCCCCCGGTCAGGCCGCACCTCAAGCTCACACCCGAGACCCGCTCGGCCTGGCAGCGGCCACCGGCCCCGAGACAGCAGGGCCGGAGCAGGCCACGGGTCAAAGGCCACCCCGCGGGGCAGCGGGGACAGGCCCTGGGAGGCCGCCCCACCCGGGCCGCGCACACACTCACCGTCTCCTTCGTCCGCTTCTGGGCTCTCTTGGGGTTCACCTCCAGGGTGGCAAACTTGGAGGTGCCCTCCTGCCAGGGGGACGGGGTCAGCGAGGCCTTTCCCCACCCCACCGTCTGCAGCCCCGACCCCTGACCTCAGGCGGGCGTGAGGCCAGACGCCGGCGGCCTGCGGGGCCGCCCGTGAGGCCGCCCCCGGCTCTCCCCCGGCCTGGGCTGGGGAGGGGCCTCCCAGCCGCCAGCCAGCTGCCAGGGAACCAAGCAGGGCGCTGACCTGCCCACCGCCCGCCCTCTGGGGGCCGGCACACAGCTCCGAGCTCACCTTGATGAGCAGCTCTCTGCTGAGCGAGTAGTTGTTCTCGTCGGAGAAGATCTCCGACAGCTTCTGGAAGATGCGCATGCTGTCCCTGGGGGGGGGTCCGGCTCACTTCAGCGCCCAGGTGTGCACACGGCTGCCCCGCTCCCACTGAGCCACGAGGCGCCCGGGGCAGGGACCCGGCCGCTGACCGCGGCCAAGGCGGGGAGGGACGCCCACCTGGAAACCTCCTCCCACGTCTTCTTCAGGCGGTGGATGGAGTTGCTCTGCAGGGCCGAGAGGATGGCGTAGAGCGACGAGAAGTTCTTGAGGACACGGCACTCCTGGCGGGCGGGCCAGCGTGAGGCGGGCGGCGCCGCGGTGCC
>NW_004567107.1:1614808-1622546 GCF_000260355.1 Condylura cristata | reverse complement strand
CCAGCTGGGCCAGCAGGAGGTGGGCGCGGCGCTCCAGGTCGGAGCCCGGCATGTTGAGCTGCACGTAGGCCACCAGCTGCTTGAGGCAGGGGAAGTCGGGGGGCTGGCAGAAGTCCTCAGAGTACTGGTCCAGCCAGGTGCCCAGGATGGAGGAGATGGCACTGGGGGGGCGGACAGCAGAGTCAGGCCTGGCCGCCAGCCACGGCCCTCCCGGCCGGTGCAGGCCGCGGGGGGCGCGGGGGCCGGCGGCGTGGTGGGGAGCGGCGTGCTCTGCCCCTCCCGTGGGAGAAGCCCAGGCCGCGGCCCCTAGGGAATCCCGGGGTTTGGGGGTCAGGGTTCCGCTGCCATGCCCCACCCCAGCCACCGCCCGCGAGCGTCCACTCACTCCTTCAGCTGGTCCTGGGGCCCGCCGTCCCCGCTGGAGTACGGGAGGACGCAGCCGTATCTAGAGGAGGCCGTGAGGGCGTCACACCTACCATACCTGCTATGAGGCCCAGCGTTACCCCCACGAGAACGGAGGCCCGGCGAGGGCAGGGGCTCTGGGCTGCTTTTCACGGGCCGGGCCTCACGCCCGGCAGAGGCCTCACGCCGGAGCCCCCCAGCTCACGCCTGGGAAAGCTGGAGGCGGAGTGAGCCACGGCCGTGGGGCGGGGGCCGAGGCTGCGCCCCCGGGAGGGAGGGGCGAGCGGGGACTGAGAAGCGGCACGGCCCGGGGGTCCGACTGCCCACGCTCACCACCCACCCAGAACCGGCCTGCCAGGCTGGCACCGACGCGCCCCCGTCTCCCGGACACCAACGGGCAGGGCGCTCGGGGGGGGGGGGCCCTCACCTTCTGAACAGCAGGTCCAGCACCCGCTGGGTGGTGGTGAAGGCGCGGTAGGTGCACAGGAAGATGGTGACGTAGGAGAGGTCGCTGCCCTGGAAGGCGGGCACCAGGTGCTCCACCAGCCGCTCCAGCGTGCCCGCCTTCACCGTGCGCACCCTGCAGGTCTCATACAGGTTCAGGGCCGACTCGCTCTCGCACTGCGTGAAGCAACACCAGAGGCCCATGAGGCGGCCGCCGGCCAGCGAGGCTGGCCCTCAAGGACCCCAGACGCGCGCAGAGGGGCCACCCCGGCGGAGGCTGCTCAGTCTTGGAAGTCGAATTCCACAAATGTGGGTGCTCTCAGCTGAGAGGGTCAGCTGGGTCTGTCCGTGTCTCCAGTGAGACTGGACAGCACCGGAGATGAGACCACAGTCCACAGACCGATCCCCGTGGTAACTGGCCTCCCTTCTAGAATGTTCTGCACCCAAGCTTCTAACTGACAGGGCTCATGGGCTGCGCAGCCCGCGCTCCCAGCCCTTCCGCGGGTGACGGTGACGTGGACGGAGGCCGGGAGGGCCGCCGGGGACCTGGGGAGGGCAGTGACAGCAGACTGGGGCACACCGAGAACACCGAGGTGGTGTCTGCAGGGATTCTGTTGCCGCCCACCGCCGGGGCTGGACACTGAGCGGGGGGCTGGGGAGCAGGGTCGGGGCCCGAGGCAGCTGGGCCTGGGCTCCCACACTCACCCCGAGCCAGCGCTGACCCTTGTTGGGCCCCTGATGCACCTGCACTTTGCGCAGGGAGATGGAGTAGATGACCCCGTTGACCAGCTCCTCGCCGATCTCCTGCGTGGAGCTCTGTGAAGACAGCAGAGGGTCAGGGCCTGCCCCGGCGGCCTGCGGCCCGATGAGGCACACACCAGAGCCACGGGACCGCCAGAACCTGGGCAGGTGGGCACTGCGCCCACCCCGCCAGCGGCGGCCGGGTGTGGACCAGACCCACGCACCCCGGGGTGATCAGACGACCGCGGGGTGAACACGGCGCCGCAGGCATGGGCCCCCCAGCCCCAGGCCTGTGCCCCGCCCCAGCAGCCCGCCCTGGCGCAGCAGCCGGGTCCGGAGTAGGCGTGGGCGCTCTGGCCACCTCCTCCCCCCGTGCACTCAAGCCCTGTGCCTCTGCGCACAGCAGTCCCGCTCCGTCTGCACTCGTGCGGGGGTCAGGAGAAGGAGACCGCAGTTGGGGCCCCGGGACCCCGACACCGAGGCTTCAGCTGAGCCCGGAGCGGGTCACAGGCTGCCCCCGACCTTCCGGGAGAGAGAGGCCCTGAGCTAGGAGACAGTGCCCTCCCCCGGGCAGGGGCCCCTCTCGGGAGCTCGCGGTGGGGGGCCTGGGAGCAGAGAGACCGACCGGCTGTGGCAGTCAACACCGCCGGCCACGGAGGCCGCAGGCCGCCGCCCCAGCCGCCGTGGGCGTGACGCTCAGGGAAGGGCAGCTCAGCCGCGCGTCCCCCTGCCCTCGGCCGAGGCCGGACCGCTCGCCTCCGGCCCCCCTGCGGGCTCTGGCGGCCCCTAGCCGCAGCCCGAGCCCGCTCCTGCCCGCCCAGCCTCCCGCGTGCCCACCCGCGGGAAGCGCCGTGGTCACTTGCGGCCACCTCAGGAGCCAGCCCTCTCCTTGAAGTCAGAGTGGAGGCCGCAGGCCGAGACCCCCAGAGCAGCCTCCACGGCCACACCCTGACCGCCCACGCTTGGGGGCTCCGGCCCGCCCTGCGAGGGGGAAATTCCTCCTCCCGACGCAGAAAAACTGAAACAGATGCTCTCCCCTGCCCCTCCCCGCACGGAGCCCCCAAGGAGCCGGCCGTGAGGCCAGTGACGACAGGGCTGCTGTCCACCCACCAGGGCCCCTGGCGCGGCCGAGAGGCTGCCCTCCCCGGGGGCTTTCGCCACCGTGGCCCAGCTGGAAGCCAGGCAGTGTCCAAGCTGCCCTCAGCCACCCTGGCGGGACCGGCCGGCCAGAGGCACTGGATGGCAGGTCCTGGGAACCCGAACAGCACCCTGCTCCCAGGACTCCGGCCATGCCTGCTGGACAGAAGCGCTGCCCGGGAGGCCCGGGAGGCCGCACCATCCCCGGGGTCTGAATAGCGCTCCCCAGCCAGCCCGCGCCAGCTGCCCGGCGTCATGTGACCCAAGCCCCTCCCCCACCCAGGGCCCCCTGCGGGGGGGCAGGACGCTAAGAGCCCCACGTGCTGGGGGGGCAGTCACCGCCCTGCCACACAGAGGGGGCGCTGTGCGGCCTGTGGGCGCTGACCCGTCCCCTGGGCCCTCAGCGGCGGCCGGAATACAGCCGCTGGAGCAGGGCTGAGCGCGGGGCCGGCGGGAGGTGGCAGAGCAGGGCTGTGCGGGCAGCGGCCCCTCCAGGGCCAGAGCAAAGCCGCCAAGCCCGGCCTCTGCCCGGGACCCGCGGGGCAGGCGGCCCTGGCCCGAGTCAGGAGCGAGGCCGGGAGCAGACGCGCAGGCGGCACCCCACTCCGGCAGGCGCCCCAGGGGTGTCCGGGCAGGCAGGGCTGAGGTGCTGGGGGACAGAAGGACGCATGGACGCCATGTCGGGGGCAGCCCCGGCGGTGTGACCAGCCCGGGACCCACACGCTGGCCGCGCTGCCGTCACCCAAGGGGAAGTGGGGACAGAGGGAGGCAGCCCAGCACCCAGCGCCCCAGCGAGCAGAAGGCGCGGGGGCGGGGCCCCACAGCCCCTCACAGCACAGCCGGAGCCGGGTCCAGGAGGAGGCCTGGGGGGCGTCACCTGATCGGCCTTCTCGGGGTAACAGGCGGGCAGGAGGCTGCGTCCCTGGCGGACTGCAGGCCCAGCCCGAGCCCCACCAGGCAGGACAGCGGGGTCCCCAGGGCCCTCCCCAGGCCTGGACCTCTCCCAGGAGGTGACCCAAGCTGCGCGGTGGAGACGGCCCCCCGATCCTCATCACCCATTCCGGCTCAGATGTGCACTTCCCCGGGGAAGTGGCAACTGGGCCCTGTGACCCAACCACAGACGCTCCTCGGGGTCAGCCGGGGCTGAGGCCCCGGCAGGCTGCACACGCCGCTGCCTACCACCCGGAGGGCAGATGGCGGGGCGCCCGCTCCCGTGTCCAGGCGGGCAGGCACCAGGCGCCGCCCGCCCAGCCACACCAGGTGGTGGCCTGACCCGAGCGCAACGGGCCCGTTCTGCTCAGGAGGAAGGTGGACGCAGCGCCCCCCGGCACTGCCTGGGCCCGGGGCACAGGCATGGACCCTGGTCACGGCAGGACTCGGGGGGGCACCGGGCAGGTGGGCCGTGGTCCTGGCCCCGTCACCGTGGCCAGAGGTGGCCGACTGGGGACCTTCCAGGGTGGCTGGCAGCTTCGGCAACTCCAGAAAACAGAGCTTGGGGGCCAGCCAGTGCCGAGCCCCACAGACGCTGACCCATTCCTGAGGGCCTCCCCCAGTCTCCACACTGCTCAGTGGCGCTTAAAGGAGAGGCAAACCTGCCTGGGTGGAGGAAGGGACCCCCAAGCTGCCCGCGCGGGCACGCCTGGCAGCTGAGCCCTGCCCCCGGTCACACGGCCGTCCCAGAGACACGGGAAGAAAGCGGGCAGGGAGCGCGGCCATCGGGAGCCAGGCAGGGCAGCAGGGCTGGGATCTGAACCCTGGCCCGTGACTCTCCGGGCCGAGGAGACACGCCCGGGCCCGGCTGCGGCCCGTGGCCCCAGAGCCGAGTCCTGCCCTGCTGACACAGACGTGGCTGAGGCCAGACTCGAGAGGAGCCTCCCGGCCGCAGAGCCGAGGCGGCAGGGTGGCCAGATCCTCCGCGGACGGCCAGGGCCCCGAGGCAAGGACTGGCCCCAGCAGCCTCGGACCTGGGGTCTGGGCTGCAGCCACGCCCCGGCCCGTCCGAGCATGGCCGTGGCCTGCGCCGGGCTCCGTGAGCTGCCCATCAGGGCTTGGCGCCACTCTCAGGCCCCGACGGGAGGCTGCTGCAGCTCAGGGCAGGAGCAAGGCGGGACCCGCGTTCCGAGGGGCCGGCGGGCTCCCCGCTCCAGAACCCACACTCTTTCCTTTTAGGGGGCTCCAAGTTCCTGACCAGCATGCCTGACCCTGACCCTGGGTTCAAAATGACATCGCTGTGCCTCTAGGCATGGGCATCCCAGAAGAGGGAACCCCAAGGCGGCACCCACTGCCCAGAGCGCCCCACAAGGCCCTGGCCCAGCACCCGCCTGGCCGCCCAGCAGCGCCGGTCAGCAGCCACTGGCTGCAAAGAGGCCCAGGCCCGGGCTGCTGAGCTCCTGCCTTGCAACTCGGCACTGGAGTCGCCCCCTGGAGCCGGGTGTCCGGAACACGGTGTTCTAGGCATGAAAGGCCAGAGGCCCGCGCCCAGGACTTGGTGGACACAGCAGTGTCACACCGTGGGAGCCGTCCGGGCGGCCGGCCAGTGGCCCCTGGGAGCCAGTTCTCCCTGGCTGGTGCAGCGCTTGGAACTGCCCCCGCGGCGGGCAGGCCCAGGGCAGAACTGCCGTCAGCCCCCTCTCAACACCAGGAGGCTGGGCCGGGAAGGGCCAAGTCCGGGTGGAGGACCGGACCCCAGCTGTGCCCCCGGCTCTGACACCCTCCGGGCCGACAGCCCATCCACCCCGGTACCCCGCCGAGCCTCCCAGGAGCCAGCTCAGAAGGCCCCCAGGTGGTCCCTGTCCCGACCGCACCCCCTTTCCCCTCCTCTGGGCCCTGCGGAGCAAAGCGAGACAGGACCCGAGGGTCCCCAGACGCCCGCTCCTGAAGGCTGCCCCTCTGGGGTCCGGAGGAAGCTCTCCCCGAAGACTACGGTACCCACACGTGTGCACACAAGCGCACGACACGCCCCTCGGGGCTCAGGGGCCCCAGCCAAGCACAGGGGCGGGGCAGGCACCCACCAGCTGGCCTCTGGCCTCGCCCTTACACCGCCTGGGTCCGTGTCCAGCCTCTGCCACTTGCTGTGACCGTGGGACCTTAATCTCCAGTGCCCACTGCCCCATCGGTTACATGGACGACTGGCCGCTCACGCGTGGACACGAAGTGCTCTGAGCACGCGTCACCCAGGCCCCCCGAGGCCGGCCACGCCGCGCTGGCTCCTCACGAAGCTCCCTGGCGTCCTCTGGCCTGGAAGCACGAGCCGGTTCCGGGCCTCGGGGCTCCGGTGCCGGTGGGGCCTGGTTCTGGTTCTTCCCCCAGGCTCCCAGAGCCTTCCCTGCAGGGCCTTGCTCCATGCCTGCGGGCAGCCCACGGCGGGCGGCCACTGAACCGCCCACATTCCGCCCTCCGGCCGGCTGCTCCCACTGGGCCTTGCATGTCCCTCACCTCTCAGGGCCCCGATTCCCTGTGGCCGCAGCACCTGCTCTTAGGGCGGGGGACAGAGGTGGGAGACAGTCAGCAGGGAACTTTGCCAGGTGAGGCAATGGCCTGCCTGGACACAGGACAGGGCCCAGGTGAGCGCCCGGAGGCCGGCTGCACGATCAGCGGACATCCGGATGTGCAAGGAGCCCGGCAGCCCGGAGCGGAGGCTAGACACGGGACGGGGAGGAAGGCAGGGATTGCCTGGTGCTTTCCAGAAAGGACAGGGGCCACGAGCCGGCCCTTCTGCCCTGGCACGCCACAGAGACCAGGAAATCAGCCTGGGGGGGTGTTGGCAGGAGGGACAGGGACTCCCCGCCCCTCCCTGGGCCCATGGTAAATGGTCATTGTGTTTGGTTTCCGGCAGTGGCCTCCTCTCCTGCCAGGACCCTGGCTTTCCTGCCCCAGCCAGAAGCTTCCCCTTTGATTTCTAAACAGCAGCCAAAGGCCCGGATCTCAGTGCTGAGGCCGGATGAGGGCCAGCAGGAGAGAGGGAAGCAGAGACAGACACAGGTCTGGGCAGGGGCAGGCCTCTCTGCTACCCCTGAGGGATGCGGACCCTGGACGGGAGGGGGAAGCGGCCGCCCGCCCAGGCCAGGAACCTGCCCGGCCCCTGAAGCGCACAGGCTGCGCCCTCCCTGCACACAAAGCCCAAGCCGCTGCCAGACATAATGAGAGTCAGATGAGCCCTGCTGGGGGCAGCCCCCACCCCCACCCCCCAGGGGTCCTGCTCCCTGTGCCAAGGGGCGCCATCTCGCCTGGCCTGGCCGCCCCAGGCCAGGAGGAAAGAGCTCCCCAGCCTGTGCCCCCCACTAAGAACTCCCCCTGGCCCCCTCCCCCTCGCTAGGCAGGAAACCCCCTTCAGCTGAGTAGCCGAGCAGCGGCTCCTACCCAGACACAGGGGACGCACAGCAAAATCCCTGGCTGGTAGTCGCCCACATGGGTGAAAGCGGGGGGCAATAGTGGGGCCCTAAGCATGAGGCTCAAGAACTTCACTGTCCAGCCTCTGCCGGGCGCCCCGGCCCTACCTCACCACCCAGGAATGGCTTCTGTTCAGGCCCCGTGCCCAGGTGAGCCAGTGAGGGGACTCTCGGGACTGGTGTCACCTCCAGGGAGGCGCTGGACCCCCCTGCCCAGAGCACCCCAGAAACAAGATCCCACCCCGACCTGGGGCAGGCACACCCGGATCTCTGGGCTGTCCCAAGGCCTTGGCAACCAAGCAGAAATGACAGAGCCTGGTCGGGACACCTGGCCCAGGGATAGAGGCCAGCATACCCCGGAGCCCCTCCTCGGGCAGCCCCCAGCACCAGCCGCGTGTGCCCAGGCAGGGGCGATGTGGAAGAGCTGGCGGGCACCAGGGCACCACCCCAGCAGCTCCCGGGCCACCTGCGCAGGAAGCCTGCCTGCCTGCGGCGGGGCTGGCTGCAGAGGTCAGCCAGGGCCCAGCCCCTGGGTCGGCTAGCCCACAGGTGTAAACACGGGGACAGCGCGGCGGCAGGTCGACGGGCGGCAGGGGCGCGGAGCTGCTCAGGGGAGGCGCCGCCGC
>NW_004567107.1:1609255-1613931 GCF_000260355.1 Condylura cristata | reverse complement strand
GCACAGGTGCGTCTGCAAGCCCGCAGTGTGGGGAGGTGCGGGAGGGGCCCCCGGGGGGGTGCTTTGCTCGCACTATCTCCTTTCAGTCTGCGGCCAGTGGGGGCAGGGAGCGGGTGTCCACAGACATTCCCAGCAAGGTATCCCCTGGGACAGAAGCCAGCAGCACCTGGCTCCCGCCCTGGCCAGCGGGGGCCACTGTGGCTTGAGGGCTCAAGGCCTCTGGGGCAAGGGTCACGTGGAGGTGGGCTGGAGAGGAAACAGGCCCAGCTACTTCTTCCAGAAGCTGGCAAGGACGAGAGTCTGGAGGTCAACGGCGGGTCAAGCAGGGCCGTCCCTTCGGAGGTGGATGGAGGCGTGATGCCCGACGACGGAGGCCAGCAGTGGCCGCCAGCCCTGGCAGTGCCACCACCCTCCCGGGAAGCCCATGCCACTGGGCCTCAGTTTCTCCATCGGTAAGATGAGAAGACAGGGCCAGGGGACACGTGCATGGGCATATCCACACACCCACACACCCCAAGCCACAGAGAGCCACGGACCCCGGGGGCCCAACAAGCCCACCGCTGTGCACCTCAAGGGCAACTGCTGCGTCCGAAATCACCCTAAGGTCGCAATGACCGCTGGGCACAGGGGTTCCCGGCCAGAACATAACGGAGCAGCTCACCAGGTCACAGTGCCCTGGTGGCCCTCAGCTGTCCGGCTCACAGACCGGGTTCAGGGCACAGAGATCCCCGATGCAGACGGAGCCTGGACACTGGGCACTTGGGTCGCCAGGTGGGCCTGCTCAGCACAAGCCAGGTGGGGCCTCCCTGGGGGCACAGGGTTGCATCTCAGGGCGGTGAAGCTGTCCTTGTGGCTACAACACGAGTGCGATCCCTGGCCAGGGAGTGACCACAGGACGCTGCGGACCCCTCCTGTCTCCCCACTGTCCCTTCAGCAGTGTCTCAGTGGATCTGCCTGTTCTGCTCCCCACTGTCTGGTGAGTCCTCTCATGACCCCCCCGACACACACACACCTCTGGCCTACATCCGAGCTCTTGTGTGCATAAATAAACAAACCTTTCAAAAAAGCCAACTTAAGAAATATTTTTGTGGCCCTCCCTGGTGGCGCAGCGGGTGAAAGCACAGCACTGAAAAGCTAAAGCCACTTCCACATGAGTTCGATTCCCGCCTGCCCCGGAGGTGACCACAGGGCGCGGCAGCCCTCTCCTGACCCGCCCGCTGCTCCCCTCAGCAGTGGACTTCGTCCATCTGCCTGTTCTGCTCCCCACTCTGTCTCTGGTGAAGCCTCTCACCCTCTGCATCTCTGGCCTGTGCCCCAGTTCTGTACGAATAAATAAATATATCTTTAAATATATATATATTCTTGTGATCTAAACATGTAGTAAATACTAGGGCTTTTTATGCAAAGGTGGGTGATTTGGTTGGGGTGGAGACCCTCACGAGGCACTGGGGGTGCTTCCCCGTCTCCTTCCCCCAGTGGAGCTAGGTGGGGTGCCCCAGAGAAGCTGGTCTTCAGAGAGTGACAGGGCGGCCTGGGCACGGCGGCGTGCTGCCTTCCCGGACCCTCTCCCCTCCTGGAGCCTCGCTCTGGGCCTTAGGGGCCCAGACTCCGCCGGCCAGGTGAATCTGGCCCCTCCCCGCCGCGGCTCCCTGGCCTTCGCCCAGGGAGGGCCTGGGAGCCAGCTCAGGCCCATGTTATAGCCTGGAAAGTGACTCACGAGGGCAGAGACTCAAGGTCACTGCCTCTCCAGCTGACAGCCCAGGCAGCTAGGATGGGAAGACCCCAAAAGTCTGGCGAGGTGGGGAGAGATGGCCCATCGCGACCCCCCGCGGCCGGCAGGGGAGCCTCTCCCCAGCCCGGACACCTAGGTGGGCGGCGTGGGCTGGTGTCCTCTGGCCGGCGTGTTTCCACGAGCACCCCCTGGCCTTGTTCCCCCGCTTCGGGGTTCCCCTCCTGAGTCCCGGCAAGCCTGCTCACTGCTCCAGCCACCAGATGTGTGGGCACACACACAGCTCCCAGGGTGCAAGGCCACCCCTTTCTCACCGTGTGGCCCCCTGCTCCCCACTCCACCGCAGCTCTTTCCTGTGAAGGAGGATAACTTAGCACAGCTCAGAGCCCGGGCAGGCAGGCCCCAGACACTGTCCTATACCCTTAGCACAAGGGCTGCGATTCTCGGGGGACCTCGGTGTGGGAGTCTCTCAAGTCCTCACATACCAAAGCCATGGCCGGGTCCTTTTCCCAAGACGGGGCCAGCCACAAAGAGACACGATAGGACTGTGTCCCCTGCCGGAGGACACAGGCACCCTGTTGTTCTCACCAAACCCAACGTGAGCCCAGCCAGGCAGGGTGCCATGTGGGCCCCATGCGGGAGCATTTCAAGGGCCCACGGGCCCCGCGAGACACACCAGGGGTGCGGGCAGCGGGTTCCAGAGGCGGGGAGACGCCACGGGACGGGCCCCCAGTTTCTTCAACTACTGCATTTTGGGGGGAAAGGCGACGGGGAGCAGACAGGTACGTGAACCCAGCAACGGGTTAGGAAAACGGGCTGCCATCCTCCCTGTCGGTACGTGACGCACTCCGCCTTCCTTTCTGAGTGACGTGCTGGAAGGCTGATGGACAGACGGCGGTGCTGAGGGCTGGCGAAACGGGGTACGTGGGGAGGCGGCGGCTGGAGACACGAGCAGGCCAGACATGCCCACCACTGTCTGCTTTTGTGTCCCTGTGGAATTTTCTAGCAGAGGAAGACAGCTGGGCCGGCCCCTCCTCGCGGGGGCAGTGACACCGACCTCACGTTTACAGTGTCCCAGCCCCAGGGCACCACGCCAACAGCCTCAAGCCCTCTGGGTCCGCAAGGCAGCCCCAGGGCCAGCGGCGACAGGTCAGGGCCCCGGCACGTGCAGGGCCTCCCTCCCCCACCCCCGGCCGGGCGGGCAGCCTGGGATAGCCTCCCCGCAGGCAGGACACGCGGCCGGACGCCCCAGCTCCGGCACCAGCGCAGCCAGCCAGGCCGGGCGGCCAGGTGCGGCCTCGCGTGCGGTCAGCTGGCTTCGGAGCCATTTCACAGTTCTGAGCCAGCCACGACACGCTGGTGATTTCACAGGAAGATCCAGTCTCTGGCTTCTCCGCTAACTCGGCGACCTGGCCCTGCCGGCGGCTGTCCCTGCCGGTGGGGCTGGGCTCCTCTCCCACCGCCCGCCTCCCGCCTCCCAGGCTGGGAGCCGCCTTGGGTCAGGGAAGGCCTCTTTTCCTGCCCGCTTTTCCACGCCTGTGGTCCCTCCCTCGGCAGCCACAGGCGTCTTGGATCCTTCAGAGCTGCTATCAGGCAAGAGACCGTCTACTTGCGGGGGCCGACTGGCCCCCAGGGCTGCTGGCCCAGGCCCAGCGAGGCTGGCCCAGGGCGCCCAGTGCCGGAGCCCCAGGCCACGCCCTCTCCTCCAGGCCCAGCTGCCTCCCTTCCAGCCACCCGCACCCAGCCACCCGCGGTGCCCCGAGGTGCCGCACGGTGGCCTGAATGCAGCCGGTGCCAGCTCTGCCTCTGCGCTGGGCGTGGGTCTGGGGTGGGCCAGACCGGCCTCAGCTGACCCCCTTCCACGGGGCTGGGCCACGGCTGGGGCCGGCGGCGCAGTGAGGACCATCAGTGGGGCACCCGGGCCGGGAGGGGGTGGAACACCTTCCACGCCCGCCGGGCAGGTGGAGGTCACCGTCTGTCTCTCGCGGCCTATATTTAGAGCAGGGAAGACCGGGAGAGGGCGTGCCGGGTCGCTTCCGGACACTGACGTCACCATTCCTGGCCTGCCTGGGCCCGGGCGGCCCTCGGTGGGCAGGTGAGCACACACCTTGGCAGGAGGTGACACACCTGCCCCGGCCCCGCCTCTGCCTTCCCGGGAACCTCCAGGGCCTCCCTCTTCCTCCTGGGTGTGTCGGGGGGCCCTGGGCCAGGGGCTGCGCTGGGAGGTGCTCAGGGTGGGAAGTGGGGCTGCAGGCCCCAGGAGGCCTACGGGTGGAGCGGCCACCCTCCAGCGGCCGATCTCCGACCTCACGGGCCGTTACTGTCCCGGGCGACCAGCACCGATGCCCAGAACCAAGGGAACAGCCGAGACGGGGCGCCGGGGCACCGCGGGGCCTCCACGGCCCTCACAGGAGGGGGCGCTCGGTCCTGACTCAGGCCCCGGAGGCGAGGCTGGGCGGCCCGGTCACCGTGAGGGCGGGGGTTGCGATGACCACCCCCCAACCGGGGCCAGCGGCACCGTGAGGGCCGCCCTTCCAGCCCGCGGTGGCCGAGGTGAGGGGACGAGAGCCGGAGAAGTGGGGAGCGGCAGATGAGGCCAGACGCCCCAGAGGGAGGGGGCCGGCGGACACCCAAGTCCCCGCCGCTGGGCCACCGCGGGCGCTGGGCACGGGCTGCGGCGGCGCCCGCAGGCTCGAGGAGCCCTCTCTCTTAAGATCTGGGGTCCGGGTTTGCGTTCACGTGCCCTTCGCACCTCCCTTTGCATCAGCGACGCGGGCACAGAGCACGGCGATGCTAACGGGCAGCCCGGGCTCCCAGGAGCGGCCACCGCAGCCGCGGCGGCCAGGGACGGCTGCCCTAGGCCAGCCCCAGGGGTCCCACACCGACCGCCCGGGAGGGTGGCGGACGCCGCCAGGCGGGCATGTGGGCACCAGCGGCTGGACCCACC
>NW_004567107.1:1605351-1608954 GCF_000260355.1 Condylura cristata | reverse complement strand
TTCCGCTCCCTGGGCACGGCGGGCCGGGCTTCCCGGGCCATGGCGGGCAGGCGCCGGGCTCCACGGGAGGCCCTCTGCCAGTCTGCCCGCCCGCCGGCCTGGCCCCGAGGAGCTGAGCACCCAAGTGCCTGGGCCTGGTGTCACCTGCATGGCTGTCATACCTGCTCCTGTGACGGGCAGGGCCAGGAATTCCCGCTGGCCCAAGGCTGGAAGCCAGCCAAGGACACGTGGTCGGGCTCTGCCGAGCTGGGCCGGCAGCCCCTCCTGCACGGGCCCAGAGACTCCCCGACCCCCCAAAGCCCCACTCCTTCCCCTGTCTGGGAGGGGCCACGGCCCAGAGCCAGCAAAGGTGGCAGATCCAAACAAGGCCCGGCGGGTGGGGCCGACCGTGGGGCACCCCACCCCGCCCACTTGCCCCAAGCTACTGCCTCGTTCCAAAAGCCTCGACCCCCACAGCCCCCACCCCTGGCAACCCAGACCGCAGGGAGCAGCTAGCGCAGCGGCCAGCCGCCATCTCAGAGAAGCCACCGAAGCGCCTGCCGCGCCCCGGGAAGCGGCTTCGAGACCCTCCCCTGCTCCCACATTGTGTCCACCAGGCGCCAGCAGCCTGGGCCCGGGTCCGGCACACGCGCTGGACAAACAGAGCCCTGAGGCCCAGGCCTGGCCAGCCCACCCCTCTGCAGCGACCCCTCCCAGCAGCGTTCAGAGCCCGGACCCAGCCCAGGGAGACAGGAGCCCACACGCGGCTGCTTCCTTACCCGCTGGGGACCTGGCGGGCCGCGGGCGGGGGGCGCAGGATGTCAGAGGCCTGCAGGAGCAGGGAGCGGCCGGCTCCGCAGCCAGCGGGCAGGCACACCGGGCCCCGGTCGGCGGAGGCGGGGTCCGAGCCAGGCCCGCTCCGAGGCCGCCTGCACTACTGCCTCCGAGTTTCACATCCTCTTCCGGTGGCTTTGTGGGCGCGGGGACGCGGGGACACAGCCGAGCAGGCAGCTGAGACCTGGCTCCCGGGACCCGAGCACTAGAGCAGGGGAGCCGGGGCGGCAGGCCTGGCTTCCCCACCGGACCGGGGGCCCCCAGCCTCAGCGGCACCCCTCAGCCTTGCGCGCCCGCCACTGGGCTCACATGGAAGGCAGGATTCCGCGGCACAAGTTAGGGCCCCTGGAGGATGGCGGTGGGGTGCCAGGGGGTCAAAGAAATGCCGGGGGAGAGGGGGCTCCAGGTGGACCCCAATCAGCCTTCCACGTCCAGGGCTCGCGTCTACCCAGACCCGCGCCATCCCCCGCCGCACTGCGAGCGCCCTGAGCGCCCCGACAGCAGGGGCGGGAGCTCCAGGACCTCAGAGCTGGCTCCGGCCTCCGTTTCCTCAGCTGTAAGACGGGAGCGGGCGTCCTGGGGGTGCAGCAGGAGCCCAGCTCAGGCCTGTGCGCCGCTCAACCCCCCCCTCCCCCGGCCACACGCCGCCCCAGCGCCTGGCACGGACACACCTGGGTGTCGGGTGCGAGCCCCTGGCCGAGCCGGGGGCCTGGCTCAGCCGGGGCCACTCCGCGCGGCCTGGGGCTGTGCGCTCCCAGCCAACCCAGGTCTGCTGCCTCAGGCAGCCTCTCGGGGGCCCGGGCAAGGGGGGCCGTGTGCTAGGCAGCTGGGGCACCACTGCTGGGCTACGCGTTGCCCGGGCAGCTGCCGCACAGTGCACGCACGTTCCCTGGCTCCTGTGCTCCCCACGGCCCCCGGGGTGCCCACCCCCTCCCCGCCTCGCCTCCAGCCCAGGCTTCGGCCGCCCGGTGAGCCGGGGCGGGGCTGCCCCCGAGAGCCGGCTCGGCCCGAGTCACGGCCAGGCCACGGCCAGGCCAGCTGCAGGCCAGCTGCAGGCCGGCGACGCCACCCAGGGGGCGGGGCTGGCGGGGGGAGAGCAGAGGCGCCTCTGTCTGCTGCCACATGCTGCTCCGCGTCACTGTCACCGCCTGGGACAGGGCCACGTTGCCGGGCCGGGGCCACGCATGGCTGGGGCTCGGCCTGCACCCTCCCTCCGGCGGCTCCGCGTCCCTCCGGGGTCAGCACACGGCCGTGCGGCCCTCGACACCGGGGTCACGTGGTCAGCGGGTCCCACGGCCGCTGCCCCCCACGCCCGGTGGCTCTGGAGAAGGCGCCCGGCCAGACACGCCGCAGGCCCAGCAGGCCCGCGCTGAGGCGAGCGGGTGTGTGCGTGAGCGCGCCCACGCTCCCCTCCCCCAGACTCAAGTCCTCTGTGGGGGAGACTGCTGGGGGGCCTGCCTCGCTCAACATCCGCTGGGGTTGTGCTCGCCCTGCAGGCCGGGGGCTGCGACCCCACGGGCGTGAGGCTCCGTGTTTATAAACACGGCCGGTCGCTAGGGGCGGTGACTCAGCCGGGACTCCGCCAGCTGTTTACTCAGCACAACATCCTGTCCAGGAAGCAGATAGGGGAGGCCGGGTGGCCGCTCCTCTGCCCTGCAGCCTCTGAGCCGGCCCCGGCCTCGCTGGCGGGGCCCACACGTGACCAGGACCCAGAGTGGTGGGGGCGCCGGGAGGTGGGCGCCAGATAGAGCTGGGGGGGCTCCCAGGGAATAGGGCACCGAGCCCCACCAGCCCCTCAGAAGCAGCCGTGGCCCTCAGGCCCGAGCGCCCCGCTGGCGTGCCTCAAGGGACACGTGTCCACTCAACATCTGTGCAACAGATGACGCACTGACCATGCGTGTGCGGCCCAGAGAGGGCAAACTGCTTGCCTGAGGCTGCACAGCAGGCCGGGCCAAGATCAGGAGGTCCCCCAGCGCTGCCCGCCCTGCCCCCAGCTCGCTTTCCTCTCTCTGCCCCGCTGGGGGCCACCGTGGATTCGCCCAGCAGCCGAGGCGGCAGGGCTGCCCCAGCAGGTGGGCGCCCTGCCCGCAGGAGGCCAAGTGCAGGCCCGACTCCTTCCCCTGCCCACCCGGTGCTGAAGCGGGCATCAACACCGCCATCTCCACCGCTCACCAGGGTGGCTCCCGCACGCTGGCGCTCGGCGAGGCCGGTCTGCAGGTGCGCGGTCTGCAGGTGCGCGGTCTGCAGGTGCGCGGTCTGCAGGTGCGCGGTCTGCAGGTGCGCGGTCTGCAGGTGCGCGGTCTGCAGGTGCGCGGGCGCCTCACTCGCCCGGGGCCGCAGGGCTCAGCTGGGCTTGCTGCCGGCTGCGGCTCTTGCCACTGCTCCTTCCGGCAAGCGCCAGCTTGTCAGCAGGGCTGGGGGCTGATGGCGCCTCGCCGCAGGTGCCCTTCCATGAAAGGGGGGCCTGCTTGAAGGGGGCGCAGAGCCTCAGAGTGACTCTGGAAGGCCACAAGCCCACACATGAGGCCCGTCCCCTGGCGCAGGCTGGGAACCCCAGGAGCCCCAGAGCTGCAGGAAGCACCTGCTGAAGCCGCACCGGTGGAAGGGGCGGGGCTCGTTCTGGCAGCTACAGGCGCCCCGCCCCCACGCCCCCAGGCTGCAGGGAGCTGCTGATTCCCCGACTCGGACGACTCGGACGCTGTCCCCAACCCAGGCCTTTTCCCGCTTATGACCCACACAGGTTGCCAAGAAGCTGGGAACCTGCGAATCTGGGGCTGCGTGCCAGAGGGG
>NW_004567107.1:1600098-1604681 GCF_000260355.1 Condylura cristata | reverse complement strand
GGCGGCGGGACGGCCCTGGGCTCCCAGCTCCTCGCCACCGGCGCGAGGAAGCAGAGGACAGCGCCGAGGGCTCCAGCCAGCACCGCCCCCGCACAGAGGCGTCTCCCCGGCCCCAGGCGAGCACCCAGCCCCGGGGCCCACGGGGCTCCTGTAGCCCAAAGTTCCTGGGCTTGCAAATACAGAATCCAGAGCTAGAGTTCCAGGCGGCCTCCCTGGGGGCGCAGGGGTTACCCCGGTACCCAGCTCCTGGCAGCGCCAGGGAGGGACCCCCAGGGCCCGGCAGACCCCCCCCCCGTGTGCCCGCTGCTCCCCTGGGCAGTGTTTCAGTAGCTCCGCTGGGTCTGCTCCCCACTGTCTCTGGCGAATCCTCCCGCTACCTCTGGCCTGCACCCCAGTTCTTGTCTGCACAAACAAATCCTAAATCAAAGAAAGGCCCAGGTGGGAGATCCCCGGAAGCTTCCTAGACGAGGAGGCGAGGCCCCGGCCAAATGCCCTCCCACGAAAGTGCTTCCCAGAGCTGGCTGCGGCCGGGGCCCCTGCTTCGGGGAGTGGCAGGAGGGAGCAGGTCAGCTCGGCTGCTTCACCCTGGGTTCTCACTCCTTCCTAGTCGGTTGGTGCAAGTCCCGGGGGGCCAGGCCTTTGCTCACTGGGCAAGCAGGTGACTCCAGTCTGGACTGGCCTGGCTATGCACCCCCCTTCACCCCAAAGCACAGCCAGGACCTCCTGAGTCTGGGGGGAAGGGCGCTGGGCCCACAGTCGGCCCCTGTGTCCAGCAGGGCCTGGTCACTTGGGGCTTCAAGGCCAGGAGAGTCAGGACAAACGGGCCCTTGTGGAGCGGGCTATCCGCTGTGCCAGGGACACGGAGTGCCGGGGCCGCCACCCGCCTGCCACCCGCCAGGGCCTGGGAAGCAGGGCCGCCCTTTCGGGGGGGCCGCCTGAGCCACCCTGGCCTCTGGAAAGGACCCAGGGCTCCAGCCGGCTGCTGGGAGGTGGTGGGGCCCCACTGCCCGCTGCCCCACAGCCCCCCCAAGGAAGCGCTGCCCGGCCAGGACAGTGCCTTGGCTTGCAGGGCACCGAGGCCCCTCGGCAGCTCGGGCCACCCGCCCTCTGCCAGCCAAGCCTGCACTTTGCTCCTCGCTTGGTTTGTCCTGCAGAAGGCTGCACACCCACCTGCTCATACCTGGACCGCGAGACTGGACAGGATGGCACCAGCGGCCCCCCACGGAACAGACGAGGGCCCAGCTCCAGGCGGGGAGCGGCCCTCAGTCAGGTCAGGCCCGGTGATTTGGGCGCAAGGTGCAGGCTCGGAGCACGCGCGGTCTCGGCCACCGCTGTGCCCCTGCAGCCGACCCTGCCCACGCGCGTGCTCGGCCGCCGCCTGGCACCCCCGAGCTAGCTGAGAGCCCACAGTCGCCCACAGGCAGGGAAAGACTCCCAACACCCCGAGGCCTCGGGGCCTGGCAGGCCCCACAGACCCATGCCCAGGGCTGGGGTGGGGCAGGAGGCCCCTGCTCTGCACAGGGCCTTGGGGCCCAGCGGCTGGGAAGGAACTGCCCCGAGGTGCGGGCGTGCAGGTGCTGGCTCAGCCCTCCACGCTGGGCACTGCCCACGCCCACGGGAGCCACCTGGCACAGCCTCAGCCTTGCAACACAACCCTGGAGGGCCAGCGGGCACTCAGGCCACCTGCGTCCTGGTCAGCACCCCTGGGGGACAGGGAGGAGGCAGACCCAGGCGGAGCAGCTGGCTCATCACCGCGCCCCTGCTCTCCCCACCTGGTGACTGGGCTCCCGAGGGCCAGCGAGGGAATCTGCCCCTGCCAGCGCCACCCCCGCTCCCCAGGGACAGTCAAGCTGCTGGTGGGCCTTGGGGGGGCCCAGACAATCCCTGGCACCAGCAGAGGGCCGCCAAGCGCCAGGTGCTTCAGGAACTTTCACACACCTGACCCCGAGCCTACAGGGTCTGGCCGGGCCGGGCCCTGAGTCCAGGCCTCCCACTTGCCTTGACCTCCAGACCTCCGGCAGGCCTGGCCCCAGGGCTCCCAGTGAGACCATAATCAGGCCGGGCACCCGCTCCCTCGCACTGGGCCCAGCCAGGTGGGCTTGGGCAGATCAGGCACCCAGGGAGCAAATTCCCTGCAGGCCAGGCAGGCGGTGGCAGTCCCAAGGGGTTAACCCCTCCCTGTCCACCTCTGCACAGGCCAGTAACCTGGGAAAGGGACACTGTGACCGGGGTGAGGTCAGGAGGTGTCCCCAGAGGGGCCGGGTGGGAGAGGTGGGACCCTGAATGGCCTCAGGTCACTCCTTGCGGGGAGGCCTCCTGCACCCCAGTCCAGAGGCCGCCTCTGTGCCCTCTCCTGGGGAACCGGCTGGGGGTTAGTCTTAGGGCCCCTGAGTCGGGCTCATCTGCACTCACCCCGACCCAAGGTGGGCAGGGCGCCGGGGAGTCTCGTTCCCGCGGGTGGGGGGCCCTCTCACCTCCTGGGCCCTGGCGGCACCGCCAGCATGAACAAGGGCGCAGGGGCGCGGGGCGCTGGGGCAACTGGTGGGCTCTGGCCCAGGCGCCAGACACCCCAGGGGCCTGCGGGCCATTGTCTGCGCAGCCGCCGCCCCGCCCCTCCGCCCACTGCAGGCGGCTGGCCGCTGGTCGCCACCCCTTTGCTGCCCCCAAACCCAGCACTGCGGGTGCCCCCCTCCGAGGGGGTGTGCCCCCTCCCTGCCAGCGGGGGCGAGAGGGGCACTCAGAAGGGCCAGGTGGGGGGTCACAGTGAGGGTCTGGTCAAGGTCGGAGGGAAAGCTGGCTTCTCACTGCGCCTGGAACCCCCTGGGGAGGTCCGGGGTCCCCACCCCCCCAGCGCCTCTGGGGACAGCTGCTCACACCCTTTCCAGCTTCAAGCTCCAGGCCGCCTGTCCCTGGGGCCCCCCACCTGTCCTAGGTCGGGCTGGCCCCTCCCCACGTCAGCAGGACACAGGCTCCCTGCACCCCGCATGCCCACGGCCAGGCTGTCCTGGCTGTGGGAGCCCAGGACAGGCGTGGAGTGGGGGCGTGGGTGGGGGTCCATCTCCGAGGCTGTGGCTGAGTCCGGGATGGAGCGGCTGGCGGAGAGGAGCCAGAGGCCGAGCCAGAGGCCAGGCTGGGCGGCCTCAGCCCCAGTCCGTAGGCAGCCCCGGGCAGCACCCGCACCGGGCATGCTCCTCACGCCTGGGGATGCAGACACGGGCAAACCGCGTGCGTGGGAAGGACCTCAGCCGGGCGGCGCAGCCCACGGGGTCGGAGCTGGCCAGGAGCCGGACCCTCCGCACGCCGGGGGCCCTGCCCTGCCCTGCCCACCGGCGCCCGGCCCCTCCCTGGCCGCCCTGGCCCACCCACTGTGCCGTGCGAGCCCCCATTTTCTGGCATTCTGTCACCGTCAGCTGCCACTCAGGGCTCCAGGCTGTCGCAAGGGCACTGGCCAGATGCGGGCGGGAGAGTCGGGGAGTAGACTGGGGTTTTCCTCAGGAAGGGCCCGGGGGTGGGGGCATCAACCATGAAGAAGGTGGGTGCACCTGCCCTGAGTGGGCTCTGAAGCCAGTATTTTGGGGGTCTGCAGTTGCCAAGCAACGGCTCAGGTTGCCATGGGAACTCCCTTGGCTGGGGCTTGCCAGCTTTAGGGGACGAGGTCTCCTCTCCACCGCCCCGGCCCGGCTTGGGTGCTCTGGGAGGAGGCACTGGGTCGCACAGACTCCGGCCCCAGGCCCGCCTGGCCCCCAACAGGACACAAGGTTCAAGCCCCAGAGCCCCAGGAAAGCCCAGAGCCGGAGCCAAGGCCTTCGTTGGCGCGGGAGGGGCGAGGGCACATGGCGCCTGCTTGCTCCGCCCGGGAACCAGCTCCTGGGCTGTAATCGAGCCTGGCCCTGGCGGCGCCCCTGGCCCAGACTTGTCTGCCCCGGGACGCACCCCACCAGCTGGGCCGCGGACTGGCCCTGGGCCCCTCCCCCTTTCCGCGCCTCAGTCTCCCTACCCCGCGGCAGGCACAGTCCTGCAGACCGCGGCCAGGCCAGGTGGCCGGCGTCCCCAGGCGGGTCCAAGACAGGTGCCGGAGTGGCCGGGGCCCCTGCAGGGCCTGGCCTCCCGGGGGACGGCAGTGACCGGTCACTGAGGCAGGTGCCCTCTGATGCAGGGCCCCGGGCCCCCAGCCCGGCAGCTTCGTGTCCTCTCGGCAGCCTCCCCTCTCGGAGAGCACACGCGCCCCACACGGGACGGGGTGCTCCGCAGGAAGCTCCGATGAACCCCGACACCGGCCGGCAGCCTGGCGAGCGGGCTCAGCGCGTCCGCGGCCCCAGGAGGAAACAGCCTCTGCTCCCCGGAACAGCACCTCCCTGGGCACCCTGTTTCCCACACTAAGGCCCAAGGGGGCCCACCTGGGGTGGGGAGTCCGGAGCCCCAAGCTTCAGCCCCAGGGGGCCGCCCCACTCACGTGGGGTCAGGGCAGAACCCCACAGGCGGGCACAGGGGGGCTCAAGCCGCACGGACCGGTGATGAGCCTCTGCGGGAGGGAGTCCTCAAGCCTCAACCGGCTGCCCCCACCGCCCTGCGTGTACCCCCAG
>NW_004567107.1:1591172-1596248 GCF_000260355.1 Condylura cristata | reverse complement strand
CACGTGAGCCCCGCCCAGCCGCGCGCGAGCGCCCCGCGCCCAGACCCCAGCGCTGGGCCGGTCCTGCGTGGGGGTCCCAGTCCTCGGCCCCGTTCTGTGTCTCCGTGGCGCCCGCACCTTCCACCACCCCCTGCCCAGCCTGTGACTGCGGTTCTAGCCGGGATGGCCGTGGCCCCGGGAACCACCCCGGCCCTCTGCCCAAGTCCCCATATGCCACCAAAAGTGCTTGCAGGCCCCGGGAGCAGAAGCGAGGCCGTCTGCAGACACCCAGGTCAGGCCGCAGGTCCCTGCCCCTGCCTCTCCAGCCTCTGGCAGAGCCCAGGGCCCAGCCTGTCCCTGCTGCACCTTGCTGGTGTAAGGGGCACAGAGGAGGGTCAGGGGTGGTTCCTGTTACTGAGAGCCCCCGGCTGCTCCAGTCTCACCCCTTTTTCTGCAGGAGCAGTGAGCCCACACATGGGGTCACTCAGCCTAAGTGGCCATGTCCGGCTCAACAGGGACTCAGGTCATCACTGCACCATTGCCAGGCCCCTCTGAGCGTGAGCAGCCCGGTGTGCGCTGGGCTCCCCTCCACCAGAGGTGTCCTGAGTCCAAATGCTCTAGGCCCTGCCCCACCCCACTCTGACCCCAAACACCCCGCAGGGCGCAGCCTAGCCCAGGCCTCACTGAGCCACTCAGTCTGGCCACACTCTTGCTGCTGGCCGAACCACAGGCTGCAGGCGAGAGGGGTTGGGGCTGGCCCCCTGTTTTCTGGGGTCTCCAGGTGGCCCCATTCCTGATGGTACCTCCCCATGGAACACAGCTGCTGCCTCCAGGATCAGACACTAGGCCAGAGGGCGCACGCAACGCCCCAGCCCTGCCAGGCACACAGGGGTGAGTCTCGGCTGCAGGAGGGCTGCGGGGCAGGCCTCCCACCTGCAGATGGCCTCGCTGGGTGGAGGCTGCCCTGGGCCAGGAGGGCCTGAGACTCTAGGCACACCCTCGGGGGCCAGAGCCCAGGGGGCCTCCGAGTTAACCCAGGTGTTTCTGAACACCATACCCCCCCCCGCCCCGCTCCCACAGCGATGGTCCCTGGAAGCCAGGATGCCCGACCTACAGGCCGCAGCAGACACTTGGACACACAGGCGGTCACTCCGCCGAGGCCCGGCCCAGCCGGCTTTCCTAAAACTCCGGCTGGGTGCGGCTTGGCTTGAGGGAGGCAGCCACCCAGCCCTGGAACCGCTCCGAGCCTTGCTGCAGCGTCCTGAATGGGGACCTGGCCACTGGCGCTGGGGTCACAACGCTGACAGCTCCCGCGGAGGGCGGGCTCCAGGCGCCTTCCACACCCCACTGCGCAGGGGGCCGACGCCCCGCCAGCCGAAGGCACCTTGCTGGGGGAGGCCGGGCACCTGGCCAGCCTGTGGGCTTGGCACGTGGGCACAGCCCTTCGGAGTTCGCGGAGGCTTTTCTGCATCATTTCCGGCCGGGTTCTGCCGGACGGGCGCAGGACAGGCCTGCTGTGCCCTGAGCTCCGGGTGAGGCCCGGGAGCGACTGCCCCCCACGGCCGCCGGGCTCTGCCATCAGCCCCTCAGCCAGCGGGTGTCCTTGTCCAGGGTGGAGAAGCGCATCGGCTGGGCGGCCGTGGCTTCCTGTCGCCTCAGGGGCACTCAGGGGACAGCAGCCTGGAGGGCTTGTGCAGGGGCTGCTCCTGCCGGTGCCGTGCGCGTTGGCCCTGTCGGCCAGGGTGGCCGTGTGGCGGCGCTGTGAACTCGTACACCCTGGCACCCGCCCCATGGCACAAGTCCCCTTCGCCCCACGCCACGAAGGCGGTGGGGCCAGGCCTGCGCTCGCAGGGGAACTGCTGGGGACGCGTGAAGTGGCCGGGGTGGATGGCCGCGACCAGGTCGCCCAGCGTCTCGGGGCCCCCGGGGCTCCGGAACACCTGGTCCACATGGAGGCAGAAGAGGCGGTCCGCTCCCGGGGGGCCCCCGGCGGGCCCTCGTGGCGATGCGCCGGCTGATGGTCTCCATCCGGCGCATGGACACCACCTCCCAGTCTGAGTGCTTCTGGGTGGGGAAGACACGCAGGTGGTGGCCGGGGCCCAGTGGGACCCGTGGGACGGCCGCGGGGTCGTCGGGGAAAGAGGTGGCAGTGAACCCGGTAACCTCGCATGAAGAAGCGCTCGGCCAACTCCAGGAAGCGCTGCAGAAAGCCATGGCACCTGGGGGCGGCCACCATCACCCGTGGCAGGGCCGGGCCCGGGGCCCGCTGCCGGCCGGCACCACACGGCGCCCCAGGCCTCGCAGGCCAGGCCAGGTCGGGGGCCCTGACCCCTGGGGTCCTGGTCTGCAGTTCCCCAATCGCGGTCACGAGTGCCGGGGACCTGCTTCCCGCGGCTGCCCAGACCCCGCTAAGAGCCGCGGCGCTCACGGCCTGCAGGAGGCACTGCGGCTCCCATTTGCAGGCAGGGACACTGAGGCAGAGAGGGGACAGTAACGAGAAGCAGTGACCGCGCCACAGGAGAGTAACCCATGGGGGCTTGGGGGCCTGGGCAAGCAGGAGGAAAGTAGAGCCCCCCCAAGCTGCAGCTGTGCGGACCGGGGAGTGACCCGGCCCCAGATGGGTCATCTGGCATCTGGGCCACACTTTGTGCCAGGGAGCCCCAACACTGGCCCTCAGAGAGGCAGGCGGGCCTGGGGAGGAGAGGAAACAGAAGTGTGAGAGAGGCGCGGGCAAAGGTCCTGGGCAGGCCGGGGCCGCACACTGCCTGACCACGTGGCCTGGCCATGGCCCCCAGTTATGGGAGGTGGTCTGGGGTCTGCACCCCATCTCTGAGGCCTGGCTGGACCATCCGGGGGAAGCAGAGGGACTCCTGACTCAAAGTTCCTGCTGCCCCACCCCCGGGCTGCCCAGCCCCCTGCCCGCCAGGGCTGGACCCCTCTCCCAGGGGCCCCTCCCACCATCACACAGCCGCTCCCCAAGCGCCCCAGGGCCCGGGTACCCAGGCAGGCCGCCCGACCAATGCCCAGTGGCTCCCCAATGCCCAAAGCCCCCGCCCAGCCCAGCCCACCACCACCTCCCCACGGCGAGCCGGCCTCGGGCTCAGGCCGGTGGGTGCGCCCAGGAGCTCCGACTGAAGGCCGCTGGGACACGCGGGCCTGCAGAAGGCGGCTGAGCACCCCTGCGGCCGCCGAGGCAGCCCGTGGGCCTCTGGCCCCAGCAAGGGGCGGCTCTCACCCCTCACCTGGGGGGCTGAGCGGCAGCGCGGCGAGTGAGAACCAGGGAGCCCCCGTCCTGGCTGCTTGGCCTGGACCCCGAGGCCCGCGGCCGCCCGCACCCCAGCTTGGACGGCACCCTCTGCCGCCCCGTCTCCCCGTCGCCGCCTGCTCCTACCTCTGCGCCAGCAGCTTGGGCTAAGAGTACTGTGACCTGTAACAGGGAAGGGCCCAGTGGGCGGGGGGCGGGGGGTGGCTGCTCACTGTGCCTGGGGCTGGACGGCCTCTCCCCCCCCACGTGCCTGGGGAGGCGACAAGGGTCTGTTAGTGCTGGGCTGGGGCTCGGCAGGGCAGAGGCTGAGAGAATCAAAGGCCCCCGCGGGGCGGGCACAGCCCAGGTCCCGGCAGACCCCCTCCACGGGGCCCCCCCGCTACCCCCCTCCGGCCGGAGGGGCACGCGGCCATCCCCTGGCACCGCGGCTCTCAGGCTGCAGGCTCTTCCCTGGGCTGGGCACCAGGCACTGACAGGAGACGGAAACACAGGGCCAGCTGTGCCACCTTCTGGGGGTCCCCGGGCGAGCCCCGTAGCCTGAGTCCTCAGGGGCAGCCAGTGGCAGGGGCCCCTGCGGGGCGCCCCAGACTCTGGGCCCGCCCTGTAGTCTTTCTTCCCTCCGCCCCCGCTGTTTCTTCAGGAGCCCGACTGGCACCCCTTGTCTCATCTCTCACGGGGGCGCCGTCCTGGGCCTGTGGGGCCTCCCTGGGGGCGCGGGGTGAGTCTCAGCACTGTGGAGCTGTCTGCAGCCACTGCGGCCTGCCTGAGTGTGATCCCCGCCCCGGCCACGGAGGGACCCCCGGGGCGCAGCAGAGCTCCCCGGCACCGCTGCTCCCCTCAGCAGTGTTTCAGTGGATCCGCCTGGTCCACTCTCTGGGGAGTCCTCTCACCCCCGCATCTCGGGTCTACGCCCTCGTCCTTGAATATATAAGTAAATCTTTAAAAAAACAAACAAGGTCCGCTGTGTGGGCAGCCCACAGCTTCACCTTGGGCCAGTCCGGGTGCAGAAGGACACAGGGCCCGGGCAGCGGGCGGCTGCTGGCCACGGGAGGCGGCAGGTGGCCGCGCTCTCAGGCAAGCGCGCCAGCTGGCCCAGAGCCCTGGGACCAGACACACAACTCCCTGGGCTACAGATGGCGACAATGAAGCCTCCTGCAGTGGGGGGCTGGGGGGAGTGGGGCCCCAGGCGGCCCTGCCCCCCAGGGATTGCCTTGCCTCCAGCCTCATAGCCACATGACATGCGGACCGAGGAGGAGAGAGAGGAGGAGAGATCCCTCTGAACCCTGAAGTGTCCGGCTCCTGGGCGCTCACAGGCTCACACCTGTGCCTCTCCGAGCACCTCCCCTTCCTCACGGAGGCCCCCCTCTTACACGACCCCTTCACCCCTCTCCGGCCCCACTATCCCGCTTCTGTCTCTATGAAGTTGCCTGCTTTGGGGCCCCAGAAGTGCACCCCTGTATTTGTCTTTGGTGGTGAATATAAACCTCAAATCTAATTTTTTCTTTTTTAAAAGATTTATTTGTGCATACAGAACTGGGGTACAGGCCAGAGGTGCGGGGACGGTGAGAGGCTCACCAGAGACAGAGCGGGGAAGCTAACAGGCAGATCCACTGAAACCCGCTGCCGAGGGAGCAGCGGGCGACAGGAGGGGTCTGCTGCACCTGGGGTCCCTCTGCGCCCGGGGTCCCTCTGTGCCTGGGGTCCCTCTGCGCCCGGGGTCCCTCTGCGCCGAGGGTACCTCCCGGGCTGCGATCAAACTCGCGCTGTGGCCAGCCTCGTGGCACTGTGCTTTGCCTGCTGTGCCACCAGGGAGGCCCTGTGAGTTTTTCTTG
>NW_004567107.1:1588080-1591072 GCF_000260355.1 Condylura cristata | reverse complement strand
CCTCTGCGCCGGGGGTCCCTCTGCTCCCGGGGTCCCTCTGCGCCCGGGGTCCCTCTGCGGCCGGGGTCCCTCTGCTCCCGGGGTCCCTCTGCGCCCAGGGTCCCTCCCGGGCTGCGATCAAACTCGCGCTGTGGCCAGCCTCGTGGCACTGTGCTTTGCCTGCTGTGCCACCAGGGAGGCCCTGTGAGTTTTTCTTGTCCACCTGCCCGGTCAGGCCCTAGAGTCAGATGCTGGAACGCAGGGCCAGGGTGAGGAGGGGCCCCACGGAGGGCTGTGGCTCCAGGGAGAGCAGCTGAGTGGCCCCCAAAAGCCAAGGAGGCGCCACCGGGAAAGCGCCTTCCCATCCCCCAACTGGGGAGGTGACAGGCAGAAGCAGAGATGTGGCCTCGTGGCCTCGTGAAACAAGACTCCAGTATCCAAATCACCAGGAAGGGCTCTGGCCAGGGGGGGGGGGGCAGGGGAGGACAGAGCCTCCCAGCTGGAACTCGAGACAGTTAAAACAGAGCCTTCCCCCCTCTCCCCAGGGAGAGACTGCGGGCTTGTTTTCCAGAACACCCAGCACCCCCAAGGCAGGGCCCCTGCTAGACCCCCGCAAGGGTCAGCACCTGCTGTGATTTTATCTTCAACACGGGCTGCCCCTGCGGAGGCCAGGCCGCCTAATGGGAGTTTGGAGGACTGGACGGTGGGGCCGGTCCCACCCGCCGGGGCCTGGGCCAGGGCCACCTGCTTCTCTCCAGCACGGTGCCTCGGCGCCGTGGGGTGGGGGGATGTGGGGTGGGGAGAGGGCACCGGGACCCCGTTGATTCATCCTGATTTATGAGAGTTCATCTTTTCCCCTCTACCTCATCGTGATAATTATTTTTTTTTAAGATTTATTTATTTATTCGTACAGAACTAGGGTACAGGCCAGAGATGCGGAGGGTGAGAGGCTTCCCCAGAGACAGAGCGGGGAGCAGAACAGGCAGATGGACGAAGTGCACTGCTGAGGGGAGCAGCGGGCGGGTCAGGAGAGGTCTGCCGCGCCCTGTGGTCACCTCCGGGGCGGGCGGGGATCAACTCGTGCTGAAGGGGCTTTAGCTTGTCAGTGCTGTGCTCTGACCTGCTGCGCCCCCAGGGAGGGCCGTGATAATTATTTTTAAGAAGGAACAAAAGTATCAGACAAAAGGACCTTTCAGACAGAAAAACGCTCTACCCCAAGCTGCTCCTAGCGCTGGCAAGCTGGAAACACGACGTGCCCGTGCCCGTGCTGGCTGTCAGTGGGAAGAGGCATGCGAGAGTTAGGGCCCCGCCCGCCCCTGGGTGGGTAAAACAGTGGTGACCAGGAAGAGGACGCACCCCACTGAAAAGGAAAGCCAATTCTGGCAAAGGGTGAAACCCCAACTACTTGCATTCGCCTTCAGAAGCCATCAGAAGTCATCAGAAGCACACGCCCAGCAGCAAGGGCGTGGCCGGAGGGCCCCTGTGGCCTCACCTGCTCCCCCTTTCCTGCCTCCCGTGTTTACAGTAAAGCAGAACATGAGCCCTCCTCAGGGTGCCTCTGACCCGCATGCCAGGGGCCTGGCAGCCCCGCCCACTGCTCACCCTTCGCTGCCCTGCTCAGAGGGCCCCAGGTTCCAGGGTCCCGTGTCCCTCGGGTCCCCCGAAAACACAGCGCTTGCGGCCAAGCCCACAGCGCCAGTTCCTGAGCGCCTGCTCTGTGCAGGGGCCAAGCAGCCACAGCCCCCGAGGCCCTCGGCCGTCTGACAGATGCCACGGGTGAGGCAGAATGGCACAACCCCAGGCAGGGCTGCCGGGGCACCCCAAGACCGAGCCGGAGAGCACCACGTCGCGGGGCACACGTTACCCACTCACTGCCTGCCACTGCCAGCCCTGAGCCTGCAGCCCAGGAACCTGCAAGGCAGCTCACCCCCCCCCAGCAGCCCACAGGACCCCAACTTCTCTCAGCCCCCTACTTACAAGACCTCTGGGCAGGGGAGATAGTAGGCGACACAGGAGAAGGGCAGCCAGCGGTCAGCATCCACCCTGGGCAGGAGAAACACCTGTTGATGCCGCCCAGGGACTGAAGCCACTAGTGCACGTGGGTGGGAGCGGGGGACCCACGGTGTGGGGGTGGGGCAGCGGCTCCCGCAAGCCCACCTGTTATGCCCCCCACGTATGCTAAGACGGGTGTGCTCTGGGGGGGGCTGTTTTAGGGGGTGAGCGGGACTCCCAATCAGTGCGCTGGAAGCCAGGGCCAGGAACGGCAAATGCCAGGGCCAGGAACGGCAAATGCCAGGGCCTGGGCGGCAAAACCCGCAGCCAGAACTCCCTGCTAGGGGCGGGGACAGGTGACCAGGAGAGGTAGCAGGCCTGGGACGGGGGCGGGGTCAGTCTCCGGTTGAGACTGGAGGGTACAATGGTGGGGGGGCTGCCCAGGGGCCTGCTCACCACAGAGCCCAGACAGCAGTGCCGGCCGAGGGCCAGTCTGTGCAGACGCATGGCTGGGGCAGGGGCAGAGCCTGTGTGATGGCGCCAATCTGGCCTCGCAGGCCGGGCACCCGCACCTGCCTCCCAAGTCCAAGACACCTGCAAAAGAAATCACCTACCAGAGGAGGGCCGCCCCTGGGCAGCCTGGGGGAATGTGGGAGCCAGGCCTCCCCCAGGTGGAGCAGCCCCCTGCCCTGAGGAAGCACCCCCATGCACGCTGAGCCGGGGCTCTCAGGTCAGGCTCCCAAACTGCTTTGCTGGGCAGCAGAGGGCCCGCCCCGGGACTCCCCCCGGGACTCCCCCTTCCCACACTGCAGCAGCCAGGCCACCAGAAACTGCAGCATGGCCCACCTAACCTGGGGAGGGAGGCCACGCACTCCCTCCAGACCCCGCGCTCTCCAGGGGAGCACGTGGCCAGCGCTCCCTCTCCTCCAGGCCTCGGTTTCCACATGGGCCAGGAAGGCGGCATCCTCTAAGCCCCCGCCTCGATGGCCTGCTCCGCTGGACCCCGCCTCAGAAGGGCCAG
>NW_004567107.1:1581565-1587585 GCF_000260355.1 Condylura cristata | reverse complement strand
GCCGGCCCCGCCCACGGACGGCCCCGCCCACGGACGGCCTCACCCCACCTGCTGCACCCGGTGCACTGGGCTGCGCGTCTGCACGCGACCTAGAGCTCCGCGGTCCTGCCGGGACGTGGGGGACGTGGGGGTCCGGGAACTTGAGACGGCGGCGTGGGCTTGGGAAACGATTTGGGGGAAATTTGAACGTTTTTAGAGCGTCGGAGTAATCACAGGGAAGGAAAGCCAGCAGGACGCGCACTGACTTGGGATCTGGAATCATTTCCGACCCGGGCGGGGACCGTGAGGGCCGCAGTGCTCCCCTGGAAACGCGGGCCACACTCCCTGCGCCAGTCGCGGCAGCTCTGATCCTTGGGCCCGCCGACTTCTGGCCTCCCGGCTCTGGCCTCCTCCAGGGCTGGCAGGGCGGGGCGGCTCTGCTTGGGCGGGAGGGAGTGGGCAGAACTGAACTGGACGGACCTGAACTGGACGACGGCAAAAGGGAAGGCCCCTAATGGTCAATGGGGAGCGGGGGAGACCAGACCCAGGAGGACGAGGCACACAGTCTGGGTCTTGCTCCGGTGCCAGGATGCAGCATGAACTGCAAACCCAGGTGAGTCTGGCGCTGCTAGACGCCGCGGGCCACCGCGGGCCTGGGGCGCCCCTCGGGAACCGCTGGCTATTTCCGGAGGCTGCCGGTGCCTGGCCCAGGTCCCGGAGCCGGCGGTGTGGGCTGAAAGATCTTGTTTCCATTTTCAGCTGCCTTCACGGTGCCCTGGGAACCCCTGTGGGACCCACTGGCTCCTTTTCCACATCAGTTTATAAAGTTGGCGAGTGCCAGGTGGACACCCCCAGCCTCTTGTAACTAGAGGGAGCAGCCTGTGCACACCCAGCTCCGCCTGTCCCTCCCCCTCCCCTCCCTCCCCTCCCTCCCCTCCCTCTTCCCACCCAGCTTCTACCTCCTGTTCGTATTTGGCCTCTTGGCTGGCTGGGGAGGGGCTCGGTGCGGGGAAGACAAAGGGGCTTGGGCCCGAGGTAACCTTCAAAACAGGAAGGGGGCGGCGAGAAGGTGAGAAGGCGCCTCTGAGCCTTGGGCGGAGGGGGAGGGGCTCTGAGGCGGAGCCCCGGCGGGTGCGGGGAGACTAGACCAGCTTGAGCGCAGGGCAGGCGGCCTCCCGCCTCTCTGGCATTTAGTATCAACTGTTACTTAAACATCTCTGGAGGAGGGCCACGAGGTTGCACCCCACTTCCCAGCGCTGGGCGGGGTGCTGGCCCTCCATTAGAGGGTGGCGCCCAGGGCCCCCAGTCGCTCACAGCAGGGATGCACGTGAGCTGGAGGAGGGAAGCCTAAGCCCAGCCTCCTTCCCCCAGCTCCTAGCTCCTAAATCTGGGCCCAGGGCCTCCAGGGGGCTCGGGGTTAGTCTCAGGCTGTGGAACAAGGCCTGAGTTTGATCCCAGCCAGGGAGTGACCCCAGGGCGCAGGAGTCCCCTCCTGCCTCCCTGCTGCTCCCCTCAGCAGCTCAGCGGATCACCGCTTCTGCTCCCCGCGCTGTCTCTGGGGAGTCCTCTCACCCCCATCACGTCTGGCCTGCATCCCAGTTCTTGTGTGCATAAATAAATCTGCATTAAAAAAAAAAAAAGACTGGCTTTATGCCTCAGCTCTCTCCTATAAGCAGCACCCAGATCACACGAGTGAAATAAGAGGAAAGACTCACAGTTTCTGCAGAGTTGACCTGAGAGTCCGTCATGGGGCAAATGTCTGTGGAAAGGATGAATGTAGAGATGAACAGAAAAGCATCATCCGTTTAATATGGCCGAGAGCACCTGGAAATAAAGCCTCCTTTCTGGGCCCGGCTCGGTGGCATTCTCATTTGCATTCAAGTTCTGGAAGTTCCTACCCGACCTCGAAACTTGAAACTTGCCTAGTGGTTGAAACTTGCCGAGTGGCCACTTTGCTAAAGGACCGCCAGCTCACCTCTGCAGCTCACCTTTGCGGGGTTCAGCAGCTGCGCTGCACCCGCCGCTCCCTCCACCTTCCTGACAGGCGGTAAGTTCACTCCTATCGAGACAGAGTGGCCAGGAGGTGTGGGGTTACCGAAAATCCTGGGGTTTCTGAGAGCCTGGGGTTGCCGAGAATCTTGGGGTGGCTGAAATAGTTGCTTTTACTAGAAAGACTGCACAGTGCTTCAACAGAATTGTGTATTTTTCAGTTTTTGGTTCATATGAAGGCACAAGCTAGCTTTGTAGTAGATTTCTACAACACTGCTTTAAATTTATCCTGCAAATTAAGATACAATACAGCTTTTATACAATTTAGATCAACGAGTGTGTATATAGGTGATGAATGTGTATACCTACAGTCATACACGCACACACACATTAATCTCCTGAGTTATATATATGTCTCCACAAGAGAGAGCAGCTTGGCAGGCTCTGATGCTGAAGCATGTTCCCAGAATAAGCAGACAAGCAATTACATTAACAGGCAGCTTTTCAGATACTGAATGGCGCCAAGTCTCCTTCCAAATATCTGCCTTGGTCAGATCAATGCCACCAGACTCCGACTCAGCAGCGGGGGTGGAACTTCGGTGCCTGCTGTGGGCTGTACTTTGTGACCGGCCTCTAAGACTATGAACACCAGGCCTCGCTCTCCGGAGGGGCAAATTGTGAGGCTGCAAACGGAATAGTTCACGTCCACGCGCTGGACGTGAAGCAGCCGTGCAAGCAGCTTAGACACAGGCTGGACACATCAGCCCCGGCACCCGCCCCGCTCTGCCAAAGCCAGCGGGGTCTATGCAGAATCAGCTCGAGGTACTTCGTGTTCAGAATCAAATTTGAGGAACTGCTTGATAAAACACGAATCTTTCGAAACTGCGAGGGAAACTCCCGCGGACCCCGGGGGCGCTGGTCCCGGCCGAGGGGCGTGTGTGACCCCGCCCAGGACAATCGTGCAGGGTGCAGGGCTGCTGCGTGCTTACGTGTATCTGGTACGTCAGGATGCAGACGACGTCTACACACGGGGGAGGCTGGCGTGTGCGTGGAGCAGGTGTGAGCGCCGCATGTGTGTGTGTATCGCGCCGGGCCTGTGGCGCTACTGCCTGGACCCGCTGGCCCGGGGCTCCAGGAGTCCTCCAGGAGGGTTTCGGGTGCGCGCCCGAGGCAGGTGGTTACCGATGCAAAGCCAGACTCAACACACACTTCCACAAGCTGTGCAAACCTTGGGGTCCCGCCCTCAAGGCACCCCAATCTACAGAGGTCTTCTCTCGCTGCTCACACGTGTGTGTGGGGGGGCAGTGAGCCAGGTCCAGGTATGCAGAGCGGTGGAGACAGGAGCCACCCGGCCCTCCAAGGTGTTCCAGCGTGGCAGCCCGGGAGGCTCCCTGGGGTACTGGGGGAGACCTGCCGTGACCCAGCTCCCCTGCCCTTCCCGGCTCTGAGCTCTGGGCGTGTTGGCAGGAGCCTGGATGTCCTGCCCATAGCTGCTGCTGCTTTCTCCCTGTCACCTCCCAGTGACCTCGCCACACCACGTCCAGCTGGGGGCCATGTCTGGGGTGCGAGTGTGTGTGTGCGCCCAGGGGAAAGACACCATGGAGAGGGTGGGCAGGAGCCTCCGCTCTTGCGTGCACAGTCACTAAAATAACTTCAGTTTTGGTTTTTAAAGATGTACCCCTCTATGCACAGAGAACTGGGGCACAGGCCAGAGGCGTGTGAAAGGACCCACCAGAGACAGCGGGGAGCAGAACAGGTGGAGCGACCGAAACACACTGCTGAGGGGGCAGTGGGGAGACAGGAGGGGCCTGTTGCGCCCTGGGGCCCCTCCCTGGCCCGGATGGAACCCTCACCGCGCTGCGCTTCACGCCCAGGCCGCTAGGGAGGCCCAACTGCTTCAGTTTTTGTGTGTCACCTTGGGAACATCCGGGCCATTGTGCTGGAGGCAAAATTGCTATTTCAGATAAAAATTTAAAAATAATGAGCCCTTTCAAAGTCAGTGGGACACACGGAAACCCCCACCTGAGTGACCCCGTCTAGGAAGCACGCAGGGTAGGAAGAACAGGGCAGAAGGCAGAGCCCGGCGATGCTCCCTGGAGCTGGAACCCCCACGGCTGGGGAGAGAGCAGGTAGCGCGGGACAGAGGACATGCTTCCGGCCTCGAGTGTCCACTGGACCCAAAAAGGCACTCGAGTTTTAGTACATTTAACGGAGAAACCAAAATAGAAGGCACCATGACGGGGAACGATCAATCGAGCAGATGCCGAGCAGAAGGGGTCTGGCTCAGGTGCTGACACAGGACCAGTCCAGAACCGGGTCTCCCAGCAACCCGGGGTGCTGGCTGGCCTCTCAGCTGCCTCCATGTGTGGGGGTGCTGGGTCCTCAGTTGACATCATCTCCTACAGGATCCTCTGGTCCTCAGCTGTCTTGGGGCCCCCCCAGGAGGCCCCCCAGGGCCTGTGCAGAGCTCCCTCTCCCCCAAGCATCCTCCCTCTCCCCCAGGAGCCTGCGCCAGCCGGCCCTTCGGGGTGTTGGGTCCCGTCCTGACCCGGCTGTCCTGCAGGAGCCCCAGAGGAGCAGGGGGTCTCTGCAGAGGTGTGGGCCCCGTGCCAGCGCCGGGGTCCTGTGGGAGCGGCCGCAGAGGGGCCCAGAGGCAGGGCCTTGGCTGCGCGGGGCGTCCGGTCTCTGTGCCGCGCCTGGGGCGGGCGGGGGCTGCCGGCTGGGCGGGAGGAGGCGCCGACCCGGCTCGGGCTTGAGCCGCGCTGCCCCTTCTGGCACCAGACCGGCTCTGTGGGTGGCACAGGGGCCGCTGCTGGCGCCATGCCTGGGCCCAAGACGCCCACGGAACTGGGGAGGAGGCCAACGTGCCCGCCTCCCGCGGCCTTTCAACGCAGCCAGAGCCCACAGTGTCTCCCCGGACAGCCCGCCCAGGGGCCGGCCCAGAGTTTGCTCCTGTAGAACTGGACTTAGTCCTGGGGGTGTCTGACAGGAGACCCTCCGTGGTCATCTCAGCACGCACAGACCTCACAGGACTCACCTGGCTGGCTGCCATACACCTCAAGTAGAAGGGTACCATGAGCACCCCCTGCCCCCGGCCAGCCTGCACTGGGGTGGCCACGACCCACCTTCCTGCTGGCGGGGTCCCTCCTGACATGAACACTCACGCACGCGTGTGCACACACACGGAGGGGCCGTAGCCCCCCCCCGTGGCATGGGAGCCAGGGCCCAGCTCAGGTTGGCGGGCCGCTGGGGCCCTCGGGCACCTGGCCGGGAGCTGTCCCTGGTGCTGAACTCCGCCGGGCCCGCGGCCGCTGGCAGGTGGAGGAGCTGGCTTTGCCAGGTGACGCCCTACGCGGTGGGTGAGCACAGGAACTCCCAAACAGCCTCGCTGGCTGATGGGCGGCCTGGCCGGCCCTCGCCTTGATGCCGGCTGCCACCTAGGGCCCGGCTGGGCTCGGCGCCGCTCGGGCTGCGCACAGGTCGGGGTGCTGCAGGTGTTGGCCGCGGGCTGCCCTGCCGCCTGCCTGCGCGGTGGCGAGAGCTGCCCCATCTCCACGGTCGTGCCCGAGTGGCTCAGCTGTGGCGGCCATCAAGGTGGGGGGGGCTCAGGGTCCCCGGAGCCCCTGGGCCCGCCCAGCACAGAGCAGAGCCACGGCCCTGACCAGCAGCCCGTAACTGGCCGGGAACTTCAGCCACAGCCACGTTCCTTCACCCCTAACCTGCTTTTCAGCCAATAAAAGTTAGCTCCTTTGTTTTCGACTCTGGTCCCCCAAACCTTTACCATCGCACTCCCATCCCTAATTGGGCAAAGGCAGAGTCACTCCCCAGCTGGGGCCCCAGTGTCCTGCTGTCCATGCTCGTGGGCCTGGGAGAGCCTGTCTGGTGCTTGGACCCTCTGCGGTGCCCCCCACTCCTGCGGCTGCCCCAGTCAGGAGCCAGGGGCTAGAGGAGCCCAACCTTTGACCCCTCCCCCCACCACGCCCCCACAGTCCCTGGGTTGGGTGGCACCAGACCCACTGGGCGCCCCGCTCTCCACCTGACTCTGTTGTGTG
>NW_004567107.1:1580760-1581049 GCF_000260355.1 Condylura cristata | reverse complement strand
GGTCAGGAGCGAGGGACGTGCAGGGGGCGCGGGCCCCAGTCCCCACAGGGGCGTGGGGGCAGGCGCTGGTGGTCCTGGAGCCAGCAGACAGGGAAAAGGTGGGAATCCCTGGTGTCCCAAGACACGTGGGGACAGGCTCAGGGGCGGGGCAGCGGGGGGCTCCAACCGCCGGCCCCCGCTGCTGCAGGCACCCACCTTACTCGCCATCGGGGACGCAGTTTTCTGTGGGGCCAAGGAAACCCAGATGAGAGAGGCCCGAGGGGACCCACCATGCAGGCCCACGGGGGAC
>NW_004567107.1:1574315-1580660 GCF_000260355.1 Condylura cristata | reverse complement strand
CCCTGAAGGCTGCCAGGGCTTCCAGGTCCTGGTCGGGGCTTCTGCCTGTGGGCGAGAACCCAGGAGCCGTCTGGGAGCAGACCGGGGGAGCGCGCACCTCCCAGCCCCAGGGCTCGCCCCGGGGTCTAGCGGGAAGCAGGCCTTGAGCGGGGTGGGGAGGCGGGACCCCGGCAGCACCGTGTCCACAGACACCCGCAGGGCTCTCGCCGGAGCCAGGGACACAGGCCACTGCCGCCCGCGGCTGCGGAAGCAGAGTGGAGGCGCGACCGGCCGGCGCCCTCACCCAGGAGCTTCCCCACGCGGAGCCGCGGCCCTCGGTGAAGAGCAGGAGGTGGTCCCCGGCCGGCAGCCTCTGCGCAGACACGGCCACCTCAGCCCCGTCTGCGGGGACAGGGAAAGGGGCTTCCGGTCTTCTTCCCAGGGAACACGCTCAGCCGCACGCAGAGTCCCGGCCTCGCGGCTTCCTGCCAGCCTGCCCCTGCCCAGCACCTCCCTCGCCGGGACCCCCCTGGGGTTCCCCCCCACCCCCCCAGAGGCCAGGACTTCTGCCGGAGGCAGGTGGCGCCCCCAGGGCCCCGGCACCCCTGCACGCTGCCCTCTGGGGAGCCCCTGGAGCCCAGAGGGAGCCCGGCAGCTGCACCCCTATGCCACCTGGGGCCTGATGTCAGGGCATGACCCGGGGCGGGGTGGGCAGGGGAGCTGTGCGGCACCCCGACTCACAGGCGCGGTATCTGCCGGGCTCTTGGGTTCGTTGCAGCACCACCCGCTTCTCGAGGCACTGGTCCGCCTTCCTGAAGTGGGGGCACACTGAGCCCGCCAAACTCCACGCCACCCCCGTGGGAGCCCGTCCCGTTTCCCCACACCCCTAACTGGCACGGGAAGAGGGGCCTTGGGGGCTCCCCACCCAATCCACGCCTGGGGGGGCGGTCACGCGCATGAAGGTGAACGAGGCCTCGATGTCCCCGCCGTCCAGCGCTGTCACTGCCACCGGCGACACGGGCCACGGCTTCTGCTCCCCAGGCAGGGGCCTGTCGGCCGCGATGGCCTTCACGGACCACGTCCCGCTGGCCTGGGCGGGGCGGCGCATGAGCCCTCCGTGAGCCCCAGCCCGCCAGCCCCGCGCCCACCCCCGCACCAGTTAGAACAAGCTCTGCTCTGGGGCCTGTGCCGCGACCCCATCGGCCCCGCCAGCAGCCGGCCCCGCACCCCGAGCCCCAGAGGGCCCCGCAGCCGTCCTGCGGCAGCGAGAGCGAGGGGCCTGAGGACGCCAGGGAACCCCGGGAGCGCAGGGTCCCTCGCCCTAAAAGGACACCTCTGGGCCCGCCCGGCCGCTCCCGCCCTCAGCCTCACATCCTGAGTCTCCAAAGCCGAGGGCAGCGGGTCCCGGGCCTGCAGGACGGCGGCCAGGCCGAGGGTGAGGGTCAGGAAGAGCGCCTCCATGCCGGGCTGGCTCCGCTGCGGCCCCGCGGCCCTTTATCCCCACACGGGCGCCTGGCCCCCCCCCCTCCCCGCCCCCCACCTGCAGGTGCCAGCTCCTCCTCCTCCGGAAGGAGGGGTGCCCGCTGGGCTGTGAGGCGTGGCCGCCTGTGCCGCCAGGGCGGTGGGTGACAGGCTCCCCACGCTGCACCCCCGGGCCCGCACCAGGGCCTGCAGACCCCGACGGGCCTCGCTGCTGCGGCCCCCCGCAGGCCGCCCCCCGCCTCCCACCGCCAGGCTCCTGGGCCTCCCTGCCTCACCCTCCTGGCCCGTGTCCCATCAACACTCTTCTCTGCCCACCGCTGTGGGGCTCAGGTCCCCCGAGGAGCTGCTCCCGGGCTTCCGAGTGCCAGGGCCAGGAAGGGCTCCTGCCAGGTGCTCGTGGGCACGGACACGGCCCCGCTGCCCAGCTCCCCGAGCCTCCGTGACTGGGGCCCCCTCTGCCTGCACTGGGATGAGGTCCGGGTCCGTCGGAGCCTGGGCCACCCACACTGGCGAGCGCCCCAGTCTTCCTGCCCCCAGACCCCACTTCCCCGTGCGCACCCCCGCTCAGCACCGGGAGCCCTGCCCCTGCCCCGCAGACCTCGATCCACTCGGTCAGTGCACCCCGAGAGGCGGGGAGAGCGCCCCGACACTTGCGCTGCAAGTTCAGGTGACCTCCCCTGAGCACCCTCCTCCCCGGCCCCCTGCTGAGCTGGGCCGGCTGTGGCAGGCGCCTTTGTGCGTCTCAGCTGGACCGGGCTGCCCGCTCTGTCTGAGCATTCTCACTGGCAGGAATGGCCCTGCCCGGAAGGTCCCGCCTGCCCGCCAGGCGGGGTGGGGAGGGCGGGGCCCCTGCACTTTAGGGCCCGAGACGAGGCACCTCCCAGAGCCCCACGTCTTTCCCTGCCCCAGCCCGGCCCCACCGACTGGTGCGCCCCCTGGGCGTCCCCAACCGGCCCTGGGAGCAACACAGCTGAACTCGGCCCTTAAAACGTGGGGACAGTGAGGGGGTCACCAGGAGCTCAGGCTGTTCTCAGTGCCCTTGCCCCCAGAGGGACCCCCAACCCCAGCTGCTCCCCCAGGTGGCACCGGATATGTCTCCTGGGGGCTGACCCTGCTGGGGTGCGGGCGTGAGCCGGCCCTGCCCCTGTGCCCAGGGCGCCCTGGATGCCCCCCCCGACCAGGGGCCCCTTCCGCCCAGACGCTTGCTCTGGGGCCACCCTGGGCTCTAGGTCTCCACTTGTGCTGAGGGCTCTGGTCAGGCGCTTGAAGCTCGCAGAGGTCACAGCAACGCAGTGTGGCCAGCTGCGGCCCGAGCGTCAGCTCCAGAACTTTCCAGCACAGCCAGTGCCTGTGGCATCTGGGCGTTGCAAGGGGGCGGGGGGCCTGTGGTCCCGGGGTAAGCCAAGCCCTCTGCCCGCCTGCACTGAGTGGACAGTCCTGCAGCTGCGGGACCCAGCCCTGCTCCTGCGTCCCCTCCCCAGGGCCCCCCGACACATGGTGAAGCCAGGGGCACAGAGGAGCTAGGGGGGACTGACATGCTGGTGGTCAGGGGCCTTGTCCTCAGCACAACCATCTAAGAGGGCTCTCCCCATTTCTCAGAGGGCCCCCGGCAGGACCGAGTCCCTGTGCCCCCAGTGGCGACCTGGGCATCACTAACCTTTCAGACTCCACACCTCTCCCCCCGCGCATAGCCTAGGACGCCGGCTGGCTCCCACACCGGGGAGCTCTGCTCTAGACCACCCGCCTGCGGCAGCCGCCGGACACAGTGCGCAGAGTCTGACCTCGCAGCTAGGCAGCCGTGAGGGCCAGATCTGCTGCGGGCGGTGGGGACTTGCCATGAGACCACGCAAAGCCTGTGCTCCAGCGACCCTGGGCAGCGGGGGCAGCAGCCCAGAAGGAACGGGGTTGGCACCCCCCCAAGTGGCCCGGAGGTGCTGGGGGCCCTGAGCCTCAGCCACCTGCCCCCGGTGGGGGCGGGGTCCCATCACCACAGTCCACCTGACAGCCCTGCCCGTCCCCTCCCCGACCGCACAGACCTGTCCACCTCCACCCCCGGAGGCTGCACCCCTAGGTGTGCTTCTTCCTGCAGCCCCGGGCCACCCCCTCCCAGTCCCTGTATGCCTCCAGGTGATGGTCCATTGTGTGACTGTCCCCATTCGGCCACCGCAGGGTCTGTCTGGTAATCGCTGACTCACATAATTACATGTTATTTTGGGTCCTGAGGGGAAAGCCAAACGGAGCCGGGGACAGGGCTTGTTGTGTTTTAAATGCTTGGCCCGAGACAGCCCCACGGAGGTGACACTGGAACCCACAATTAGAGCCAGCGAGGGGAGCGGCCCACGCATCGGGCGGCCATGGCGGCTCCAGGTGGAAGGCACAGCAGGGCCAGGCCAGGGCAGGGGCAGATGGGCCCGGTGGGGGCAGCGAGCACGTGGGCTTCCCGCGTCCACGGATGAGGCTGAGTCCCTACCTCACACCATCTGCAAAAATGAGCTGACGGTGGACAGAAAGTACACACACGAGCTATAGATTCTTAGGAAAAGCCCCAGAAGGCAAAATCTTCACGGCCTTGGATTCTGCCAGGTTTTGAAACGAACAACCAAACCCAAGCAACCTGACGGCAAACGGCCGCACTGCCCCGTCAGAGACCCTCGTGCCAGGAGGGGCCGGCCCGGGAGCGCACGCCTGCCGAGGCCCGGCCGTGCGGACGCACAGCACGGGGCCCGCAGCCATGGGGAGGAGCGGCGGGGGGGCACGTTTCTCCAGGGGAGATCTACAGGCCAGTGAGCACGGCCGCCCGCCCGGGGGTAAGTGCTGGCTCAGGCCACGAGGTCACGTGGGCCACACCGGGCCGCAGGCCAACAGGCAGACGCCGGGGACCGGGTGGTTTCACGGCCCATGCCCCAGTGGCTCCCGCTGCCAGGCGGGCCGAGAGCGGGGGTCACCAGGCGGCCGGAGAGCAGAGGCAGCTGCAGGCCCCCAGCCCGAGGGGAGCAGGGCCCGTGGCGGGCGCACACTGGAGCGTACCCCGCAGGCAGGGACGGCGCCTCCCGCCGGCAAAGGGCACCAGGCCGCACACGGCGGCGTGGGCCTGCACCCGTGGGCCTGCGCTCCGGCAGCTACATGTGCGCACACCACGCCCTGCGGTGGGCACTGGGCTGGGCCGAGGCAGAGGCGGCCCCACTGAGGCCGGGGGCCTCTCTGGCCAGGCCCAGAGCAAAGGGCGGGAGACCCCCAAGGCCCCCAGGGCCCTGTGGAGAACAGGGTGGGTGCTGGGTCCCCCTCTGGTAGACACAGGGGCCTTGCACGGAGGCCGGTGTGAGCAGTGCCGGCAGGGAGGGCACGGGGGAGGCAGAGGAGGGCGCTCTGGTGACCAGGCAGGGGCGGGCCCACGGTCCGCGGCAGGCCTGGAGGGCCACTGGCCCTGGCTCTCCTGCTGGGTTCCACCTCCGGTGACACCTGACCCCTCTGAGCAGAGGGCAACCTGGAGCCCTGGGCCTGAGACCCGGCGTAGAACATGCCGGAGCCTGGACACCAGTGTGGCCCAAGGCCAAGACCTCCCTGTTGGAGTCTGGGTCCTTCCGGGAATGGGGGCACTGCAGGAGGAACATGGTGATGAAATGGGCAGGAGGACACTGGCGGGGAGTGGGGCAGAGCGTCCCCGAGGTCGCTCTCCTCACCCCCCAGGCTCTGCTCCTTTGCCTCCTGGGCCCTGGGGGAGGCCCCCTACCTCCCAGCTCCCCAATAAGGGGTGTGTTTTGTTTTCTGTTTCCTGCCAAGGCCGCAGTACCGGGAACGGCCGCCAGGGGGCAGGCCTGTCTGCCGTGTTCCCTGGGGCACCGGGCGCAGCCCCGCCTCCCGCACCACCCGCGGAGTCCCCGCCCACCAGGTGGCTGCCGGGGGTGAGGGAGGCGCAGGCTCCTCCCAAGAGCCCCCAGCTTCTCCCTAAACGGGGCTCTCGGGCCTGGGGAGAGTGGGCTGTCGGGAACCCCTGCCCCTCCCAGGAGCTCACAGCCTGGAGGAGGACGGAGGGGGCCCGGCGGGTCTAAAAGCCCCCCCCCGCCCCCCCACCGTGACATCCCTGCGAGGTCTGCAGGAGGAGCCACTGACTCCTGGACAGTGGTGGGCACCCCGGGGAGCGGGGCCTCAGAGGGAGGGGGCTTTGCACAGGGAGGTGGCAGGGAGGGGCAGGGCAGGCCTGGCAGAGACACCTGGGGCTGGCAGAGCAAGCGCCGACCACCCGCAGCTCCCATCCCAGGCCAGGCCCAGCTGGTCCGGACCTGGGCTGCAGCAGCGGGCCGAGCCCTCGGGGCAGGGGCTGCCTGCCGTGCCGCCAGCAGGGCCGGGGACGGGTTTCCGCCTGTCATCGGGGCGCCGCCAGTTCCCTGGGACACATAGGAGGGGCGCGGACGGCTGTCCCCTCTGCCCAAGCGGACAGAGGCGGCTGAGGAGAGGGGGACCGCAGACCAGGCCAGGGCCTCGCCGACCACAGACGGCAGACACAGGTGCCCATGGCCACCGAGGGCGGTTCCCCTTGCCCCGCGGGATATCGGCTGGCCGAGTTACAGGACACAGGGGAGCCGGTGGGCATTTAATCATGCGCAGAGGCCGCAGCCCAGGTGGGCCAGTTCAGCCAAGACCCTCCTGGGAAGGGAGCTGGGGCACAGGGACACGTGGCTGAGGGGACCTCACATGAGGGGCCTGGGGGGCTGCCGGCTGCAGCAGCGGCTGGGAGGAGGCCCAGAGCGCCGCGCCGCAGGGCCCCACACCCTCCGGCGTCACCCTCTGGCACCCAGAGAGGCGCTGCTGGGGGCAGGTGCCCTCACGGGCTCCGGATCTCCTGGTGGTTCTTGGGCACCGCCACGAACCTCAGCTTCTTTATGA
>NW_004567107.1:1571711-1573510 GCF_000260355.1 Condylura cristata | reverse complement strand
GGGCTGAGCTGCGGGGACCCCCGTCCTGACCCCAGACAAGCCCGCGCACCCTTACTTTTTGAGGGCGAACACGGTCAGCCCGACACTGGCGTTCCGGAGCCGGAACTCCTCGTTGAGGATGTGGATGTTGAAGGTCCCCTCCCAGATGATGGGGGCCAGCCAGGGGGTCAGGACCAGGACGTCCGTCCTGCTGTGGGACAGCGGCCCCCCGGGAGTGAGCCGGGATGCGCCCCAGGGGTCCCTATCTCCGGGGCTACCCGCCAGCGCGTGGCCTCCGCAGCCCACCAGACCCAAGGCAGACCGAGGTTGCGCAGACCCGGCCGGCTCTCACCCCACCGGACATCAGTGGGCGCTGGGAGTCTAGCAAGGTCCCTTGGGGGGGGACCATCCCCTGCTACTTTCTGTGGCCCCAGGACAGAAGCAGGAGCCGGCCAGAGCTGGCCGCGTGGCCACAGACAGAAAGGACAGAGCTGGCCCGTCCTGGTCTTACCAGAGCAGAAGCTGTGAATCTGGGGTGTGCAGGGGGCAGGTACTCACGCGGGGGTCAGCACCTGGGGTTGCGGGTAGAGCATCCTGAAAAACACCGTGCAGGGGGCATCTGCGGGGGTGTCTGTTCAGGGCATTTTCTGCAGAGGTGCCTGCTGGGGGTGCCAGTGCAGGGGGGTGCTTGCTGGGGGTGCCGGTGCAGGTGGGTGCTGGTGCAGGGGGGTGCCTGCTGGGAGCAGGACCCCGTGGGGGGGGGGGCACAGCCGCAGCTGAGGCAGATGGCCCAGCACCCCTGTCCACTCCAGGTAGAGGTGCTCCATGCGCTTCCTGCCCCCCAGGTCTGACCTCAGGGTGCGGCGCCTTCCTGGGGCTTAAAGCCGGGGGTGTCAGTTCCGAGGGCTGGGGCAGAGGGACCTCCTGGCGGGGCAGCCCCAGGGGCGTGGCCGGCCTGGGACGCCCTTACCCGCCGGGCTCAGGGAGGCGGGACGAGGATCCCTGCACCCTGCCTGCACCCCCTCCCCTGGGCGTGGGGCAGGTATGGGCCGCGCCAGCAGACACCCACCTGGGCAGCTTCACCACCTGCCCGCCACCTGTCTGGCTGCCGTTTGCGCTGCAGATGACAACATGAGGGGGTCACCAGAATGCAGGGAGGAGCTGGGGCCACTGGAGGGACGGCCCCGCGGGCAGCTCTGGCCCTGGACACTGGGCCCGGCTGCTCCAGGCTGTCCAGGGTGGATCTGAGCCCTCTGTGCGGCCCCGGGGGCATCAGCTTGGGAGCCGCAGGGCAGCAGGGCGCTGGCAGGCAGAGGCCGGACTGCTGTGTGGTGCCGGGAAGGTCCTCCTGGGCCCGGAGGAGGCTCCTCGTGGGCAGAGGACAGAAAGGCCAGCCCGAAGGACACGGGAGGGCCCCAGGCCTGGGAGGGGGGCAGTGCAGGGCTGGGCGAGGTGGGGCGCGTCAGGTCTCTACATCAGGGTGGGGGGATGGGCAGACCATGCACTGCCTGGGTATGGGGGACGGGCGGGCTGGTGGGGCGCTCAAGGCACCCCAGAATTGGGGCAGGAGGAAAGCTGGGCCGGGGCCAGACCTGTGGGGCTCAGTCCCTGTCGGGTGTCCCTTCCAGGCCTCAGGCTGAGATGAGCTGCTGTGGACAGAGCAGAGAAGGGCCAGGAGGAGGCCCAGACCCGGGTGGTCAGTCAGGGAGGCCAGCGCGGGCAGCTCCCCCGGTGGGCATGGCCACTCACCTGCATCCTAGCAGCCAGCTGGTCCGGCTCAGGAAACCCACCCTGTGGGGAGAGCCAGCGAAGGGCAACTT
>NW_004567107.1:1568635-1570891 GCF_000260355.1 Condylura cristata | reverse complement strand
CCAGGGACCCCTGCCTGCGAGAACCCCCTCAGCAGAATGCTGAGCCCCTGGGGACACTGGGCTCGTGTGTCGTGTGGGGTCTGGGACCACCCCCCACCAGCTGGGCTGCCCAGGGGCGGCACGGGGGGACTTCCCAGAGATTCAGCCCTGGGCACCGGGTCTTTCCAAGCCCTTGCTGCCAGCTGCTGCCCGGCCACCTCTGCTCTCCTCCAGCAGAAAGCAGGGGCTGCCTGGGCTCTGGCTGCAGGCCTGGCTGCGGGCACCAGGGAACACTCTCTCCAGCCAATCCGAGCTTGTGCCTTGACTCTCAAAAGGAGGCACCTTGATTCCAAAGGCCCCCCCATTACCCCCATTATCTGAGTTTCTCCTCTCTGTCCCCATCTTGGAATCAGGCCGAAAGTATTGCTGGGGGGATTAAAGAGGGTGATTGTGAGGCTGCACGTGGCCAGGAGGGCGGCGGGCTGAGGGTCTGAGACTGACATTCCGCCATGTGCTCTGAGCTGCTTGACCTCCGGTTCCTGAGAAGACAGACGTGGGGCCCCTGCAGGGCCAGAGGGAGGCCAGGGGCGAGCGGGGTGTGCGGCAGATGTCCCCCACTGCCTCTTGAGTAGCAGCTGGCCCAGCGGGGGTGGGGAGGGGAGACCCTGTACCAGAATTGTCCCAGGAGCTGTTTTCAGGTGCACTGTGGAGGCTCTGAGGCCTGGGTGAGGGGCAGGGTGAGGGGCACCCGGGACCCCCAAGCCCATACATTCCAAATGGGCTCTGCTTCCCACCACATAAGACAGAACCTCTACAGTGCAGGGAGACTCCAGTGGAGAGGAGCGCTGTGCCACTGCACGTGGCAGTTAGTGTGCAGCTGACGGGAAAGGACAGGACAGAGTTTCTGAGTCCAACACCCCAAGTCCTGGCCCCTCGCGGGTTGGCCCAAAGCAGGGCACTAAGACCCCAGCACAGCCTAAGGCACCTCCTGGGGGACCCTAGGGAAGGGAAGGGGCGGGGCGGGACGGGCAATCTCAAGTTAAATCTCAACCGCTCTTATCATGGAGTCCTGGAGCTGACTTCACCGCAGCCTTTGGTAGCCACCCACCTGCTCCGGCTCCGCCTTGCACAGCGCGGATCAAGGTCTGGCCCGGCCTGGGCTCATCTTCCGGCTGAACGGGTTGCTGAAGGTCGGATACGAGCTCGTGCAGCGAGCCCTGACCCCCGTCTTCAGGCTTGGCCTGCCCGTGTGCTCCCCGTCTGGGCTCTAGTTGGCACGGGCTGACCTGCCCGGTCACAGTCCTGGTCTCAGAACGCCGCCTCCCGCCCCGAGTGCGCCTGCACGGGGCGGCGCTCACCTTCGCCTCTGTGTGAGGCCTCCCGCCTTCCCTGCTGTCAGAGGTGCTGACTGGCTCGAGCGGGACGGGACGGTGTGCTGGTTAGCGCTCCTTACACATGCCTGGGCCTCTAGCCCGACCCACCCCGAAGAGGAAGGTCCCGAGACAGCTCTCACTGCTGGGTCTGATGTACTCCCCTCGGGGCCGAACCTCCACACCTGTAGGCTTTCAGCTATGGGCCAGTACTGCCCCTTCTTCAGAAACTGAAAGAACTTGAGCGAATATTCTTCAGGCACACGCCCTGAACCTTACAGAAACTTACAAAGCACCAGTATGGAAAACCTGATAATGTATTGTGTCCACAAGTTTCTTGTACAAATTGCAGGTACTCCCCTGTTCAATGGACCCACGTCAAGGCTTGACGGGGAAGCTGCTAACTGTACCAATCCCACGTGCTGATGGGGGGACCTCGAGGTAAATTCCTGACTAACTGCTCTGCTGACTAATGCTACCATCTGGGATTACGCCCCACAGGCCTTACGGACTAACAATGGCACTGAGCTAGATCCACGACAACAGGGTTTTGTGGCATGACCTGGGGTTTCAAGACAGCCTGACGGCTGCAACCGAGCAGTGGGGTCTGTGGGAACTCCTCGCTGCTGCTCGGCGGTGCAGCTCCAGGGGGGCCACTTCTCTGGCACTTCAAGCCCCGTGGCCCATATCATTTTGCATATAATGCTGGCTTTTACCTTCAAGCATGTGTGAACTTACCGGATATAACGGCCATAGGCCCTTTAACATCTAATCACACTATTGGTGCAGTTACGTGTACCAAGTGTCAGCTGTACTCCTGTTTAAACCCTTTGGTACCTTTTTTTAAAAAAAGATTTATTGGCCCTCCCTGGTGGCGCAGTGGGTTAAAGCACAGCACTGAGAAGCT
>NW_004567107.1:1549357-1567500 GCF_000260355.1 Condylura cristata | reverse complement strand
ATGTTATGACTCCCTTTTTTTGGATAATCATAATATCAAAAATATTGTGGCAACCTCCGTTTGTAACTGGGTTGCCTTAGCTCTAAATTGGCTGCCTGGCCTGGGCAAAGTACAAGCTGAGCTGCTCCAGGGCAGGAAATTCCCTTGACTGAAAACAAAAGGCCAGCTCCTGGAGAGAGAAGACCCCGGAGCATCCCCGGAGCATTCCCGAGCATCAAGACTCCTGGAAAGCTCCCTTGGTCTTCTGAAACAAAAAGTGAATCTTAGACAACTCCCAGGGCATAAGGACTCATGGCAATGTCCTAACATTATCGACACAGCTTTCGCTTCATGTATGACCATGTGACTTGCTCTTAGTTTACTCTTTCCTTAAACAATCACTAACTACTCTCTGCTCGTCTTCATTAACCTTTCCTAAAACAAACACTAGCTTCTCTCTGCTAGCCTTAAGTCAGCCATTAGCTTTTCTTTAGACTATCACTGATGACTCTGCCAGCACAATTTATTCCTTCCCCGGGACCCCAAATCCCTTGCTAACGGCTCATCCTCTCCCAGGTCCCTGACCCTTTGCAGTCACAGCTGAACATCCGTACACATGAAAGTGATCACAAATACGACAGTCTAGAAGGCCCCAAAGTGGCAGGAAGAGGGTGCACTGCTCCCCTCCTCCTTGAGAACTTTATGCTGATTTCTTACTAACTCACTGATGCATTATTGTAACTAACTCTTGCTAAACAGTACAAATAAAGACCTGCAAAAAGATGAGCAGGAAGACTTGTACCCAACTCCGCCTCCCCTGTCTTTCTCGCGCCCACTCCCCTTCCTCCCCTTAGGAATCTCCACTTGCCGACACTGCTTCCTCCTTTGGACGCTGCCTGTTTTGCCCCCCAATAATCCGTGATCGGGGCCGGTCCCCAACAAGGCCCCCCAGTATATGCTTTAAAACAAATGCAGCGGTTGAAAATTGCATTTGCTTAAGAAGCTAGAGTCAACTTGAAAGGTTTCAGCTCCTCGGCCACAAGCTCGACACATGTCCACACTCACTGCGGCGGTGACAGCTGGACGTCAACCCCAGTCCGCCAGGGAGCCCGTAAAGAGACGCTTAAACCTCTCTTTGAACGTCGGAATCATCTTTAAACTTTCTGATTTTCATTTAAAGGAAGAGATCTAGTGGGGTGCCCCCGTCACTGGTGTTCCTGGGGGGCCACGTGGCGGAAGCTGGAGGAACCCCCATCAGTCACACTCACCCTCGAGGAGTGTCTGATCCCTACAAAGGGCCACGAAGCATCAGAGAGCAAAGTGCAGTCTGGAACCCCCTTTCCTTATTTGCAGTCGGCCCCACCTTCCCCTGGATCATTGTGGGTTAAAAATAAAAACTAAACTGGCTTTTTCATAACATCATGACTTGCCCAGGCCCCAGGGCTGCTCCTCACCTGTAGAAAACCAGAGACGCAGCAAAGATGAGGGCCAGGCAGAGCCAGGACTTCCTGCTCTTCCCCCAGAAGTCTGCAGAGACAAAGTCTGGGTTACTTGGGCCTGAGACGCCTGGCCAAGGCCGAAGTCGGAGCCTGGCAGGGGACGGCCTCCTGCCCACTCTGGGGGACCCTCCTGCCCTTGTGCCACCAGAGAAGGCAGGTGGCCCCGCTCCTGGAGCAGAGCCTCAGCGCGCGGCCTCACCTGCGGCTCAGGGGCCGGCCCGGCCGGCCCGGCTGGCCAGGCAAGCGGGTGGTGACTTCGGGCACCAGATTTGGAAACTTCATTCTTTGTCTTTTCTTTGCTGCCAACGTTCCTTTCAGTGAAAGGCCTTAGGCTCTAGGCCCTCCCTGGTGGCGCAACAGGTTAAGCACAGCACTGAAAGCCGGCCGCAGCCACGGCCGCACCAGCTCCAGTCAGATCCCCGCCCAGGGAGGGACCCCAGGGCGCAGCAGACCTCTCCTGTTTCCCCGCTGCTCCCCTCAGCAGGGGGCTTCAGTGGATCCGTCTGCTCTGCTGCCCACTGTCTCTGGAGAATCCTTTCACTCCCTGCACCTCTGGCCTGCACCCCAGTTCTGTGTGCATAAAAAAAAAAATGATTTTTTTTTTTAAAAAAAGGTCTTATGCTCTCGAATATACCTTTCCTTTATATAGCAGATGTCAAAACCTACTTATCGGGCATTTCGGGGGCTCTGGGGTGCCCCTCAACCGCCCTGTAACAAAACCAAGCGTGACTGCCAACTGCATTTCTGGCACTGTGGTGAGTCTGACAGCGCTGCGCCGCCTGTCTGAACTTCCTCTTTCAGGCATCTCCAGGGCGGGCTCCGCTTCATACAGGGCGTCCAGGCGCACGGGTGTGGCCCTACCCGAGCCTTCTCCCGTCAGTCTCGTGTCCACGAGCGACATCAGCTAAGCTTAGCACCGTAGTTTAAAATAAACTAGATGGGATGAAAATACCCAGAGCAAAGTGAATCTTACACTTCCCGCGTGGTTCCAGAGTTACTCTAGAATATGCAGACCAGCCTGTGGTTGGAAGGCTGCAGTGCCCCCCCCCCCCCCCCGCCCCCGGTGGCGCAGCGGGGTGGAGCGCTGACTGCAAAGCTCAGCAAGTTTCGAGCCCGCCCCGGAGGCGACCCACAGGGCGCGGCAGCCCCCTCCTGCCCCCCTCAGCAGTGGACTTCGTCAGTCGGCCTGTTCTGCTCCCCGCTCTGTTTCTAGTGAATCCTCTCGCCACCCCTGCACCTCTGGCTGAACCCCGTTTCTGTATGCACACATAAATAAATCTTTAAAAAAGAAAAGAAAAGCAGAAGTGCTGTCTGGGATGAGGTAGGCATCTAAGGGGGACTGCGAACGAGCACAGGACTCTTTGGGGGTGACAGGTATGTGTTCACATTGTACGTTGGGTTTCACAGGTGTACACATACCGAAGGTGCAATATTCTTCACTTTAAATAAATGCAAAGTTTGTTATATATCCAGTTTACCTTCTAAAGTTCCTTTTGAAAAAGGAAGTAAAATGCGCCTAGATTGGAAAGAAGAATGCGGATCTGCTTTTCAAAACAAAACTCCCTTTCATTAGCGAGTGTGCACGGAAGCCGGCGTCCCCGCACACACCTGCGCCCAGGACACCAGCGAAAGGGACTCTGCTACTCCCCAGAGACAGGCAGCAGACCTGAGCGGGGACAGTCTGGACTCCAGGCGTGTCCGGACACCCTGCAGAAGTCAGAACCTCAAGGGCTCAAAGGATCAAAACCAAGTTCTCTAAGACTGATGAATTTATAGGAAAAGAATACCACCAGCTGGGTGCCTCCCTTTTCTTCCCGCCACCCGGTATGGAGGGATAAAGCCTCGGACAGTTTTTTCCCAGCGTGTACAAGGATGGTCAAATTACCCGATAGCAACTTTTCCAAGAAAGATGTGTGATTCCAAACCAAAGCCACATCTAGCAAGAAGCACCTGCGGTGACAGCCGAGTCCCAGCGCTATTACGACAAACGCCACCAAAGCAACCGGAAACAGTCTGCGCTGCTGGAATGTTCTCCACCTTCAAAGACTTGCCCCGCAGCGTCGCGCCTGCACGCCGCTGGAGATGTGGGAGCAACTGTCGCCCACGCATGATGCCGGGGCGGCACGTGGGAGCTCGCCTAGGCACAGCGCGCCCAGCATGTGCGGCTCGCAGGTCCGACCCGCCCCCGATTCTGGGGACCGCCGGCCTTCTGCCGCACCGCCCACACTGTTTCTCGGGTGGAGCTAGGCCTGTGAGGCGTCCCCAGCACCGGACAAGCTTGGAGGTGCTGCAGGACAGCTCACCAGGGCCCAGCACGCATCTCCAGGAAGGGCCGGAGCAGCATGTGCACCAGTGGCCAAGCGCCCAGTGGTCAAGTGCGAGAGCCAGGGCTCAAGGGGGCCAGAGGCTCGGGCGCCCCGCGTGGTGTCTCGGCCAGGCAGGAAAGCAGACCCGTCCAGGGAAACTACAAATCTTGGTTTGAAGAGGAAGACGCTGCCTTTACGCAGGTACCTTAAATTCGCAAAACTGGGGCCTCCCTGGGGGTGAGCGGGGCAGGGCACAACACTGTGATGCTCCGCGCCACTGCAGCATGAGCTCGCTCCCCGGCCAGGGAGCGGCCCCCAGGGCCGCAGACCCCTCAGCAGTGTCTCAGCAGATCCGCCTGCTCTGCTCCCCACGCTGTCTCTGGGGAATCCTCTCACCCCCACCTCTGGCCTGTGCCCCAGTTTTTGTGTGCATAGAGAAATACAGCTCTAAAAGCGACATTGCACAATCCAGTCATTTCGCTTTGGTGCACCAACAGAGCTGAGAGCAGCGCAGCCGTGCTCACAGCCTCGTCGGCAGAGCCTGGTCACCAAGTCCGGGCCAGCCAGCCCAGGTGACTGACTAGCGGGAATGCAGCTACCCGCCCACACAGGAAGGAAACACGGTGTGGCGCCCCAAAGCGAGGTCAGCTGGTCACGGGACAGGTCCTGTTCCTGTGAGGGACCCAAGGGCACCCCGGGGCCTGAGCCGGGGGTATGACTGAAGCCATGTTCTGGCCAGCTGTGGGGGTTCCTGGGCACCCAGCCCAGCGGGCAAGGTAGGCCACCTGGGACCCAAAGTCCACAGCCCTGGCCACACTGAGGGTTGTGCTGGCTGCCAGGCCTGTCCACCAGCTGCCCAGTCTGTGGCTGGGCACCAGAGTGCCGCTTTGGTGGGACCTGGGGCCTGTGTCTACAGTCTCCATCTCGCTCTCCGCGTGGCACCATCAGCCCACAAACTGCAGGGAAGGCTAAGGGGGCGGCCCGCGAGCCGCACACGTGGGCACAACACCCACACCCACCACACACCCCCCTAGGCTGCTTCGGAAACAGCGCGCAGTCGGGAGGAGCCAGGGAAGGGCCCAGCCTGGAAGCGCCTGGGAAGAGCAGAGTCCAGGGTTGGGGGTCACCGCCCTCCCCAGGGGAACGTGGGTGGCGCCCCGGCACGAAGGGGACCCAGAGGGCTTTCCTGCCAGATGGGACCCCGCGGGCCGGTCAGCGCCTTTGGGGCCCCGCAGGCCGCACCTGGCAGGATCCTGGTTCCCACAGCGAGGCCACTGGCTGCGCTAATTGCCTCTGCTGCAGCTCCCTGCCCCTGCTGGCTCCGGCTAGATCAAACACCGTGAGGACTTCACTCCTTGGCCGCTAGTTAAGGAAGCTACGGCGAGGCCCAGACCCCGCGTCTGACTGCCTGAGCGACGTCCCTGGGATACCTGCTGGGCACTAGGCCAGCCCGGGGGGGGGCCTTTCGGGGCAGGCACAGAGGCAGGAGAGGCGGCTGACTCAGCACCAGGCAGCGGGGACGGCCTGGGTCGCCCCAGCTCCCGAGCGGTGGCCAGGTGGCCGGGCCCAGCTGCCCCCTGCGCGCCTCCTGCCCGGCCGGCCCAGGACTGCGAGCTGAGTCCCGACAGGCCTGAGCCGTCTGGGGCCGCCTTACTGGGCCTCTGACCTTCACAAAGGCTGTCACAGCTTCTTCCGGCAGGACTCCAAGCTGAGGTGCCCCACCCTTCCCCTTGGGGCAGACCGCCACCACCTCCCGGGGAACAGGAGCCCCAAGTCTTTTGTAAAGTGTAATTTATTTATTTATGCACACAGAACGGGGTACAGGCCAGAGGTGTGGGGTTCACCAGAGACAGAGTGGGGACTAGAACCGGCAGACTGACCAAGTCCACTGCTGGGGCAGCAGGGAGACAGGAGTGGTCTGCTGCCTGCGCTGGGGTCAGGTCGCTCCTGGCCGGGGATGGAGCTCATGCTGCAGCGGCTGTGGACAGCTCCACAGTGCTGCGCTCTAACCCCTGCCCCAAGCCCCCAAGTCTGGGCGCACATTCGGGGTTCTGTTCCCTCCCAGCACCTCCCAAGACACTGCTCGCTGTTTCTTGGGCCGCGTGGGCCCTGGAATTCTGGGGGCGCGGCGCTTCCCAGCACCCACCACACCTGGCCTCTCTGCTTCAGCCGCCTCGCCTCCGGCACAGGCCAGCGCCCTGCAGCTTGCCTGGGGCACTTCCTTGGGAGCCCTGTCCAGCCTCCAGGGCCCTCCAGGCAAGAATGTGGGGAGGCCCTGGAATTCTGGGGGCTGGGGGCACAGCTAGGAAGCCCTGGCAGCTGCTGCAGACAAGGCCAGGCCCCAGCGGGGGTGGCGACCAGGCACAGCAGACCCCTCCTGTGCCCGCTGCCCCCAGAGCGGTGCATCTCACTGGATCCGCCGGTCTGCCTCCCGCTGTCTCTGGGGGTCCTCTCTGCCTGCACCTCTGGCCTGCACCCCAGTTCTTATGTGTATGAATAGATTTTCTAAAAAAAAATTAGAAGCACGTGGACTGATCCCCCAAGTCGCAAACTCCGCCCTTCCCTCCCAGGACGTCCTGGGCTCTCCGGGCAGCTGGCGGCTCCCCGTGCAGGTGGCAAGAGGACTGTGGGTCCTGAGGGGCAGCAGAGCCGACCTCACGCCCCCCAGGACTCTGGCTCAGGAGCGGGCAGCGGGGCTGCGGGGCCTCCCGGGCCCAGCTTCCTCCCAGGGCCACGACCTCCTGCCCCAGGGCCCAGAGACCCAGGACCCTCCTGTCCCCCAGGGTCAGGAGCCAGAGCCCAGGGCCTCGGTCCTGGGGGAGCCACCGCAGGGTCCTTGGAGCCTCCGTCCACCAGACACCTGGTGCGAGATGCACACGCAGGGCTGGCAAGGGGCCGAGACGAGGGTGATGACCAGTCCCGGGCCTGCTGCCTGGAGTGCGCTCAGGAGGGGCCAAAAAGTGGGGTGGGAGGGACCCTGCCTTGCCTGGGGTGCGGACCACACTGCTCCGTTAGTGCTGCCCGAGTCCTGGCGGGGGCCCACGGCCCTCAGAGCCTGTCGCGCCACCTGCAGCCTCCGGGGGCTGCTCCGGAGGTGGAGGGGCCTCCACAGCCACTCCCAGGCGCTGTGCGGGGACCACCTCAGGGAGGGGAGGGGCAGCGTCAGCGGGCAGGCCCGTGGCCCGCTTGGACCTATTTCCTCCTCCCCTCCCTGCCCTCCTGTCCCAGCAGCACCTCCTTGCCCCACACACACCAGGTCGACTGCCCAACAGAGACCCGGGTGACCAGAGCTCCGTGCTGGCCCGGGGAGGAGCGGAGGCTCGACACCTGGGGGGACGTCAGGTCAGGACTGCCCCGAGGGCCGGCCTCAGGGCCGCGGCCCAGCTCACCTGTCTGTGCCCTGTGGCACACTGCCCGCACCGCACCTAAAGCCTCTGCCCCCCACAGACCAGCTCCCGCCCGCCTGCCCACCAGGGCTGGGGACTGGGGTTCTGGCGAGTCTGTGAGCCCCCACAGCCCCGTCCCGGAGCCTCGTCCCTGCCCACTCACCTGCGGGCCCCATGATACCCGAGGACCTGCAGACCAGAGCTGGGGCCGGGCCGGGAGAGCAGCCAAACGGAAGCCTGGGGCGCCCAGCCTAGTGCTGAGCAGACCGGAGGGCAGAGCCCGCCCCGTTCCCGGTTGGCAGAGCCCGCAGTTCTGATTGGCCCCCGTGGGGCTGGGGAGGGGAGCAGCCAGGTGTGCCACGCTCCTGCCCTGTGGGACGTCAGCTCTCCCAGCAAGGTCCTGGGCCCAGGGTCACCTCTCTGGTGGGCTGGACCCGACCAGCTCCCTGCCCTCCTCACCTGTCTCTCCACGCGGACCTGCTATTCGCAAACGCCTGCCCACCGCCGCCGCCCCTCGCTGGACGCTTCCGGGAGGATCGGGGTCTGCAGAGGACCCTCCCTGTGCCCAGGGGGCGGGCAGCCTGCAGTGAAGATGAACAGAAAGACCCGTGAGAGGCCCCGAGTTGCGTCTTGAAGGGAGGTCATTCTGGGGTGCAGGGTGTAGGGGCCCCAGGCAGGAATCCCACACCGGCCTAGGAGGCTGGGAGAGGCAGGGGCAGCCCGTGCAGGGGTCCCCGGGCAGGCTGGGGCAGGGGAAGGGGGCAGGCCAGGCGGGTCCAGACCTTCCCGCCTCGCCTCCCTGGGCTGCTCCGTGCCAGCCACCGGGGTCCTGCCGCCCAGAACAGGCCCGCAGGAGGCCCTGGAAGGGGCCCAAGAGCAGCAGGAAACGCTGAGTGAAAAATGTGTGGTTTGGCCTCCCTGGTGACGCAGCGTGTTAAAGTGCAGCGCTGTGAGGTGCCACAGTCAGTGGCACAGTCGATGCCCGCCAGGGAGGGACCCCGGGCGCAGCAGGCCCGTCTCCCCGCTGCCCCCTCAGCAGTGGTTTCATGGATCTTCCTGCTCTGCTCCCCGCTCTGTCTCTGGGAGTCCTCTCACCCCCACACCTCTGGCCTGTGTCCCAGCTTTTGTGTGCATAAATAAAAAATCTAAAAAAAAAGCATGTTACTCATGAAAGAGCCCGGACGCAGAGGCCACCAGTGTGCGGGGGGGTGACCAGGACAGGCCAACGGCAGAGACGGTGGCAGACCAGTGCCGGGCGCGGGGTGGAGGGGCTGCTGAGTGGGTATCAGACTTTCGGGGTGATGACGGCATCTGCTGCCCGCCCCCGGGGTCCAGGGATCTCACGCTTGGAAAGATGAACATAAGCGCCTTCAGCCTGATGAGGGGCTTCAGGTCCGCCCTGCAGCACTTCCTGCTGCTGGCTCTTGATGGACAAACAAAAGAAATTTCCTGTTCCCCACCCCTAATCTCCAAGTCTGGGTTTGTAAGGGAGGGTGAGAAGAATCTTGGACTTTAAGGCACCTGGGTGTGTAGGAGGGCGGGTCTCCATTCTTGCTGAGGCCAAGATGGCGGGGTGCCCAGTGGCAACACCTGCTTGGATGCCCATGGGCCGGAAACAGACTGGACCGGCCACAGCGGGGCCCGAGGGCTAGGATCCAGCCCACGGCGAGGGGGCTGCAGGCAGGCAGAGGGGCAGAGCAGCAAGGGGGCGGCTCAGAAGGGCCAGGCCCACGGCTGTACGTCCCACAAGCCCCGTCAAAACCCCGCCAGCTGGCACAGAGCCCTCCGGGCGGGCATCACCACCTCGCAGCTCTCCTGGCCTCAAACTGTCTCCCATCTGCTTTTCTGGAGAGAGCCACTCCTGTCTTCCTGCCATCCTGCCCCACCTACAGGGCCCCACCCCAGGTGCTTCTGGGGTCCTCCCACCCACACCTTCCTCCCCCTCCCCTGCAAGGTCATTCCATACCCAACGCACAGCAGCAGGCCTTGGCCTTGATCTCATGCCCGCTGTGTGGGCCGGCTGCTCCCGCCTCCCGGGAGTCTTATCTGCCCAGGTGGCCCACAGTGGGGTGCCCTCCCCAGCCCTGCATGGTCACCACTCCCGTGCTTACGCTGGGGCCAGAGGGCAGTGCAAGCGCGCAGACACCCCAGACACACACATCTGCCTCCGCGCCCCTCGCGCCACCCAGGCTGTCTTCAGCCAGGCTCTGGCCTCACCCTCAGCACTGCTCTGCGCCCAGCCGACACCCAGGCCTGCATCAGGGCCTCGGCCCAGCTCCCCGTGTGCCCTGAGCACTGACCCCAGGTGTCCACTCATCACACGGGCAGTGACAGTGGTCCCGGGTGGTGGGCATCAGGGAGACACACCGGTCGCGGCGCCCTCCCCATAGGCCCTGCCCTGAGACCAGGCCACCTTCTCACCCGCCCCATTAGTCTGGGGCCCAAACAGTCCCCACCCGGGAGACTGCCCCATGGATGCAGACTGGGGCGGCTCGGTCTCCGTCCCCACTAGCCCTCCCCAGCTTCTTCTCCTTGTGCCCAGCAGGACGGCCGCCCGACCTCACGGGGACCCCGGGGCTCCCTGCCTTGTCACCTCCCAGCGAGCCTTTCATCCCCGCTGCCACGCTGCCACCTGCACTGCTCAGTGGTAAAGAGCCGCAGGCACCAGCCCCCTCCGCCCGGGCCCCCACGCCCTCCAAGCAGCGGCAGCTGTCCTGCCGGGGGTGTTCAGCGCGTCTCCCCAGCGTGCACCCCGCCCCCACGGTGCCGGCGAGGCCCTGGAGGGGCGCGGGTCAGTGTGCACCGTCCCCCTCGCCCCTCGGCGCCGTCCGCACCCACCCGACGGGTAGCTCTGCGCCGCCCCGTTTCTGTCGGCGGTCACAGTCTCTGTCACTGCCACAATGTCCGCCTCTTCCAGCTCCCCAGTCCACCCCTCGAACACGACTGCACACGCCTCTCATGGTGCGACGTGCTGTGGCGCGTCCCGGGACCGGGCGCAGAGCCGTCGCGGGCAGGGCCCGCGCTCTGCTGTGACCAGCCTCTCACCCATGACCGGCCAGGCCCGGCAACCCGGCCCCGGCAGCTGAGCCCAGGTGCCTCCCACACGGGGCTCGGCGTCCCAGAAGGGGCCTTGGGCCGGAAGCTCCCCAGAACACGTAAAGGCCGGTGCCGGGACTCCCCGCTCCTACCTGTGCAGACGAAGCCCAAACTCGCGACGGCTGGAAGCGCCTGGTGGAGTGCGAGGGCCGTGTCCCGGGGGGAGCCGCACTCTGCAAGCCACCAGCTCCGGGTCCCCGTCACTGAGACCTTTATTCTGATGAACGTGGGGTTTGTAACTCCTTTCTCAGATGTCGTGTTTTCTAGGCATTAGCCACTAATTCACCCTGAAACTCCGGTCTAAATGTCTTCTCGCACCCATCAGTAACCCCGGTTTCCTTGGAGACGTCCTTCTGGGACCTTCTGTCCTCTAGCTCCGCTCTGGGACTCTGCTCCCAGCACCACCTGGGCCATGCGCTGTCCCCTCCTGACCACTCCTCTGCGGCCCCAGAGCAGGCTGGGGCAGAACTCCCCTCCCAGGCCCTCACGGGAGCAGCGGAAACTGTCTGACCACAGGCGCTGCAGGGCTCAGAGGCCCAGGGGCCCTCAGGGCGTGGCCCAGGCCGCAGGCCTCCCTGGCACTAGTCGGGATGCCGCATGGACGGTGGCCTCCAGCCCACAGCAACAGTGCTGGGCTGCATCGCGTGGGAGCACGCAGGGCCTCCCCTCTGAACAAGACGCCTGGTGGGGAGGGAGGCAAAGGCGTTCCTCGGGAGCGGGAACAGGCCCAAGCCTGGGCGTCGTGACCCGCGACAGCAGACACAGGCCGCGGGGTGGCACCCCGCCCACGGCTGCCCGGCGAGACGCGCGTGGCGTCCTGCACCCCCGGCTTTCACTTAGTTCTTTCAGAGTTTGCAGTGACCGAGGACGGCCCCGGCCTCGCATGTCTAACCGCCGTCTGGCCCCGGGCGTGCGGCTCTTCCCCTCCCGGGGTGCGGCATTTCAGTGTCGCTGCCAACGGGCAGTCGCTGCTCGTGGCTTTCAATCGCCGTCACGTGCTCCTGGTTGGCTCCCCGCGTTGTATTTCTGCGTTTTCTATTGTCCCCGTTCCTCCTTCCTTCACTAGTAGCACGTACACCTATTTCTAATTTGTCTCCTTTACCCTGATGCCGTCCCTTTTCTACTTCACTTCTCCTGCCGACCTCTTGGACTTGACGCGACACGCTCATTTTTGTCTTGGTTCGCGACGGAAGTCGCCACACCCGCTGGCTTTTCTCTGGGTGCTCCCCCAGCTGCATTCCGCGGCTTGTGGCTTGTTGCTTCCTTGACTGGAGGGCCGAGACAGGGCCTCCCCGGGGCGCCAGGGGTCAGTCTCTACCCACCGGCCGCCTGCCACGCCCACTCATCCTGTCACGTCTCAAATCCTTTTACAGATTTCAGTTTTGCATAGAGCCAGGGTACTCGGGCCAGAGGTGCAGGGGTGTGAGGGGTGAGAAGACTCAACAGAGACAGGGTGGGGCGCAGAGCAGGGATCCAGCTCAGGCCCAGCGACCGCCTGAGTGCCGAGACCTGACCCAGCCGTGATTGGGCCTTGATCCCGCGGCAACTTCCTAGTCACGCTGCAGTAACCTTCAAGTGCGCTGGCTGCCGGTGCTGCTGTCACCAACACAGTGGCTGACCCCTCCCCCTCTCACCTAGGCTGATTGTTTTGCTTCTAAATGCTGACACTGGCCAGTGGCCTTCCGCCCTAGTGGGGGCTTCAGCTTCGCCTGACGCTGACATGGGATGAGGGAATCGCTCACATCAACGCCATTCTTTCCTCCCTCGGGCAGTTTCCGTGATGGAGAGCTGGTGCTGGAGTGCAATCAGTGCCATCGAATCCCAGGCCCCGGGGGCCTGTGGTGGCACCACAGGTTAAGGCGCAGCCACTGCGCCACGAGTTTGACCCCCAGCCAGGGAGTGACCCACAGGGCACAGCAGACCCGTCTCCGGGCTACCCCCCTCAGCAGTGTGTTTCAGTCTGTCTGTTCTGCTCCCTATACTGTCTCTGGGGAGTCCTCTTACCACCCCGGAACCTCCGTATGAGGCCTGTCCCCCAGTTCTGTATGCATAAATACATCTTTAAAATAGAAAGAATGGGGCTCTCCCTGGTGGCGCAGCAGGTTAAAGCACCGCATTATGGAGCGCTCCGAAGCCACTGCAGCATGAGTTTGATCCCCGGCCAGGGAGGGACTCACAGGGTGCAGCAGACCTCTGCTGACCCGCCCGTTGCTCCCCTCAGCATTGTACTTTGCTGATCTGCCTGTTCTGCTCCCCACTGTCTCTGGTGAATCCTCTCACCCACCACACCTCTGGCCTGTACCCCAGTTCTGTAAGCATAAATCAATCAATCTTCAAAAAAAAAAAAAAAATGAATGAAAAAAAGACTGGATGGTTTCGCTCATAGCAGGAGTATAATGGACCAGGCAAGAAAATAATAACGAACAGCCATGTACCAGAGACGTTTTGTGGGGGTGGAGTGGGGAATGGGATCAAAAGAGAGGAGCAAGGGAAGTGCACGGGACTGTGGTGATGGCACACGGGTGACTTGGTGATGGGGGACTACAATTGAGATTTAAAAAAATGTACAAAGTGATGTAAAAATAAACTATTATATTTTGAAAAACAAACAAAAACAATGAATGAAACCCACCCCCTAGAACATGGAGGCAGGGTTGGGGCAGCTTCAATGGACGCGTGCAGACCCCCCCCCCCCGCCCCATGGGCCGAGCTCAGGCCCACAGTTGGTCTCAGCTGCACACATGTCCAGCTGTGGCCCTGGACAGCTTCCTGCCTGGACACACCCCCCTCAGCTGAGTGAGGGCTGGGGCTGCATCGCCCTGCGAGGAAGCAGAGATAGCTGCTGTGGCCAGCCACAGGGGCCAGCTCTTGCCAAGCAGGTGAACCGCCCTGTGGACGCCATCCGGGAGCCAGAAGCCGTGAGCAGCCCGAGAGGCCGCCGGCCATCTGCTGCTTGGTGAGCCAGCTGCTGCTGCTCTCGGGCCAGGCTACAGCCCTGAGCCAGGGTGAGGACCCACAGACCCGCCTGTCCCTGCCTGGCCGGACCTCTGGCCCTGGACCAGACAGCGGGGAGCAAAACATGCAGATCTACTGAAACACACTGCTGAGGGAGCAGCGGGGAGACAGGAAGGGCCTGCTGTGCCCTGGGGCCCCTCCCTGGCCGGGGATGGAACTCTGAGTGGCTGCAGACTGCAGACAGCTTCCGAGTGCTGAGACTCAACCCCTGTGCCCCCAGGGAGGGACATTCAATTTGTTAAAGATTTATTTATTTATGCATATAGAGCTGGGGTGCAGGCCAGAGGGGTGGGGGTGAGAGGACTCCCCAGAGACAGAGCGGGGAGCAGAAAAGGCGGATCCACTGAAACACACTGCTGAGGGTGGCAGCAGGGAGACGGGAGGGGTCTGCTGCACCAGGAAGGGTCATTTCTTGGCTGGGGGTCGAACTTGCGCTGAAGCAGCTGTGGCCAGCTTCTCAGTGCTGCACTTTTAACCTGTTGCGCCACCAGAGAGGGCCCCGATTTAATTTTTTAATCCACAGAAAAATACTTGGAAAAACCCTGTGTCCCAGCAACGCCTCCCTGCTTGCTCCGGCCCAGCCACGTGCCCTGCCTGCCCTGACTCCGGGAGCGGCTCAGGGCTGAGAGGTTTCCTGGTGGTGTCCGCAGGGGCATCGCTGTGCCTCAGAGCCCAGGGATGTCCTTACCCCCCGGGCCCCAGCCGGGCCTGTCTGCCTCCCGTAGGAGGAAGGAAGCTGGGGAAGGCCGGATGGCCCAGCCCCAGCAGCGGGGGCCTGGCACCCCACCCCTTGGGGCCAAGCCCCATCACACCCCCAGCGCAGGGCGGGTATGGGGAGGGCTGGGCCCCTGCCGCCCCTCCTCTCCCTCTTGGGCCCGCCTGCGGCTGGGGCGCCCCGCACAACACACCGGGCTGAGCTGGTTTGTTTTATTTTCCTGGCTGGCTCTGGGGCTTTCCGCCGGCCGGGACATCCCCCTGGGCAGCGCCATCCCCTCCTGCGTCCCTTGCGCCGGCACCATGCGCTGAGACTGGTGCCAGAGGGGCCTGAGGGGCGCAGGGCTGTGCCGGGTTTGGGGCGCCTCGCCCCGGGGGAACCTGCTGGTTGTGGTCGCTGTCCCTGGTGCTGGGTGGCCATGGCCTCTACAGCTGCGCCTCCGGCAAGCGTCCCCCGGAGGGGGCGGCGCCACCCCCACCCCTCCCCGGCCCGGGGTTTCAGATTAAAGCCGCGCCTGGCGTCGCTGTGTGCAGGTTGTGTGGACACCCCTCCCGCTCGTCACAGTACACACCGAGGTGGACGGGAGAGCGGTCAGCTCGGTAAGAAACCCCACAGCCCTCAGTGCCCTCTGGCCTCCCCGGGGACTCGGCGCCCGCTGCCCGGATTCGGGCCATCTGAACTGTGCCATCCACTGGGCAGCCCGCGCGCAGACTCCTAGGCAGACACCTGCAGCTGGCCCCAAAGGGCCAGGAAATGCAGTGGGCCCGCAGCCGCGCAGCAGCCAGCCGACGGCTTCACGGCCCCAGCAAATGTCCACACAACAGGCGAGTCCGGGCCCCCGCCAGTCCCCCGCGAGCTCTCCAGCAGGGCCGGCTTCTCAGCGGACTCCACGGGCCAGGGCTTCCCGACCCAGTCGGATGCAGAACACGCCGAGTGACAGAACACAACCACTGTCCTTCAGAGTAACGGGCACAGCGCCCCTCCGGCCCGAAGCCCAGTGCGGCTGGTGGGGTGACAGCACCCCAGCGACCAGAATAGGAGGCGCCTGCCCTGCTCCCCGCGGCCTCACCTCCCCCAGTGCCGCTGTGCGCCCACCCGAGACCTGCCTGTGGGGAACTTTCCCAAGGCCCCACCCTGCGGGCACCCCTCAGGACAGTGGTCTTCGGCGGAGCCTGAGAGCGGGGCTGTGGCCGCCCCGAGACCCCTCCTCCCGGTAAGGGGCCGGCGGGCCTGTGGCTTGAGGCCGCGGCGGCTGCTGGGTGGCCAGTGAGCTGCAGCCTCCTCCCGCAGTCGCCCACTGGCCAGTGCTGGGCATTGGGCGCTGCCTCTAGGCAGCACTCCTGGCCCTGCCTTCCCTGGGCCTCCGCCCCCCGCGCCGCAGTCTCTGCGGCAGCAGCTGATGCACCCAGGGCGCGTCCCACGCCACCAGCCCGCCTGCGTCCTCGGAGCTGACGCCTCCGGGAGCCCGGGCCCTGCCTGCTGCAGCCGCCAGAAGCAGGCGGGGGCTTCGCGACGGCCCCTCGCTGGCCTCGGCCTCCATCCCGTGAGGGCACAGAGAACTTCCACACACGTGGGCCTGGGCTTCTTCCAAGATGGCGGCAGGGCTCTGCCCCACTGAGCTCACACTCCGCGGGGCGACAACCCTGCCCTGGGCCAACCTGCTGCCGGCAACGAGCAGTCTGGGTCCTCCACACTCCCTGCGCGGGCGCCCGCCCCGGGCTTCACGGGCGCCTGGGCCAGAGAAGCGGGGTGCGTGCGTGAAAGGGAGACACCTGTGCTGAGGGGGCAGCGGGCAGCGCCCCGGAGTTGCGGCTGCTACAGCCGAGAGGAGACAGCAGGGTGAAGGCCTGTGACCACCTCCCCCTGGTGAGATCGGACTGCACCTGCCCGGCGGGAAGGTTGCGCAACTCCAACGTGCTTCATCGCGCGCGCGGCCTCGCCGCCTCACACCACAGCCCGGGAAGCTGATCACCGGGCCCTTCCCTCAGCCGCTCGCTCCGGTGCGAGTGTCCGACTGGAACCCCAGCCCCCACCCTCCCTCCAGTGGCCCCAGGCGGCACTGAACTCAGATGCCCCGGCCACCTTAATGTCCTCTCCACGCCCACCCCTTTCAGCCAGGCCTGCCCCGCGCGGCCAAGGCCACCCCCGCTGGAGCCCAGCTTTATCTCCCTCCGCTCCCACCGACAGAGCGCCTGTGTGACCGCTGAGCGTGCACACGACCGGCCCTGAAGGCCAGTCCGCGTGCGGCTTCAGCTGTGGCCCCGCCGCCCCCTACCCGACCTTCCGGCGTCCACCAGAACTCGGCCCAGCAAACAAGAACGTGGTTACCTCTGCAACCTCCGGGCTGAGCTCCGACCCACGCACACTCACACTCGGCGTCCGGGCGCTTCCCAGCCGAGGCCGAGATGTGCCCCCCCCCCGCAGCTTTCCAGCAGACTGCTGGGGTCTGAATGCTGTTACGAGAAGCCCCGCCTGACCCCCACCTTCAGGTGAGGCTCCTGGGTCCCAGCAGAGCCTCTCACCTCTGCCTTGTGCCCCCTGCCAACCTGCTCCTCGGCGCAAGGTGCAGCTCTCCCGGGAGTGGCCAAGAGTCTTCGGCTGGCAGGACTCTACCGGCACAAGACCCAGAGAGCAGGGCCTGCTTGGGGCCTGCTCGGCACCCGCAGGGCTGGGGGCCTGCAGCCTTACCCCGCTCTAGGCTGGACCCCTTCTTCCAACTCTAGCTAGGCACACCCCAGTTCTCTGCAGGCAGCTGGAGCTCTGCACAGGTGGTCTCCAGCCCTCACGAGAACACGCCCCCCTCCCCACTACAGGCCAGCACAGTGGACATTCCGGCGTAAGCCCCCAAACCCATGGCCGTGACCCCTGGACCACGCCAGCACGGACCTTCCCTGCCGGAGCCATTAGCACAGCCCCCAGCCAGGAGTGGACTGCTGGGGCCACTGACGGCCTGCTGGGTGCTTCTCAGAACTTAGCCTCTGGACTGCACCCCTTCTCCAGAATCACCCTCCTCAGGAGCCACGGTGAAAAGCGCTGTGTGGGCCCTCCTGGTGGTACAACGGGTTAGGACGCAGCACTGCACGCTGGCCACAGCCGCTTCAGTGCAAGTTCGATCCCCGCCGGAGGTGACCACAGGGCGCGGCAGCCCTCTCCTGACCCGCCCGCTGCTCCACTCAGCAGTGTGCCTCGGCGATCTGCCTGTTCTGCTCCCCACTGTCTCCGGTGAGTCCTCTCACCCCTGCATCTCTGGCCTGTCCTAGTTCCGTATGCATAAGTTAATCTTTTAAAAAAAGCAAACAGCAGGGGACAGCCAGTGGCTAACATGGTGGGCGAGAGCTTTCTGGGGTGCGGGACTGGCTGCCTCCGTGCAGCATCGCTGTCCTAGACACATCTGGGGCCTCACCTACTAGGACGCTGGCTGAGGAGCTGGGGGATGTCCACGGAGTGACAGCTGCGAATGGGGCAGGAGCCGGACACCTGCACTGGCGGCCTGGGCCACCTGCACGAGCGTGTCCTTGGCGCTGGAGGCGAGCCCAGGGGCTCCCTCCTGGCCGTCTTCGACAGCACAAAGCCTCCGATGGGCCTCCTGGGTGTGGGGGATTCCAACCAGATGGAACGGAAAGCGCCCCCACCCCCACCGTGTGCCCTCCTCAGCGGCACCCCAGGCCTTTGGCCACTGTCTATGAGGCAGGCGGGTCACTTGCGCCTGAGGGATGGGGCGGCAGCGGGCCGCCAGCTTTATTGAGGCGGCCTGGGGGGAAGGCTCACTTCCACATAGCCGTCAGCTGTCCCCTCGCCGTCAGTGAAACACCCACACTCCCCTGCTGGAGACTGCACAAGCCGCGGGCGCCAGTCCCCCTCCCGCCCTCTGGGTGGTGCCCAGACCACAGCCCAGGGCACGCGGCCAAGTCCAGTCCCCAAGCTCTGGGAAGGTGCCCCCGCCCCCCAGAGTGCCCAGAGTAGTGAAGACCTGCCCCCAGGGGAGGCGGGGGCCAGGGCCCCCAGCCGGGCCGCTCCCTGCTGACACAGGGAGCCCTGCTGCGGTGAGCCCCGAGGGGACGAGGACCAGGGCGCCGCCCCCCCACCCCGACCAGTCCAGCATGGCCCGGCGAGCCTCAGCTCGGCAGCAAGAGTCCCGGGCACCCCG
>NW_004567107.1:1546228-1548939 GCF_000260355.1 Condylura cristata | reverse complement strand
CGTCCCGCTCCCGCAGCTCGTCCAGCCGCGCGCGCCGGGCCTGCAGCCGCTCCAGCAGCTGCCGGTAGTTGCGCCCGCTCAGCGGCGTCAGGTTCCCCTTCACCCTCTGCCTCTTCTCCTTCCTGCGCTGCGCCCGGCCGGCCGGCCCGTCCTCGCCCACCTCCACCTGGGAGAGGCCTGTGTCAGCGGCGCCCACGCCCCGCCCCGCGGGCCGGGCCTGCGCGCGCCCACCTTGTTGAAGAGCAGCCCGGGCGGGCCCTGCGCCTGGTCACTGGGCGCCTGGGGAGGCGCCTGGGGAGGCGGCTGGGGGGCCGCCGTGGCCGCCTTCTCCTTGGCCCGCAGCTCCTTCTGCTTCCTCTTCTTCCGCTCCCGCTCCTGCTTCCTGCGCCTGCGCTTCTCTAGAACTGCTGGAGACAGCGCCCCGGGGCCGCTCTGCGGGGAGGGACGGCGCCTGGCTCAGGAGCCTGCGGGCTGGGGAGAAGCACCCCCCCCCCCGCCGCCACCACCGGCGCCCGCACCGGGCTCAGTGTCCCAGTGAGACAGCTTGTCCCCAACACAGGTGACCGTGGAAGAAATAGGAGCCCGAGTCCACCAACAGCCCCCAGGGAGATGTAGTCCTCCAGCACTGCCCAGGTCGCCAACCCAGCCACGCTCACATGGCGCTGCTCCGCTGGTGACACAGCCAGCAGCCTGTCCCTCTCCCCTCCTGCGGCAGGAGGCTCCAGCCCAGATGCCCCAAGACCCCCCCACCCATGCCTAGACCAGCTCTGTGGAATCAGGCCTGGGCCTGCCCAGGTAAAGGGCAAGTGGAGCCAGAGTGGAGGGCCTGGGCGACCCGGCCAGCAGAAAGAGCCGAGGCTGGTTCTAGTCCCGACACCGCCCATGGCTGTGCCTCATCTCAGCCCTGTCACGGTGGAGGCAGACAGGAACACCGCCCGAGCGGGGCCCCGGGGGAAGAGGCTGAGGCTCGCCAAGGCTGCAGGAGAGGAGCCAGCAGCTGGAAGGGTGGGTGGTCCAGGCCCCCCCCCCATAAGAGTGGCAGGTGCACGCGGGTGAGCACGGCGCCCTCCAGACAGGGTGTGGAGACCACCTTGGCACCCAGAAAGCCTGCCCACCAACCTGGCCTCGGGCCTCCTGTATCTTCTCATGTAGACGCTGCCGCAGAACATCCAGGGCGGAGAGGGAGCCAGGCTCTGCGGCAGGATCACCTGCGAGAGAAGACGCAGGGGATGAGGGAGCTGCGCCCAGGGCCCCGCTGCCAAGCACGGCTGCACACGCTGCACCCCTGGTGGATTGCAGGGCAGTCCCAGCACGTTCTGCCTCCAAAACAGGATTCCTTTGTGGTTTAAGTTGGAAGCTAACCCTGCCTCCACTTCACCCCACTTCTGCAGCCTGGAGGCCCCAAGAACAAGTCGGCGCTCATGGTGGGCTAGAGACGAGGGCAGGGGAAATCCTCCAGAGAAGCTGTCCTGGGCCCCAGCATCTTGGAACCACCGTGCACCCCCTGGGGTCCACCCACCTGAGAGCCCCAGGACCTGCCCTCTGAGAGCCTGCCCTTCGGGAAACCTGGGGTGGCCTCTGTGTGCCCTGTGTAGTCCGCGGAGTCCCACCTGCAGGGGGCCCCTGGACCTGGCTGCCTCACCCTTGGCGGCTGCGGGCTCCCTGGCCCCAGAAACTACTGGAGTCGTCTGGGGCCGGGACTGGGCCTTGGGCTCCGCAGCCTTCGGCTTCCGCTCCCGGACTTTCTTCTGGGCTTTTCTCCTCTTCTTACTTGGGGACCCAGTGGCTTCTGTGCCCCGAGGCTTGCCACCTGAAATACGGAATGAAAGGGCAACCATCCCACTCAGCAACCCATTCACCAGCAGGGATGTCTCCAGTGGCTTCGCTGAGATGTCGGGGGAACTGCGGACACTCGAAACTACAAACTTCAGAGAAAACAGAGAGGTGCCCATGTCTAAGCGCCGAGCAGCAGTTTCACAGCTGGCCTGGCGAGTGGGCGCCCCCTGGGCACTCAGAGGCAGGCCCCCACTCAGCGAGGACCCAAGGGAGCCGCTCTCCAAAGTCTGAGCCCCCAGCAACTAGGTTATGGAGCATTTGCTGACTACAGCAAAGGGAACAGTCCTCTGGAGATGCGGGAATCGGGGTGTGTGCGTGTGGGGCTCATCAGGTGTTCCCTAGAACTTTCAGTCTGGAGGTTATGCCCCAATTTCAGCTCATCCACAGAGTGAAGAGGGCGTTTGTCTCCAGTGGCCCCACGCAGACCTTGCTGCGCTCCCCTCCTCCGGGCCGGGCAGCAGCTCCCAGTCCCAGCTCCCAGCTTCCAGGGCCCTGGCGCCGCCCCCCGAGCCCTGCAGACGCCCCGCGGCGGGAGCCCCCCACCCTCCTCCGCCGCCACGGCGCCAGGCCCACAGGAGGGGGCCGCAGTGACACCGGTCCCCGGCGCTCTCCGCGTCCAGCCGCCTCCCCGCCCGCACGCCTCCAAACGGAGCCCCCGGCCCCCACGGAGGAGCGCCTCCCACACCCCATTTCTTCCCCTCCGGCTCCCGACACGTGCCCCGCGCCGCCGGCTCCCCAGCCCCGCGGGAAGGCGCCCCTTCTCCCCGAGCCCCCAGGCCGCCCGCTCTATTACCGGACTTGCGGCCCTGCGGCTCCGGGCTGTGCGGGGCGCAGATCCTCCGGGCCAAGCCCTGCAGGTAGGCGTCCTTGGCACG
>NW_004567107.1:1539455-1545960 GCF_000260355.1 Condylura cristata | reverse complement strand
CCCCGGGCGCGCTGACCCTGCCCCAGGCGAGACGTCTCGGACAGCCCCCAGCGCGCCCCCCCAGGCCTACCCCGGGACTGCCCGCTGTGCTGGTCGTCGGGGCCGAGGAAACCCACCGGGCCGGGGCTCCCTGGTGGCGCGACCGGCGAAGCGCAGCGCCGAAGCCGTCACCACCCGCTGCAGCGAGTCCGAACCCGGCCCGGGAGTAACCTCAGGGCCTCAGGGCGCAGCAGACACCTCCTGCTCCCCGTTACCCCCCAGCAGCGTGTCACCTGCCTGCCTGTGCTGCGCCCCACTGTCTCGGATGACTCTTCTCAGCACCACCTCTGGCCTGCACCCCGGTTCTTGTATGTAAAAATAAATAAACACACCTTTTCTTAAAAAAAAAAAAGGAAATCCACTTGGGGGTGCCCCAGGATGAACAAGATGCTCGGGTTGATGGGGAGCGCAGAGGAGAAATGGGGCGAAGGTGTGGAGCAGAGGGCAGGAAAGACCCCGGGGGAGGTGACTTTTGCCTGGAAACTGGAATCACAGACCAAGCAGGCCCCGCCTCGTAAGAGCTCGCAGGGAGCGGGGGACAATCACCCCCTGGCAGGACCCCACCCAGAGCCTCCTGACAGCCTGGGAGTGGGCAGGGAAGACGGCGGCAGAGGGCGCTAGGGGCGCGCACTGGAACCTGGCTGCTTCTGGCTTCCCGGACACTGCAGCCAGAGCCTTCCCCTAGTGGGCTTCAGGCTGGAGGGGGGACTTCAGGGTGGGGGGGTGGGCTTCAGCCTCGGGGATCACTGAGGGGGGAGGGGGGGCGCAGGGGATGAATCCCTCCAGTGGCACTTGCAGTCCAAGGCAAGCCTGGGCTGCTTGATCCTACTGTCCATCCCCATGGGGGTCCCCTCCCAGGAGGTTCCCCCCAGCAGCCGCTCCTGGGTCCACTGTGAGGTGGGGGTGATGCCACCAGGGGGCTGTTCCTGGGAAACAGTATTGGGGTGCCAGGAGCATGGGGGAGGCTATTGCTGTGAGGACATTCAGGGGGCAGAGGCCAGAGTTGATGTTCATGTCCCCACGCTAGTTTTCCTCTCCTGCCATCTGCCGGTGCCCTTCCTTTCCCGGTATTGATTACCCCAGGCCTCAGTGCAGGACGGTAGTGGCTTCCTCGCTGAAAACCACACGCGGTGGCTCCAGCTTCACAAAGGGTGGACGACAACACTGCTGGATGCAGTTTCTGGTCTTTGGTGGGGCGCACGTGTGGGGGGTTGAAGTCTCGACCCCGCTGCCCCTCCTGGAACCGTTGGCATGTGGCTCCCGGGGACCCCGGACAGCTGGCCGTCCTCTCCCTACAGCCAGCTCCCCTCTGGGGCCCTCGGGGACTCAATGGTGTGGCAGGTGCCTGAAGGCCACACCCACAGTGGGACACAATGCACCTCCTCCTGCCCCAAGGAGCGAGGAGCCTGGCACCCCACTGCCCGCCTTCCAGGGAAGCAGCTCTGTTCCAGCCACACGCACCAGCCCGAGACTGCCCAGTCCTCCAGCAAACAGGGGCTCTCCCTCCGAATCCCATCCGGAACCCCAGTCCTCCACCCACCCGGGCCATGCAGGTCAGACGGGTAACTAAGCACAAGATGAAAAAAGGCAGAAAGACCAGGGGCGGAGGAGAGCCTGTGCCGGCTGCTGCCAGGTGCGGAGTTTGGGACAGGAGCCCCTGCCCCTCGGAGAGGGCAGGTGTCAGGCAAGGGGCCCAGAGGCTTCTACACAAGCAGCAGCAGTTCCAGAGGCCACTCAGGCAAGGGCTGGGGGTCCCCCGCGTGGGCCTGGGTCTCCCCTGTGCCTGAATATCCTCAGGGTGAAGGCTGGGCACTGGAAGGTGCCCGGCCTGAGGGTGTGTGTCGGGGGCGGGCTTAGTGGTGTGGCAGACACTGGTTCACAGAGAACTAGAGCCAGAGCAGCCAGTCTCTCTCCAGGGGGCTCGCTGGGCTGGAGGCGGGCGGCCTGCACAGCCCCACTGCGCCCAGGCCTGCTGCCTGCTGCCCCGGCCTGGCTTTAAAGGGCTCCGGCTCAGCTGGTGCTTGCGCCCTGCCGTGCTGGACGCTGGGCTGTCACCTCTGTGCCGGGGGACGGCTGAAGCCCACAGGTAGGGCCCCTTCCCTGCAGAGCTGGGCTCCAGCCTTTCAGCAGGTGAGAGCCCTGACCCCCGTACACACCAGCACTGCAGCACTGGTCTCTGGGAAATGTGGTCCCCCCCAGCAATGCCGGGGTGGGGGGCCTGGCGAGAGGTCTGGCCCTGCCACCTGATGCCCACAGGGAAGGCGGCTGCAGACGACGCCAAGCCCAGGTGGAGTCTGCCTGCTGACCTGGGGCCGGGTCCTGGGGCCGCTGGAAGACCAAGGTGGCCGGGCTGCCGGGCAGGAGGTGCTGACCTGCGCAAGGGTGGTGCCGATTTTATTCATTTTATTCAACAGGTAACACAAAGGCCGCCAGAAGGGGGGCAGTGGCGTCGGGAGGACCCCTACTCCTGTGGGTGCACGCACCCCGGCACTCGTGAGCCCGGCCTGAGGGTGCGTCTGGACGCAGCTCGCAGGATCCATTGAGTCCCGCCCCCATGCTGCCTCCCGACTTCAAACAGCACACTGGGTCGGGAGAACGCTGGGCATCCTCCCTGTGCCGAGAGGTCCTCCAGGGGGCAAACTGCTGGAAGCTTCCACCCAGCTGGCCAGGAATGTAACAAGGTTGGGGAAGCTTGTCCCCAACAATCCTGGGTGGCCGCTCCCTGAGCTGCCCGTGGGGGCTCAAGAGGAGCCAGGCTGTGGGGGCCCAGCGGAGAGCACCGGCTTTCCTAGGACCCGACAGGCCAGAGGGAGCCCCGGGGGCTCAGGTATGCTCTGCGGGGCCGGGGCCGCCGGCGTGGGGGTGGGCAGGGGCCGCGGCCTGCAGGGGACCCACACTGGGCTCCGGGGACACCAGCAGAGGGGCCGAGAGGCCATCGGCTGAGTCTGAGTCGAGGTCCAGCCTCCAATAAGCTTCGCACAGAGGCAGGTCATTAGCTTCGCAAAGACTTGAGCTTTTCCACCACCAGAAACCCAGAGAGACAGGAGCAGGCAGGGATGGAAGCCAGGGGAGGAAAAGCGAGACAGAAGGCGAGTTAAGGACACAGCAGCACCCAGGCCTGCCTCTCCCCTCCTCCCTCCGCTCTCAGGGCTGGCCTGGCCTGGCCTTGGGGTCCAGCGGAGCTCGCTCGCCCCCTGGACCAGCCACAGCAGGCTGCGGGGTCTCGCGGTGCCGTCCCACGGCATGCGCCCGGCGCTGCGGGCGTCAGGAACACGGTGCCACCCACAGAGGCTGCGCCTGGCCAGGCCCTCCCGGCAGACCTTGGTGACTCCCCGGCCTGCCCACGGGGGCTCAGGCCGAGGGGGGCACCGGTGAGGCACGGAGGCCCTGCAGGTGTCCCGTCCGGCACCACCAGGCCCTGTAGCACTGGGGCGAGCCCCAGCGGCCCCTCAGCACGGGTCCATTACTGCCGTGGGGCTGACAGCAGCGGCCCGGGGCTGCCGGAGGACTTGGCAGTGCCAGGGGTGCCTCGAACACAGCCTGCCCCCCTCCTGGTCTGACTTCTCCTGAGCCCTACTCTCAGCGCGTCTCGGGAACATCCTGGCCCAGAGGCGACCCAGGAAAGCGGAGGGCGTGAGGCAGAGCAGAGCAAGAGCAGCAGAGCGGGCGGCCGGGGGCTCGTAGCGCCCACTGAGCGGGCGGGGGAGGGGGCACAAGGGGCCTGAGCACCACCCGGCTCTCCAGAGCCCGTTCGCGGCCGAAGGGGCAGCCCAGGGGCCTCTGCGCGCACCAGAGATGTCAGCGAAATGGGCCGCCTGCAGCTCGCTGGGCCTCAGCTCTGCCGTGGAGGCGTGCGGCCTCGGAGCCGAGCCTGGGGAACCGGAGGGCCCCGCTGAGCAGACGGGCCAGGCCCCGCGAGCCCGAGACCACCAGGGTCTCGCCGGTGAGTCCGGCATCCCAGGGAGCGGACGCAGCCCTGAACCCTCTGGACAAGTCTGCACTCCTCCGCAGGATGGGGACGTTCTGTCCCTCCCCACAGCGATGGGCCGGACCCACGGGGCGGCCCTGAGGCCAGGCTGGCTCCCGCCTCTGTGGGCCGGAGGCGTGGTGAAGCCCACCCCAGGCCTGCCCACATGAGGGCTGGGGCGCGACTCGGCGGCAGAGCTGCCAGGGAAGGAGCGGCAGGGTCTCCCGGTGCAGCCTCAGCTCCGCCGTCAGTCCCAAGCGGACTGTCCCTGAAGCCCGGCTGGGGCGTCAGAGCTCAGCCAGCGGGAGCCTGGCGCGGTGGGGGAGGGGCCGTCCCGGATCTGGCCTGGTTCTGCTCTTGTCCCCGCCCACACCCGTGAGGTTCCGGAGACACCCACACGGAACGCACCGGCGTCCGGCCTGGGCGGGTCGGCATGTTCCAAGGCTGACAGGGAAGCTGGCGAGCAGCTGGGCCCGAAGGCCCTGCGCAGGCTGGCTCAGAGGCCTGGCCCAGCCCCGCCAGGCTCCCACCCCAGGTCTGTTTTCGGCACGCTGCCCGGGCCTGGTAGCTGGTGGAGACTGTCAGTTGATGGGCGCTCTGACCACAGCTCAGCTCTGGAACCTGGGCTCCGAGACCACGAAGGCCTGGAGAAGCAGCTGGGCCTTCGGGCTGCGGGCGGGGCCCGCGGGCAGCCCGCGCAGGCCGCGGCTATTTGTACCTGGACGAGTAATACTCCTCCTCCAGCTCGTACAGGTCGATGGAGACCTCGTCCCGCAGGGCCACCAGCTTGCGGTCACACTCGTCCTGCAGCGCGCGCAGCTGCTGGTTGCGCTGGTCGATGGCCTCGTTCACCGACGGGAAGTCGTTGAGGATGAGGAACTGCTTGAGGTCGGACACCAGCTTCATCAGGGACTCGCCGGCTCGGACCTGTGGCCACCAGAATGGGGCAGGGGCGTGAGTGGGGCGCCGCGGGGCCAGCCCAGCCCTGGTTTCCTCGTCGGCGAGGTGGGGCTCCGGCACAGCTGCGTTCCAGGCCAGCTGCCCCGACACCCAGGGCCGCCGCAGGGCCTTGGGCCCCGCTCCCCGCCGGCCCTGGCTTCCGTCCCTGGGCTGGACCCCTCTCCAGCTGCCCGTGTGCCCCTCCTGCGGGGTGCGACTCACGATGTTGGCGGCTCGCACGTGCATCTCGTAATTGTCCTGCTCACCCTGGGTGGCCCTGGACACCTGCGTCTCCTCTTCAATCTGGAGGACAAATGACAGCGCAGGTGAGCGGGGCACAGGCCACAAGGGCAGCTGGCAGCTCTCCCCGTCACCCGGCAGCCCCCGTGCCGACACGGCTAGACTCGCCGGACGTTCGGCCCACCCTCTTGTCCTGTGTTAAGGAGAGAACTGGCCCCTGCACGGAAGCGGTGGACACCGCCCCGCGTGGGCTGCCACGCGGTACAGGGGCCTCAGCCAAGCCCTTTGGGGTGCGAAGCCCTGTTCTCATGGCCCGCTGCTCCTAGCGAGGGCACTTAGGACACGACCGAACGGAGGAAGACTGGCCACGTAAGGACACCTGCTGCTCGGGCTTGGACACCTGGGCGCCCCCCAGCTCACAAGTGGCCCACCCGGGGCCTCAAAGGTACAGCTGGAGCCTGCAGCCATCCGCCCCAAGGTGCAGATGCTTCTGACCCAGCTGGACCGGGCTTCCTGGGGACCCAGGGGCCAGGGCACCTAAGTGCTTACGAGCCAGACGTCCTGGGTGTGAACCTGCCTCCGGAGCGGCTCTCAGCATGACTGGCCGCTGGCTCTCCCAGGCCTCACTTGCCCCTTTCCCACGCGGCTTGTATCGCCGGCTGAACCTCGGGAACGGCCCGCTGGGGCCTGCAGGCCTGACCACTCTGGCTGCCCGCGGGGGCCTCCCAGCTTCCATCCCCGCCCACCCTCCCTCCTGCAGTGGCCACGCAGGTCCCAGCTCTTCACACAGGTAGACACACCTGTGGTCACAGGGACCCACGCTCTGGGGGAGACGAAGGCAGCATTCCGTCGGGCCCCACTCCCGAAGCCACGCTGCCAGTGCGCCGCGCTGGACACTGAACCCAGCACCTCTCCCCCCAGATGCCAGAGCGGGGCCTGGTCTGTGCTCTCCCTGCGCCCCCACCACTGGTACCGGGGTTCGGGGCTGCTGCTGAAGCTGGGTCCCTAACGCCCCGAGGTCTCGAACCCCCTGGACACAAGTGGGCCGGTCTCGGGCTCACCGCTGTCCACCACCTCTAGCCCCTGCCCCTTGCGCGCGGGCTCGACCTTGGCGGTCTTGATGATCTCGGTGAAGTTGTCCATGACGGACTTGATGTCGTCCTTGAGCCGCTTGTTGTAGGACTGCAGCAGCGTCTCCTTGCTCTGCGGCAGGGCTCTCTGCTGCGCCATGGCGGGGCCTCAGGCGGAGGGTCCCGAGGCACCTGGGGCGCAAGCCCGAGTGAGCGGATCCGGCCGCCCACCTCCCGGCCCGCCTCCCGC
>NW_004567107.1:1534182-1538070 GCF_000260355.1 Condylura cristata | reverse complement strand
CGCAGCTGCTCAAGCTGGCGCACAAGTACCGGCCCGAGACCAAGCAAGAGAAGAAGCAGCGGCTGCTGGCCCGGGCCGAGAAGAAGGCTGCCGGCAAGGGGGATGTGCCCACCAAGAGGCCGCCAGTGCTCCGGGCAGGTAGGTGGGCGTGGGGGCGGCGGGGCGGCCCTGGGCTTGGGTCCAGCCGGCGGCTGCGCCTGCCTGAGCCCGACGCTACCGCGCGTTGCAGGGGTGAACACCGTCACCACGCTGGTGGAGAACAAGAAGGCGCAGCTCGTGGTGATCGCGCACGACGTGGACCCCATCGAGGTAGGCGGCGCCTGTCGGGGGCGGCAGGGCCACAGGTGGGTCCCCTGGTCGCGGCGCTGCGGTGATGTGAACCCCACGCCTGAGTGAATCTGAGGGCGACAGTGAGCTTTTTAACCCTGAGCAGCGCCGCAGCGTGGCCTGAGCGCCAGCCCTGGCCTGGCCTGGCCTCGCCCTGGAGCCACCACTCGCTCTCTTGCAGCTCGTCGTCTTCCTGCCCGCCCTGTGTCGGAAGATGGGGGTGCCCTACTGCATCATCAAGGGCAAGGCCAGGCTGGGGCGCCTGGTCCACAGGAAGACCTGCACCGCCGTCGCCTTCACGCAGGTTAACTCGTAAGTGGGGGCGCTGTCGGCCCTGCTTGCGCGTAGCGGGGCGCACGTGCACCTCCGCCTGCCCGTGATGGTCGTGAATTTCTTCACCTGAACGAGCTGTGTGGCCACCTTGTGTCTGAGGCAGAGCGGGCTTCTGGCTGAGGGTGGGCGCCCTGCTTCCGGGAGGTGACCGAGGCGGGGCCCACCCTCTCCCCTGCCCCTAGGGAAGACAAGGGCGCCCTGGCCAAGCTGGTGGAAGCCATCAGGACCAACTACAACGACAGATACGACGAGGTAAGCGCTGCCCGGCCCTCTGGGTGCTGCTTTTCGGTCAGCTTGGGCAGGAACAGCGGGTGCTGACTGCACGACCTGTCATTGCAGATCCGGCGCCACTGGGGGGGCAACGTGCTGGGCCCCAAGTCGGTGGCCCGCATCGCCAAGCTGGAGAAGGCGAAGGCCAAGGAGCTGGCCACCAAGCTGGGCTGAGCGCGGCGCGGCTCATGTACATAAAGACAATAAACACGTGTTGGATCAGTGTCTGGCTCCCTGGCAATGCGCCTCTCTCCCAGTGTCTGGCTCCCACCAGGGCTGCTGCCTGGCCCCGCAGGGCAGGGCCGGGTGAACCGGGAGTCCACAGGCGCGCTCTGAAGGGAAGGCAGGCAGAAAGCAGTAGGGTGGGCAGGTCGATTTATTGACTCGGCAGTGGCCCAGCGCGGCGCAATCCAGAACTGGGCTCCAGAGGTCCTGGAGGCTGCCGTGTTGGGCGGCCTCATCGTCACACCAGGGTCCGGTGGAGGAACTTCCTGCACCACAGGTAGGATGTGGCTGCGCAGAGCCCATACCTGAGTGGGGGGATGGAGAGAGCTGCCTGGAGGGAGGGAGCTAGCTGGAGGTGCCCTGCTCACCAGGTCGGGATGGCCTGCTCACCAGGTCAGGATGTACTGCAAGTGCTCGTTCCTCAGGGTCACTCTGGTCTGCCCCCCCACGGGGCCTCCAGGGACACTGCTCCCTGCAGACATGGCAGGTGGCTCAGTGGCCGACCCTGGTGTACCCCAACCCCTCCCCGGCACGGAGAACCTAGGGGCAGACCCCAACGCACTGAAGTCTGCATCAATGAAGATGGGCTCTGCACCCGTGAGCCTGGCCATGGCCTCCAGGTCCCGGTAGTGCCAGTGGTTCCTCTCAGGGTGGTTTTCGGGCACAAAAGGCTTCCTGGTTTCTGTCAGCCGCACCATGCCAACAAGGTCCACATCTCCCTGGATCTGCCAGGAGGACGTGTTGCTGCTTAGAGGCAGCAAGGACCCACGGGGCTGGGGGATGGAGGGGACGTGGTACGTGCCCTCACCTGGCCCTTCTCCCGCGTCTCAGGGTTCACTTTCTTCCTGGGGACAAAGCCTCTGTTGACCAGGATGGTGACTCTGGGGGTGTCGAAAGCATCTTTCAGAAGGGGCAGCTTTGGAGGCGAAGACTATCGGTGTCTGGGAGGGGCCTTGTGCCTGTCGACCAGCAACCCAGCACCAGGGCCTGCCTTCACTCAAACCATCCTGCTAGCCTTCCCCAGCTGCCTCCAAATACTGGGGGTGCCCCAAGTTACTCCACCCTTCCTCACGCTGTGCCACCAGATGGGTACTCCAGGGCAGCCTCTTCTGTCCCCAAATTGGGTGACAGCAAGTGAACGACCCTCTGGGTATTTGGGTTTCCCAGGGTCTTCCAAGGTGAGGGATTGTGTATGGGGGTACCAGCCCACTCTGCTGCCTGCACATCCTACTCACCCCAGGTCGGTGCAGTGGAAGGGGGTGACCACGTAGGCACCAGTCTCTGCTGAGGAGGAGAGCCGGCCAGCCTCCCGGGCCTCCCGGGCCGGGTCCACCCTAGTCCGAGGCATCATGTACAGTTCCTTGGTGTGGTCGAAGTGCCCCCTGACCCTCACTGGCCTGTACTCCAGACTTCTCAGTTCCGCTGGGCTACGCAGGAGAGGGGAGACAGCTGAAGCCAAGTCCCCCCGGGGGGGCCAGGGCCAGAGCGGAAGTAGGATGGGAGCAGGCACAGAGGGACTGGAATGGAAGAGCCCTCAGTGCCCGATGGGGGGTGAGCTGGCACACAGCGGCCAAAGGCAAGAACAGATGCCTGTGTGCAGCAGACAGCAGCATGCGGAGCACCTGCTGGACCCAAGGGCATGGCCGGCAGTGGGGCAGTGTCCTCCTAGGGGTGCTTTTAAGTGGGCGAGGACAGTAGAATTGGGCGCTTTCTCAGAACTGCTCCAGGAGGGTGCGGGAGCCCCAAATACACTGGCATGATAGGAGGGTGGACCCAGGATCAAAGAGGGAGCTCCTCTGTAGGCAGTGGCCCCGGGCTGGTCAGCCACCGGCAGGCCTAGGGACAGGCGGGCTCCCGAGCACAAGCGAGCCCCACTCCGGGTAGCCCTGTGCTCACTCTGCTGGCAGGGGGATGGGCTCGGCCATAATTCTGGACTCCAGCTCCGCTATCAACTTCAGCTTCCACTTCCGACGCTGAACCTGCAGAAGCACAGCCTAAGCAGCAGTGGCCACAGGCCACGGGCCCAGCGGCCAGTGGAGGCCGGCCTTTACCTGCCAAGTGCCCAGGCCGAAGGCGGTGACCGGAATGAGCAGCAGCAACCACCGGAGAAAGGAATCATCTTCTGCCTCTGTGGCAGGGGGCGCTTCAGACGCTGAGCTGCGGAGCCCGGGGGGCCAGCAGGGGTAGGTGGCAGGCTGGCACGGCGTCAAGAGCCCTGGAGTAGGCAGAAACGGGCAGCCTCTTCCTCAACACTGCAGATGCTGCCAGGCTCAGTCTGGTACCAGGTGCGCGGCCCTCACCCTCGTCCAGCTGGCAAGCAGCGCGTGGGCAGCCCAGCACCCAGCGCAGGGCCTGGCGCAGCCGTTTCCTGACTGTATAAATGGGACCAGAGTCCAGACCAGGGCTTCGTCCTCCCTCTGCCACCATCCCTGACCCGGGTGATTTTAACTCCCTTCTGCCTTTTGCACCCCACTAAGACCCGCGGGGTCCTGGCTGGGGGCTAGAGACAGCGGTGCTGGCCGCCCCGACTCGCTGCAGCCTCTCCTGACGGCTCCTCTGCTCCCAAATCTGAAGGAATGATGGCCACAAAGTCCTTCAAACTCGCCCGGGTGCTCGGCCGGCGCCTGCACTGCTGTCCGCGAGGGCGCCCGCCACCCCGGTGCCCCCGGGCTGGCAATGGGCCACGGCGGATTCCAAGCGAACAGCGCCGGGGCGGAGACGCGGGCCACCGAG
>NW_004567107.1:1522389-1533442 GCF_000260355.1 Condylura cristata | reverse complement strand
CCGGCCGGCCCCTGACCGCCCCGCCCGCAGGTGCGGTGCGCGCTGACCGGCCACGAGCTGCCCTGCCGCCTGCCGGAGCTCCAGGTCTACACCCGCGGCAAGAAGTACCAGCGGCTGGTCCGCACCAACCCGGCCTTCGACTACGCCGAGTTCGAGCCGCACGTCGTGCCCAGCACCAAGAACCCGTAAGTGCGCGCGCAGGCCGGCCAGCCCGGAGCGCGGTGGGCCCCGGGAGTGGGGGGGCCACGCCTCCTGCGCGGAGTGCGTCCTCCGCGCGCCCCTCACCGGCCAGCCCACCCTCCGCGAGCGGGGCCCCCCACGAGTCCCTTGTTGGCAGCAGCGCCTCGCTGGCTGCCGGGACTGAGCCAGCCCCGTTGCCTCTTTTTGGGGGGCTTGGTGGAGAGTGATGGGGTGCCCCCGGCAGGCGCAGAGGCTCCCCCAGGTGCTGGACAAGAGGCCACTTGGGCTGGGTCACTGGCCGCCCACACGCGTCCCTGTGGAGGGGCTGGGGAGCCCCGGCGGCTGACTCCAGGACGCAGCTGCGGCAGCCCCGGCCACGCCGCTGTCCCTCCACAGGCGCCAGCTGTTCTGCCGGCTCACCCTGCGCCACATCAACAGGGACCCCGCGCACGTGCAGAGGCACACCCAGGGCCGGCGCTTCCAGCGCGCGCTGCGCCAGTGTGAGTAGCTGCCCACTCTGCCGCACTGGTGGGGCATGGCGCCCCGGCCCAGGGATGATGAGGGTAGAGGCAGGGCCTGCCCTGGGACAGGCCGGCGGGGGTGCTGGAGTAGGGCCTGGACCCTGATGGCGCCTCACGCCCCCAGGCCACAGGGGCTGGAGAGCCGTGGGGACGCAGACGCAGAGGCCAGGCTGGACGCAAGCTCCGGCAGTGGGCCTGCCCTGAGGGGTTAAAGCGGAGGGGACAGACGTGCTTGGGTGCGTCTCAGGACACACGCTGGGGGGGCAGTGGGCGGGGGGGCTTGTGGTCACCAGGTGTGGGCACGGTGCCGCCTTCCAGGTATGGCCTGTTTTCAGCTGTCCTGCAGGACTGGCCAGTGAGGGGAGGCAGGGACATGCCCCAGGTCCACAATGGGGAGCTGCGTGGGGGGGGAGCTCGTCAGGTTGGGAGCAGGTTGGGAAGCAGGGGAGACCTGGAGACCACGGGAAACCCGGTCCCTGGGACCTCTGGAGCACAGGTGTCAGGGAGGCGGCAGTTGGGGGTGTCAGCACAGAGGCGCTCCTGAGCCCATGGAGTCAGGCGCGAGAAGGGGCAAGCCCCTCAGAACAGAGACACAGAGGAGGAAAGGGCCAGCCCGGGCGACCTGCTCCTGAAGGGAAGGCAGCAGGGAAGTGAAGAAGGCTGCCGAGGTGGGCATGGCTGCCGGGCGCGGCGCCGTGTGCAGGCCTGATGTTGAGGCCGGTTCTGTGGTGAGGCCGCTGTTGGCCCAGAGTGGGCGGCAGAGGCAGCCGGGTGGGGTGTGGGCGTGGGTCAGGACAGGGCCCCGTGTGCGAGGCCTGGGGGGCCAGCCCACCTCCACTCAGGGACCTGGGCTGGGGAAGGGGATGAGACCTAGAGCCAGGGACCAGCTGGCACCCCACCCTGTGGGGTCTGTGGAGCCCAGAGAGAACGGGCAGTGTGCCGGCCCCTCCAGATGACGAGTGCCAGAAGCAGGGCGTGGAGTACGTGCCCGCCTGCCTCCTGCACAAGAGGAAGAGGAGGAGAGAAGGGCAGGCGGACGGCGAGGGGCCACCGGGCCCCGGAACCGCCTTCTGGGAACCCGCGTCCAGCGACGACGACGCCGCCCCCAGTGACAGCGACGACAGCATGACAGACCTGTACCCACGTAAGCCGAACGCGTCCCTGCTGGGCTGGGCGGCGTTTCTGTGGCTCAGGGCTGTCCGGGCAGCAGCGCGTGGTGCCCAGCCGCCGTGCTGGCCTCCAGCCTGGGCCCCAGTTTGCTGCCCCATCCCTGGCATCGGGGTGAACGTGGCCCCAAGCCTGCTCCTCCACCCCGTCCCTTGCAGCTGAGCTATTCACCAAAAAGGACCTGGGAGACACAGAGGGCAGCGCTGAGACCTTTCAGGCAGATGGCGGCAGGGGGCCCAGGCGCCCACGAGAGAAGGCCCCTGGGGTCAGCGAGGGGACAGGAGTGTGCCCCAAGCGCAGGAAGGTGAGTGGGGCCCGCGACAGCGGGTGCGGCAGCTCCCCGCCAGCGCTCGCCTCTTTTAAAAGTAAAGAAGCTCCTCACCAGGGGTCCCGGGCCAAGGGCACAGGCCCAGCCGGGGCGCTTCCCCGTGGCCCCCCCGGGCAGACCCCTGGCTGAGGGCGGCTGGAGCCCAGGGCTGCAGAGCCTGCCCCTTGCCGTGTCCCTGGACCGAGCGAGGCTGCTCCCCGCCACAGAGCCGTGGGGCTGCCAGTCGGGGCCCGAGTGCGGCCCTCAGCCCGCCTGTGGCTCTCGCGGAGCCCAGCCGGCAGCGGGGCCACGGGGGAGGGGACCCAGCGGTCTCCCGGAAGCCGGGCCCCGCTCCACTGACAGACGGACCCCGTTCTCGCTGCAGCAGCAGTTGGGCGCCTCCCAGAAGCTGAGACGCCGTGGCCGTGGCCGCACCCCTCCGCGCGGCGTGGCCCTCAAGCAGGCGGGTTAGTAGAGGTCGCCCAGACGCCCGGAGGCCCGCGACCGCCTGCCCGCCCGGCTGCCCGAGGCGTCCTTCCTGCTGGCCAGGACCCAGCGCTCGTGCACCGCTCCCAGGTGCTGCCCGGAGACAAGCAGGGCCGTTCCTCAGAAGTCGGGTTCCCCCACACACTCGGGGGGCAACAGGGACCCCAAGAACCGCCTGGACGTGGCTTCCAAGGTCTTCATCACGCGAGGGCCTAAGTGCGGCCGACTGCGCCTTGGGGCGCGCGGGCCCCGTGCCGGGGCTGCACCACCCGACAGATGCCGCCATTTGTCTGGACTTTCCCGAGTCGGTTTCCATACGTAACCAAGGCAAAATACAGCGTAGGAGGGGACCTGCGCCTCTTCCCCACACCAAGCCTGTCCTGGGGTTGTTTTGCAGAGACCGGCTGGTCTCAGCCCTCTCCTGGCGCCCTGGCGAGCCCCACGCAGGGCCTGGGAGCTGGGAGCATACGGCGGCGCCGGCCAAGGGTCCTCCATGCCTGCCGGGGTCGGGAGGCTCTTCCGGGAGGGGGGCGGACGCTGGCTGGCTTGAGGGTGCTCCGTGCCTGGTGCATGCCAAGGGGAGGGCGCGGGCAGAGGCCAGGCCACCCCACTGCCCGCGGAGCCCCCGCCCCGGGCCGCTGGCCTCGAGCACCTCTTCACCTTGTCATACTCAGACTGGGGAGCAGACACTCGGGGTGCCGTATGCTGGGGCACAAGTGGGAGTCAGGCGGGAGCACCGGGCCTCCGCTGGGCCATGGGGGACACCGCAGCTCACCCTGACAGCCCTCAGCTGAGGCCAGAGAAGGCGTGAGGCCCGGCTGCTCGCAGCCTCCAAGGAGGCAGTCTCGGGGGCGGGGGCCCAGGGAGGACAACCCAACAGTCCCCACGCGGCATTCACCCCTTGCCCCCCAAGAAGAGAAACGCAGGATAAGGCAATGTTAGAAAACTTTTAAATACAGGATTCAGATCCAATCGGTAAGGCATCACAAATCGTATGAAGTAATCGTGGCTGCGTTCAGCATGGCAAATGGCCGCCGAGCGGAGGCCGCGCGGAGACTGCGCGGAGACGAGGCCTGTGGCGGACACGGCGCGGCGAGGCCGCGCGAGGTAACGGCGGGGCCTGAGGCCGCTGCCCTGCCCTGGGCGGCGGCTGCTCCTCCCAGGCAGGTCAGGGGTGCGGTCAGGCTGCAGGTGGGGCACGAGGGGTAGGGTGCCAGTGGCCCCCAGGTTTCTGAGCCCTCCGCCCCGGAGCTGCCAAGCTCCCGGGTGGGCTACCCTGTAAGCCTGGGCGCCCGCTCCGGCCAGGTGTCCGGCTCGTGAGTGACTTGCCCGGACAGCATCCTTGCCGCCCTGACGCTGCCCTCGCTCTTTGGGTTCGGGGCTCCCCCGTGCCACTGCGCCCCAACACAGTGCGGCGCCCCGCCCCTGGCCACCCAGATCACTTAGTAGTTTTAGCTAAAAACGTAAACTTAACAAACAAGAGGGAGACTGCGTGGAATGATACAGAAAATGTATCTGCTCACAGTACACGTGAGGGTCCCCCGCCCCCACCGAGGCGAGTGCGGCCGACGCAGCAGCTGCCGCTCCCAGGGGCGCGGCGCCGTCCACCTGCGGTGTCTGCAAGTCTAGTCCTCGAAACATCTGTGCCTTTACCGGGGAGGGGGGACATAAATGCTGGCAGTTTTCTCGACTCCACCGACAGTCCTCGCGGCCGGGCTGGCCAGGGCCGGGCTCCGTTACCACTCTTTCTTCTTCTCGTCCATGGACACGCCCCCGGGGCCCAGCGCCACCACCAGCAGCAAGCCGCCGATCACCGACATGGTCTGGAAGAAGTCGTACTTGAGGAAGTCGTGCATGGGCTTGTAGACCGGGATGGTCCAGAACGCGTTGAAGTACACGTTGATGGCGAACAGCCACACGACCAGGGTCAGCGCGGCCAGCTTGGTCTTGAAGCCGACAGCCACGAGGATCATGAGCGCCGTGCCCACGATGTTCTGCAGGATCTGCGGGGGCGCAAGGCATGAGGAGGGGCCGTGCTGCTTCGGAGGTGTCCCAGCGCCCCGCCGGGGCAGGGAGAGGGGCAGCGCGGCGGTGGCCACCGCAGGCTGGGGTCAGCGGAGGCATTCCGTTGGGGCCCAGAGCTGGGCCACGTGAGGGCAGACGTGCCCCCACACTGCCGGGACAGCCCGGCCTGGGCACCAAGGACATGCCAGGGGATGAGGACACCTCAGCTCTGCACCCCGGCCCTGGCGCACACCGGTGGGGAGGAAGATGAGGCATCTGAGCAGGAGCCTGCTGGGACCGGCACCCCCGCCCACCGGGGTGGGGAGAGCTGGGCTCCTGGGGCGAGGGCTGGGTGGGCTGGAAGCCGGGCCCCGCCCAGGGCCACGCAGCCAGGCTCAGCGCCGGGGTGGGAGGGGTGGGCACGCAGACGGCGGGTGGGGCCCTTACCGAAAAGAAGCTGGCGTCGAAGTGCAGGAGTGTCATGAACATCAAGACCAGCAAGACCCTGCCCCCGAGCTGCATGTACTGTTTCGGGGAGCTCTCGCGCATGGTGGGGACCCCCGCGAACATGCTCTTCCCCTCAGAGCGGGACTCTGCCAAGAGCAGCAACAAGCCGCCTCCCAGTGCCAGGTTCCTGGGAACGAGAGACGCGGGGCCTGACCACACCGGAGCCCTGGGCCCGCAGGGCCCCTGGGTCCCCTGCGTGTCAGCAGTCCCTGGCCTGGGGTCACCGAGGGGAGCCTCAGCCACCAGCCGTGGTGCGTCTGGACCCACAGCAAGCCGGGGCCCGGCCCTCACCTGCTTGTGGCTTTGGGTCCCAGTGAGCCACTTGGGGGTTCACTGACTCACTCCCCACCTCGTGAAATGGGGCTTGGGAGAGACGCCCGCACCCCACTGACGTCTTAGGGGTGCACGTGCCAGGTGGCTGGCCCAGGGAAGCTCCCGCCCACCCTCCCCACGCAGAAGGCGCCTACCTCATCAGAAACTTCAGGTCCCACAGGATGCTGTAGGCGATCGTCTGGGGGGGAGAAACTGGGGTCAGCGATTTCAAATGAATTTCTCTTTTATCGACAACGGAGTTCGGCTGACTCTCAGCGGGTGAGAAGACGGACCCACTGGGGTCGGGAGCCTCGGGCCAGCCCGGTGTCCTGGAGAACACGGGCTGAGGGCACGGCTCAGGCGAGCGGCTCACCGACAGCCCTCAGCATGTGCCCCTGGGGGATCAGCTGCCCCCCAGCAGCGGGCTGAAGCCTGGAAGGTGCCTTTGCAGCAGCTCTGCTCCCCCGGGGCAGGAGGGGAGCCCCGGGCGCCTCACCTGCAGTGCGATGATCCCGAAGAGCCCGAAGCAGGCATACTGCACGAAGTTCCTGCTCAGCACCAGGATGCAGCCCGCTGCAAGGGAGAAGGGCACAGGTCAGAGACCCACGGGCCCCCAGGTAGAGTGAGTGACCGGCACGGCTGCGACACCCACACCCACGCTGGCATTTGCTTATCAAAGGTGCGGGTCAGGGAAGTGGATTCTGGCATCTTCCAGAGCCAGCCTGGGGCGGGCTGGGAGGTGGGGTCCCTCCTGCGCCCAGGGGCCAGGGAGCAGACCAAGGCCCCGCACTCTTCCCTGGGGGGGCCATCGCCACCGCCCCAGCTGGCCTTCGGGACGCTCGCGTCTCAGGGCGGCTGCCCGCTGCCCGCCGCACCCCACCCCCACGCGCACCGGCACTGGAAGGCTGGGGCCAGGCCGGGGCAAGGCCAGGAGGGGCCACGGGACACTCACTCAGCTGTCCCAGCAAGTTGAGGAAGACGAAGGTGGAGGCCAGCAGGTAGCCGCAGCCCCAGGTGGTGTCGATGTAGTCCCGCTGCTCGCCCCACTGGAACCACATGCGGATGCCGTCCTCCAGGAAGGTGCTGATGAGGCAGAGGCGCGCCACGTGCGGCAGGTACTGCTTGGTGACGCGGAGGAACTGCGGCCATGGGAAGCGGGGGACGGCATGGGGTCGCCACCGGGTACGCGCCAGCCTCTCCCCGCCCTGCCACCGGGCCCCACGGAGGTGCCTGGCCACCCCCGATTCCCTCTCCCAGGGGCAGGCGGTTGGGAGGCCAGTGCCGCCTCAGGCGCTCAGGTGAGGCGCATGGGCAAGCCACGGCCCAGAGACCCGGGAGCCTCGCCGGCCGCCTCGCTCTGGCCCGTGTCCAGCACGGGAGGATGACCGCCTTCCAGTCGCGAGCACCACACTGGCCTGTGCCCCCCAGGGGCAAACTGCCTTCCCCACCCCTGGGACAACCCTGACTCAGCTTCTCTTACCAACAGGCAAGCTGAACCCCAGGGTCAGAGGGGCTCGCTCTGAGCTGTGCCAGGCTCGAGGCCCCCCACCCCACTCAGCACCCCTGGGCTACAGGGAGCTGTGGCCCAACGAGATGACAGTCCACTCGGGTGACAAGCAGGGTCCCGGGCCCAGAGGGCCTCAGCCAGGACACATGGTGGGCGCCCAGGCCAGCCCGGCAGCACGTGTGGCCACTCCGGCGGGCCCCGGCCTGACCAGTCCCTCTGGAGCTGAGCTGGGGCTTGGGCGCTGGGCCCGCGCAGCGCTTGGAAGCGAACATGAAGCAGCCTGACTCCCACTCAAAAGCTGCGGGTGTTTAAAGGCCTGTGTAGCTCAAAGCAAACTAAAAACTCGCTGGCGGTCCCTCCTGGTGGCACGGGGGGTCAGAGCGCAGCCACCGCAGCACGAGTTCCATCCCCGGCCAGGATGTGACCTGAGGGGTGCAACAGACCTCCCCTGTCTCCCCGCTGCTCCCCGCAGCAGTGGGTTTCAATCTGCCTGTTCTGTTCCCCACTGTCTGGTGAGTCCTCGCGATACCTCTCGCCTGTACTCCACTTCTTGTCTGCCCAAATAGATTAATCTTTAGGAAAAAAAAAAAAACTCGCTAACAAATGAGATGGGCAGATGTCAAAAGCTGTGAAGTCTCAGCAGGGGGAGCCACTGGCGTGTCCATAACCTGCCCATGGGGCGGCCTTTCTGACAGCCCAGCAGGGCACAGATGTCCCCCAGGGGTACCCCACGCACTGGCCCCCAGGGGGACAGGCACTGGGCCACGAGATAACAGCAGGGCTGGTGAGACGGACCCACCCACGGGACTGACGTGTCAGACAGCAAGAGTCTAAAGGCCGCCTCGCTGTCCCTCCCTCCAAGGGCATCAAATGAACGTCACACCCCAGCCGGGGCTGATGAGTTGCCCTGGGGTGAACGAGGGGTGTATGAGAAGGTTCCTTAATGTGAGCATCTGAAATGTCGCTCACACGGTCCCACCCCTTCACCCCTCCACTAGGCTTGGTCAGCGGGCCCCAGACACGGGGGTGGGGGTGGTAGGGTGGGCGGGAGAGAGCTGGCACCACAGCCAGGTGTCCGGCCCCCGCCCCGGCTTCTGCACAGCCTGCTCAGCCGCTGACCCCCAGGGCAGGAGGCTGAAGTCACGGTACGAGACCGACACGGATGCCAGGACACCCCGTCGTGTGGCACAGGTCTCGGTGCCCTCTGACTGTCACCAGCAAGGACAGAGGGAAGGAGAAAGACTCATTTTCAGAAAAGGCCCCCGCATGCCCCTGTGGGGTTTGGGGTGTGGGGACCGCATGCAGCCACGGAAGTCCTCAGGCCACCAGGCTGGGCAGCAGCTTGGGGCCTGGGGGCAGCTGCCACACCCCCTCCTCATTCAGGCCGGGATGCTCCGGAGACACCAGGTGCCCCTGCTGGGGCCAGGTCTGGGCCACCAACCGGGCCTTCTGCCTCCAGGCCTGGGGCACAGCACGGCAAGGATGAGCACCCCCGAGCACGCAGGCATCCCAGAGACAGGTGGGGGGACCCCTGAGGCAGCAGACACATGGAAACTACCCCCGGCTGCCACATCTCCCCCTTGCTGTGCCCAAGGCTCCGCCGCCTCAGCTGCCTGCTCCCTCACCCTGCGCTTGGGCAGCCGCGTCTGGACACTTAATTTGTGCGTCTGGGTGCAGAGGATTAGCGCGCGCCCAGCCCGACCCGCAGACAGGCCGGCGAGACAGACTGCTCTGCTGCGGGGAAACAGGCGTCCTCGGAGGCCCAGGGCGAGGCCGACCTGGCAGCCGGCGGCCCCCAGCCCCTTCGGGGCTCCCCGCATCATCAGGCCACTGGGAGCCTCAGCACAGCGCTGCCTGCTGAGCGAGCGTGGCTCGGGCTGGGTGGCAGAGCCATGCGGGCCAGCGCGCTGCCGGGGCCACCTCTGGCTGTCCGTAGTGACAGCCTGCGAGGGAACTTCTGCAGGCCAGAGCCACCTGCAGCCCACGCCGTGGAGCTGGCCCCAGCGCTCGCCCACAGGCAGCCCCGCTGTGCCCCGCAGTCCCGCATCACCAGGCCCACACGGGTGAGTCCGTGGCGCAGACGGGGATGTGCACACGGCCCCGAGAGGGCACGGCTTCCTTCGCTGAGCCCCGAGTGGGACAGAGACGACGCGGGCGAGCAGCACCACACCTTCCCGAGAAGCTCAGCACGCAGGGGCCCGTCGCCACTGGCCGGACAGAGGGTGGCCACAGGGAGGACTGGGCCCGCCCTTCCTCCCTCAGCCTCTCCACCGGGCTCAGGCAGGAGGCGCTCTGCGTGCCCAGAGGGAACGCCCCAGCCCACCCCGCAGCCACGCACGCACTGGGGTTCAGGGCCCAGGCCTAGGGCCAAGGGTCTGGCCCCGCGTGCTGTCAGGGCCATGCTCGCTGCCCCGCGATGGGCCAGGGCTGGGGGCACTCCTGGGGTGACAGTGCCGGGTGAATGCTAGGCCTCGCACAGCAAGCCCCTCAGCTTGCCCGTCACCGTGGAGATGAGCCGCCAGGCAGAACCCATTAAGCACTAACACTCCTGTGCCCATGTGACTGCCAGCGCCAGCTGGGCCCTGGTTCCCGGCCCTGAGGCCTCGCTCCCATCGAGAGCACCTTGGCGGTCTCCTGGAGCCTGCGCCCTGGCTGCCCGGGACAGGGCTGCCCAGGGGAGCCCGCTGGCCTGCAGCCTGACGGGAAAGTCGCGGTGAGGAGCCCAGCCTGCGGGCACCGAGACACCTCGACCCGGTGACCGGGGTGACTCAAGAAGACCAACGGAGGGCCGGCCCCTGTCTCGGGGAGGAGGCGCCGTGCAGAGGGGGGCGCAGAGTTCTCGCTGCTGGGGGGGGAAGCGCATGGGCCCTGCCGGGTACCACCCTCAGCGCCCAACTCACTTAAACCCTATCACTTCACTTTTGGTTTCGGGTAACGGGACAGAGTGTCCCCCTTCACTTGGCCCTGGCCTACCCTGTGGGGACCTGCCCGTGTTAACAAGTGGGGGCCGCCATGCCCCGCCCACGCCACCACAGTCCCCCTGGGAGAGGGCCTGCAGGGGCTGCGGCAGTACCCCACTGCCTGAGACTTGCCCTGGCCCCTGTGGTCCTGGGGCAGCAGGCTAGTGCCGGAGAGTGCCCACTGTCCCTGGGTAGCACCCCAGCGAACACACCAGGTAAGGGCACGCCAGGCGCAGGCCGGGAGGTGGGCCACTGCCCTGGGCCCCTTCCTTGCGGACCCTCCCGCCCCCTTGGGGCGTGTCCAGCTCTAGGCCTTGTTTCTCTCATTTTAAACAAGCACAAAGCTGTGGGTGGCGAGAGAAGGGGAGCATGAAGAGGGCCCCCGCTTCCAGGCTGGGCCCGCTCCTGCCTAGGGCGGCACAATCCCTCAAAGCAGGGCGCTGCGGGCGAGGGGCGAGGCTGGAAGGGGCGCCTTCTTGGGAGCTGCCACTTGGGGAAACAAAATCGGGCCACTGAAAGGACGGCAGTGGCCACAAGGCACGGCCGGGTGCTCGCAGCTCCCGCTAAGAGCTGGGCCCGCTGGGCCCGCGGCAGGAGACACCGGAACCTCTCTCCGGGCCGACGCTTCCCGGCTCCCCGCAACTGGGGTTCTGAGAACCCGGTTACACAACCGCACTGGGCTCGCGCCGCCCGGGAACCTGGAAACCTCGCTCACCTAACTGATTGCAAGATGGGGGTTGACAGCGCGCGGGCTCGCGGCTCCCGGAAAGCCACAAGCTCGGCGCTGCCCCCACGTGCGGTCAGGGCGGTCAGGGCGCCGGGACCTGCCCGCCGGACACGACTGCTATTCGTGGCGCAAGGGCCTTGGAAAGTGGGGCACGCGCTGGCCGGCTGACCAGCGCTCCTGCCAGCCGGCTTCACCCCGAGGGGGTGCGGCTCGGTCCTCCCCCGACCTTGTCCAGCTCCGGGGACTCCCACGGTCCCCACGTCACCGGCCACCTGTGCACTCCCGAAGGCGCCTCCCCCCTCCCAGCTCCCCGTCGCCGTCCGTCCGTCCGTCCGGGGCAGAGTCCAGCAGGGAGGGAGACGCGCGGGAGGGTCA
>NW_004567107.1:1517690-1521375 GCF_000260355.1 Condylura cristata | reverse complement strand
CCAGGCCCCACCCCGCCCCGCCCCGCCCCAATTCTGATCACTCCTTGGCCCGCCAGCGGCGGGCTGGCCACGCGCATCCTTTAAGGGCGCGCGGGCCACCGCTGCGGAGCCCCAGCGGTCACCCCCCACCAGGCTGGGAGGGCTCGGAGTCAGCCCTGGCACACGGGGTTCACAGCGTTCTGGGGTGGGGGTGGGGGTGGGCGATTACCGGGCGCCGTGGTACCGCTGAGTGAGCTCAGGCCAGGGTGTCCATTGCTGGTCCGCGGTGCCATAGGGAGGCCGGAGCCGATGGAAAAGTACCAGGTGCCAGCTACCCCGCGGGGAGACGGGCCAGCCGGGCCCGGGGCCCCCAGCGGGTAACGGCCGGGCCGAGTTCCGCCGGTGACTGGCCATCGCGGTGACCGGTGACCGCCGTGCCCTTTGCCTCTGCTTCAGGGTCCCCTCTGAAGTGACAAACGCTCCAGCCCCACTGGAGACGGGGAAGGAGACAGCAGGCTTCTCCCCATCCGTCCCGCGCTGGGCTAGTGAGGCCAGCGCAGGAATGTCCAGAGATATAACCAAGAGCCCAGATCCCCAAACGTCCAGTTGGTAGTCCCGGGGGACCTGGACCTTTCCTGGGTCTGTGAAAGCATTTGGGACCCAATTCTGGAGAACTGAAGGGATGCTGCGAAGAAAAGACGAATATTGGGTTAAATATGGCAACTCTAGAAAACATCAGAGTCCCTCCTGGTAAAGATGCGTCCCTCGGAGAGGATGTAGGTCTGGTTTCCTCACTGAGGTCGACCTTTGTGACAGAGGATGTCAGCTCGGAGTCCCCACAGCAGGAGGACTTTTTTTTTTACAACAATTATTTTTCTTTTTTTAAACATTTATTTATTGATGCACACAGAACTGGGGTGCAGGCCAGAGGATCCACCAGAGACAGATTGGGGAGCAGAACAGGCAGATGGACCGAAACCCATTGCTGAGGGGAGCAGCAGGGATACCGGAGGGGTCTGCTGTGCCATGGGGGTCACCTCCAGGGTGGGGCTCAAACTGGGCAGTGAAGCGGCTGCGGCCGGCCTGCGCCACCAGGGAGGGCCACGAGAACTTTAAAGAAAGATTTTATGTTTTTAACTTATGCACACAACAAATGGGGTACAGGCCAGAGGTGCGGGGGTGAGAGGACTCCCCAGAGACAGTGGGGAGCAGAACAGGCGGATCGGCCAAAACACACTGCTGAGGGGCAGCGGGGAGGCAGGAGGGGCCTGCTGCGCCCCGGGCCATGGCTCCCCTGCTAGTGCTGAGGCGTGGACCCTGCGCCACCAGGGAGGCGCCGCTAGAGAACCTCAGGCACCGTCACTATCGGGAAGATGTTTGAAAAGGGCCGAGATTTGGGAGCATTTCTTGGCCCGGCCGGCCGGCCGAGCCTGCTACCTGAGTGGCCCTGGGCGTGGGCGGCCTTAAGCCAGTTTAAGCTGGCTCAGGCCATGCTCCTGGGTTGGACTACAGAATTGCAAGACTTTTCAGGTCTTCAAGAAGCCCCTTCCTCCCAGTCTCAGAATTGTAGCCCCTCCTCCCTCCCATCAAGTTCTGGCTGGTGGCCGGATCTCAGGTGTCAGACCCGGCCTGCAGTCCAGCGGTGGGCTGCCCCTAACCTCACGGGCGGCCGGCGGCCCAGCTCCTGTGCCTGAGTGTGGCTGGAAGTGGCTGCAGCACCACCGATCGGCGCCTGTAGGGCATTGAACAGTGCCAGGTGCTGGCCATGCTGCTTGGCTTCTCATTTGGGCCCCGGGGTCCTAGGGGCCTGGAGGGAGTGGACTTCCCCGGGGGCCGCTAGCCCTGGTCCTTCCCCGAGCTCGGAGAAGGGACCTGGGCTGTGGGAGGCACTCGAGAGTGGTCCAGGAGCAGGTCCGGCCCAAAGGGTCCGGCCTTCGGGGCGGCTCCCACGGCAGCCCCTTGTGGGGAGCGGAGACGCGTGGGGTGGGCGCGAGAGGCGGCCAGGGCTTCCCGACGCCGCTCTCACCCCTGGCAGGTTCTGGAGCGGCTGACCCCTGGGGCGCTGGGGGTGAACATGGTGGTGGAGGAGTCAAGCAGCAAGGAAAAGCTGGTGATAAAGCAGGTGAGAAAGAGGCCGCTCGCGCACCCAAGGGGCTGCTGCCCCCCACACGCCCCTGCTCACGGCCAGGTAGACGGGGTTCCTTGGCCCAGCTGTCTGGGAGGCCATGGCTAGGGAGCTCAGGGGCAGCCAGAGGCCCCAGGCTCCCGGAGCACTCGATGCCTCACGTGGATGAGGGGATGTTCCTTTTGCTGCGACAGCAGACCCGTGTGCACCGGGCCCGTGCCGCCTCGGTGAGTGCCCCCCCTGGCATGCAGGAGCCGTCGGGGCTGCAGAGCGGCCAGCACTGCGTGGACCCCAGGGTCGGCACGGTGGGGTGGGGGCGCAGGCCTCGGGGCAGCCCTGGCCGCGTGCCAGGCCGAGGGATGCAGCAAGTGGGGCCCAGGGGAGGAGAGCCCCTGAACGAGCCGGACTCCGAGTAATCAAAGAGCGTTTTTAAACATTTATTTTTGCATGCAGAACCGGGTGCAGGGCGGAGGCCCAGGGGGTGAGAAGACGCACCAGAGACAGAGTGGGGAGCGGAACAGGCGGATCCGCTGCCATACATGCCCTAGGGGAGCAGTGGGGAGCAAGGGGAGGTCTGCTGCGCCCTGGGGGTCACGCCTGGGCCGGGGATCGAACTCGTGCTGCGCTGGCTGCGGCAGCTTCACTGTGCTGCGCTTTAACCCCTGCGCCAGCAGGGAGGCCTCAAAGAGCATTTTGTAAGTCAGTCAGTCTTCCTTGAACAAAAACATAACCAGTGGAGGGGTGCTGGGCTGGGTGTCTCCTGGCCCCTTTCCTACCGTTTGTGAACTCACGGGCATGGGGCTGCGGGTGCTTCCCCCAGCGTGGGGCGGCCCGCACCCTGGCGCTGGCGCAGCGCCCGCGTCGGGTCCCAGCAGCTCCTGTGCCCACACCCTGGCGCGGCAGCCCTTAGTTGTCTCCATGTTCCACGCTGTTCCGGCAGTTTGTTCTGTTAGTGATTTCCTCGGGGTGAGCTCCAAGGGTTCACATGTGCGATGCTCTTCAGGCTTTTGCTTGTTCAGGCCAGTTTCGTGGAAGCCCGGACCCCCCTAGAGGAGGGAGGAAGGGAGAGACCCCCGTGCCTGGGCAGCAGGGTCGCCCACGTATCCGGGGTGGCCCACCACACCTGCAGCCCCGCCACGGCCACCGCGTTCACGGGCCTGTCACTCGCCGTCTCCTGAGCCCATGGCAACCCCCACTCCGCGTGCTGATGCTTTGCCAACCCGAGCAGAGCGGTGTGGCTTTGGGGCCACGTGTCGTTTGCTCCCCGGCTTCAAGGTGGTCTGAAACCCGGGGCTGAGCATTCCCTGGAGTTGGTATAAAGCCTCCCAGGCTTCCCCTGCTCAAAGTGATTTTTGGTTTTGTTTTTAAGTGCCAGAGAATTTTATGGAGGGGCTTTGAAGGGGTGGGGGGCGAGCTCCAGCCTCTCGGGACTGGGGGAGACCTCCCAGCTTCCCAGCTGCAGAAATCACTGCGACCTCCCTGGTCCCATTTGGTGCCACGTGTGGGGAATAAGTGGTAGGAGCCTGGCGCCCTGGTGAATAATGCTGGTGGCGGTGCTGGTAGCAATGGTGCAGGGGATGG
>NW_004567107.1:1500654-1516546 GCF_000260355.1 Condylura cristata | reverse complement strand
CGGCCCCCAGCCCCTCGGCCGCCCTGCTGCGCTGCGTGCCGAGCCTGGGCTCGCTGCTGCCCTCCTGGCTCAGCCCAGAGGTGAACCCACAGTCATGGCCACTTCCAGGGAGGGGCTCAGAGAGGTTGAGGGGTCTCCCCCGACCCTCACAGCCTCACCGGTTGTCTGGGTGCCCCGCTGCCCCCCGCCCCGCCCCGAGTGTGTCAGGACGGGGCGCAGCGCGCGGCCGGGCCGAGTTGGGGTCTCTCCACCTGCTCTGTGCTCGCCCGCAGCTGATGCCGCTGCTGAAGCTGCAGCACGCCCACATCTCCACGTACCGGGAACTCTTCATTCTCTGGGACCACGAGGTGCGTCCCTGGGGTGCAGCAGGGCCAGGAGCTGCAGCACCCGCCGCGTACCCCTCCTGTGGCCGAGCCAGTGCCCCGGGGGTGGCTGCCCGGGCCCGACCCTGACGGCCCCCGAGGCCCTCTGGGCAGTCCCGTGAGCCCCTGCAGCCCGGAGGGCTGGGCCCTGAGAAAGGCCTTGGGGAGTGATGCTCACTGGCTGCACCCCGAAATATTTGATGAGTACCCCATAGCGCTCTCAAGGACACAGATAAGCGGGGAGGACCTCTTCCTGTGGGAGGGCTCCTGGGCCCTCTGACAGGCGGGTGGGGGCCCGAACCGGTGCTCTGGGGACCCCTTGGGGCAGGGTCCTGGGGGGGAGATGGATCTAAGATGAGCCCTGAAAGGTGAGCAGCTACCCCCAGCGGTGCCGGGACCCCAGGAGCAGGAATCTGAGCCAGTCAGGGCCCAGAGGCCCCCAGAGGCGCCCAGGGGCTTTAGTGTCCGGGGGCGGGGGCCAGGAGTGGGGGCGGCCCCGGGGGGCCCAGATCCCGGCCCGGCAGCACCGCTAAGGGCAGGGCGCTGCAGTGCTGCTCCGTGTACCTGTGCCTGGTGCTGGAACACAGCGAGGGCAGCTTCCAGCAGGTCATCGAGAGCAAGAGGACGGACAGGGCGGTCATCGGCGCTGAGGTGAGACACCCTGGGCACCGGGCCCGGGGCCACGTGGCCCGCAGTGGGGCCGGGGCAGGGACGCGGGCGCCCCATGGCGGTCGCGTCCCTGCTGCCCGCTGTGCGGGCCCCGGGAGCGGCACGGCCAGGGAGCCCAGGGCGAACCCCCCGTCCGAGTGTGTGCCGTGGCCGTCGGCGTGGGCCTCCCGGGGTCCCTCCCGCGGGCACAGGCCCGCAGCCTCAGGGTCGCTGGCCGCAGCTTGGGTGGGCGCTGGGGACCCGGGCTTGGGTGTCTGGGGACAGCGGGCGAGCGGGGCCTGGAGCCCCCAGGTCGCGGGGACAACTGCACAGACACCCCAGGGCGCCAGAGCTCCCGGTCAGGCCTGCCAGGCGGCCGCAGAGGCCACGGGGCTCGGCCGTCCTCGGGCACAGCGGCTCGGTCCGGGGCGTGGTCGTGTGTCTGAGTGGGCAACAGCCGCCTTCCCCGGACTGCTGCCGCCTGGACGCGGGTGGGGGAGGGGACGCACCCGCTGGCCGTGAGCGCTCGTGCCGTCTCGTGCCGTCCCAGCCCGCGTGGCCTGTCAGTCTTTCACGTTTTAGTGGGAGACGCATTTGAGTGTCGTTTCAGGTAGAGGGTGGCACCGCGGGGGGCGCTTTCCGACCCCCCGAGTGTCTGTGCCTTGCTGGCGGAGCAGCTGGGTGCGCCCTCTGTATGCGGTCGGAGCGCCTGGCGGGCAGCGAGCCGGCTCACGGCGCCCCCGGGCCTCGGGCAGCTCTTGTTTTGTTTTTTTTTTTTTAAGGTTTCTTTATGCACACAGAACTGGGGTACAGGGAGAGGTGTTGGGGGGTGAGAGGCTTCACCAGAGACAGAGCGGGGAGCAGAGCGGGCAGACGGATGAAGTCCACTGCTGAGGGGAGCAGCGGGCGGTCAGGAGAGGGCTGCCGCGTCCTGGGGGTCCCCTCCGGGGCAGGCATCGAACTCCCACTGAAATGGCCGTGGCCGGCCTGCAGTGCTGCGCTCTAACCCGCTGCCCACCAGGGAGGGCCCTCTTGGGTGGACGGGGGTCAGCGGGGGCTTCCTGACGCCGGGGTGACTTGGAACAGGACCAGAGATCCACTGCCTGGAAGCTGGATGGATTTGGCTTCCGATTCAAAACGCGTTCCCTCAGTCTGAATGACGCAGAGAAGCGCTGGGCGCTGACCACACTGAGGCCACGGCGGGCCCAGGCCCCTGGCTGGGGGGCGCCCAGGGTCTCCGTGGGGCAGGCATGTGGCCCGGAGACTGGAGAGCCGTGCCCGCCCGGCCAGGAGGCGCCGGCAGCAGAGAGGACTTTCCCGCGCCGGCTCTGGGCTCCGGCTGGCCACTGGCCGGCCTGAGGACACAGGCGCGGGCGCCACTGTCCAGCCGTGGCCTGGCCTGCCCCACACAGCCGCATGCCCCGCTTCCTTGCAGTGGCTGCTCAGCGTGCTGGGCCAGGCGATGGACGCGCTAGAATACCTGCATCACCTGGCCGTCATCCACAGGTAGGCCGCGCGGGGCGAGCGGTCGCCGCCACGTCACCTCCCTGAGTCAGCCGGAGTCAGCTCGCGGCCGCCGGGCGGGTGCTGGCCGCCGGTGCTAAAGTGCACCGGAAGCCGCAGATAGCGGGGCTCCCGGGGAGATTAGGCCGCGGCGTGGCCTCTGGCCCGCGCCCGGCTGAGCTTTTGACCCGCCAGCGGGCGCCTGCTGCGCCCGTGTCCCTGGTCTGCAGGGCGGGACGGGGCTCACGCTGGGCCAGGGCACTGTGTCCGCGGGAAGTGGCCACGGGCCGTCGCTGGACGTCAGGGAGGGGTCCCCGCGCGGACACCCGGATTGAGGTGCCCCCGGGAGCCGGCGAAGGCCGAGGGCGGGCGGCGCCTCCTGCGCGCAGCTGACCTGCTTTTCCGATCTCAGTGACGCCGGTTACGGGAAACCGCCTCGGAGCAGGCTCGGGGCGCCTTTTCCGAGGACGGGCAGTGGGCGGGCTGCGGCGGCCGGGCAGGGCGGGGAGCGGGGTAAGGTCCAGGGCACACGCTGGCCCGACGGGAGCCACGCCTCACCTTCAGGAACCTCAAGCCCTCCAACATCGCCCTGGTCAGCCCCGGCCACTGCAGGCTGCAGGATCTCAGCTCCCACACGCTCATGAGCGACGAGGCCAAGTGGAATGTCCGTGCTGAGGAAGGTGGCCAGGGCTTCCCGCCGCCAGACGGGGGGCTGGAGGGCAGCAGGCCGGGCTGTGCTCCCAGGGGGTTCAGTCCCGGGCCCAGAGGGCAGTGGCCAGTCTGTACCGCAACGAGGCGACATCAGGCCTCTGCCCGGAAGGTCCCCACAGCCCCACCTGGCTTGTGTGGGCTCGAGACCCCGTGCCTGGGGCGCGTGCCAGGTCCCAGATCCCCCGACGCTCGAGAGAAAGACCCCTGCGAGAGGAATGACGTGGTGCCCGGGAAGCTGCCCCTGGAGGGAGAAGGGCCCAGAAGGAAGGCATGTGGACAGCGGCTGCCCGGGCCCGACCGTGGGCACTTTAGGGAGTCTTGAAGTGACTCAGAGGAGGGCGGGGTGGGGTGGGGGGTGTCCTCCTTCCTCTGAAAAGACATGGGCACAGGGAGCTGGCCCAGGCTGGGCAGCTGTCAGGCGGCGATAGTGACCGCAGGGGGGCTCCGGAGGCTTGGGGGTGGGTATTGGGCACCCTGTCCTTGGGCCCTGGGGTGGATCAGTGCAGGTGGGGGTGGGGGTGGGGCTCCCGGTGTCTCTGGCCGGTTCCGGGAAGCCCACCCCTGGCTGCTTGCGGGGTGGACGTCCAGAGGGCGCCGCCCGGGACCTGTCGGGGCTGCAGAGCGGAGGAGTGGAGACCCTCCTGAGGGCCAGGCTCGGACGCCGGGCAGGACGGCTGGGATTGGCCTCCAGGTCTTGAGAGTTGGGGCCAAGATGCCTGCCCCTTCCCTGCTCCACAGCCGCGAGCAGCCCCGCTCCCAGGGGCCTCCCCTGGGGGGCTGGGGGGTCTCGTGTTTGTTTGTTGTTAAGGTTTATTTACTTACGCACACAAGAACTGGGGTGCAGGCCCGAGGTGGAGGGTGAGAGGACTCCCCAGAGACAGGGGGGAGCAGAACAGGCGGCGCCACTGAAACCCGCTGCTGAGGGGTGTGGGGGACCGGAGGGGCTGCTGCGCCCGGGCCCTCCCCGGCGGGGTCGAGCTCCTGCCCGCAGTGCTGGGCCCGCCACGCTGGGGGCCTCGTTCTATCAGCTGCCGGCTCGGGTGGCTCTGGACCCAGCGCCCCGCCTCTGCCCACAGACCCCCTCCAGAAGTCCTGGATGGCCCCCGAGGCCCTCAGCTACAATTTCAGCACCAAGTCCGACATCTGGTCCCTGGGCTGCATCATCCTGGACATGCTCAGCTGCTCCTTCCTGGACGTGAGCGGCGCCCGCCCCGGGGCCCGCTGCCCCGGGTGGCCCCCCCAGCCCCTCCAGCCTTTCAACTCGGGGCTGTCGGAGCCCCCCTCCGCCCCACGCCCCTGCTGCCCGAGGGCCACCGCCCTGGCCCTGCCCTCTGGGTCCCGGGGCGGGAAGGTGACAGTGGTCAGACGCCCCCTGCAGCCTGGGCTGCCACTGGCCGGCTCCCGCAGGTGCGGGGCTGGCCTGTCCGCTCTGAACAAGGGTGCTGAGCTGGGCGGGGCGAGCCTGAGCGCACCCGGGCGCCTGCGCTGCCCTCGGGGCCTGGTGCTCCGCCCTGCAGACCCTGCGCGGGGCGCTGTGGGGCCAGGCAGCCCCGGCGCTCTGTGCAGGGAGGCTGGGCGCGGAGGCCGGTGGCCAGCCTGCTTGCGGGCGCAAGCCCTGGGCGCCCCCTCCGCCGGCCCCCAGATTCCCTGCTGGGTCAGGGCGGGGAGGCGCCCGGCCTTGTCCACCCTGGAAGAGGGCTCCTGGCGCCGCCAACCCCCGTCCATCCCCAGGCCGCGGAGGCCATGCAGCTGCGCAAGTCCATCCGGACGCTCCCGGCCGGCCTGGGCAACGTGCTGAGGGCCGCGGAGCAGAGGCAGGTCCCTGCCGCCAACATCTTCAGCGCCCTGCTGCCGTCCATGCTCCAGGCCCACCCCGGCGAGCGGATGGCCATCCAGTGAGCAGCAGGGTCGCCACCCCCGGTCTCCCGCCACGGGGCCCCGCGTTCGGCCCACGCCCTGGCCCCCGGCCGGCCGGAATGTCTCAGCTAGATTTTGCCGTCAGAAGGCACAACAGGACCCTGCGTGCCGGGCTGCGCCAGCGTGGGCGTGAAGTCCAGTGCTCAGCCTCTTGGGGGGTCCCCGGGCCAGGTGCGGGGCCCTGCACCCTCCTCCCCACGCCCGCCCACCGGGGCCCCGCGGCCACTGGACACAGGCCGGGCCCGCAGGCAGGGTCGGGCCTCTGCTCTCCCCAGGGCTGTGATCCAGGCCACCTTCAGGAGCAGCAGCCTCAGGGGCCCCGCCGCCCGGACGGTGCAGCGGCCGCAGGACGTGCCCGTGTTCGTTGCCAACATGCTGCTGGAGAGCAGCGTGGCCAGCATCATAGGTGTGGGGACCGGCGGGCAGGCGGCCTGGGGCGCGGCGCCGCGGGCGTCATCTGGAGGGGCCCGCGCCGCTCCTCGGAAAGGCCAGGGCAGGGCGGGCCAGGCCTCTCGCCGTCCGTCTCCAGCACCACGGGCGCACCCCTGTCCGTCCCCCCGTGTGCCCGCCCACCGCTGCCCGTCCGTGAGCTGCGCGCACTCTCCGGCCTCACCCCGAACGACGCGCCTGCCCGCCCTCCATGTCCATGCCCTGCCGGGCGATGGCCCTGACTGAGCGACTCCCCACTCGGCAGCTCTCCGTGTCCCAGCGGCACGGGACGCTGCGATGGGCCGGGGGTGACCCTGCACCCGCGTGTGCTGTCCAGTGGCATCACTGCGGTTTGAGCCGCACAGACCTGGCCCCGGGCGTGTCGGTCACGGGGCTCACGGCTGCACAGCGCCCCCGGGGATGGCTGGGCCCTGTGGCACGCCCCGCCGGGGGGCCCCCACACAGTGACTGACCACGCCCAGGTCTGGGTAGAGCGGACAGTGGGAGGCGGGCGCCGCGCGCGGCCTGTGACGGAACCCGCCCTGCTCTGCTCGTCTCTGGAGCGGACGGCGGCCCACCGCTCGGCTCTCCTGCTTCTCCTGCTGGCGCCGAGGCCGCCACAGGCCGTCGGAGCCCGCCAGGCACCCGAGCCGCGCCCCGAGGCAGTGTCCCTCTGGGCCTCTGCCTCCTCTGTGGGTCCTGGATCCTGGGGGCGAGCGACACCTGCCTGCCAGGGGCTGCGAGGGAGGGACTGGACTGCCGTGGGGTCTTGGGCCTTGGGCGGTGGTGACTGGACGGGACGTGGGGTGATGAGAGCGCCACCTGGTGCCTGCTCTGCAAGGCCAGGCCCGGCCCCAGGCGCCCGGTGTCCCCACAGAGGTCATGAAGAACTTGGCTGACCAGCCCGAGATCCAGCTCCGGGCCCTGAGGAAGCTCCTGCAGATAAGCGAGGCTCAGCGAGGTATGCGCCCCGCCCGCATCGGGGGGGCCTTGTCCTCGCAGCCTGCTGGGCAGGCCCCTGTGGGGCCACCTCTACGAGCAGAGGGGGTGGACCGGGCTCAGAACCCAAACCTTCGCCTGACTTTAAGGGGTGCACGGTAAGACGCCCCACCTCTGCGGCTGCCTTATCGCCGGGCATTTCCGTGTGTAAGCAGCAGGGGGCGCCTGTGCCCGGGAAGTTCCTCTGCAGGGCAACTCGGGGGCCCGCACTGCCCGCGCCCTGGGCGCCAGAGCCTCCCTGGCCACTGCCGTCCGTGTGCGGGAACAGCCCCAACGTCGCCCCACGGCTCTTGCAGATTCTCGGCGGCCTGAGCCGCCCCCCACCCCGGGAGGCTGGGTTCAGGCAGGCGCCGATGCTCTCCAGCCCCGTGTCCCCGCCAGCCACGGGCCGCCCCCCCCGTGACCACGCCCCATCTGCTGCCCCAGCCCCGCCCCGCCGCCCCGCCCGCCAGGTCTGCCGTGGCCCATGGAGCTGGTGGAGCTGGTGATCCCCATCATGAGGCAGCACGAGCGGCTCCCTGACATACAGCTGTGCGCCTGCGCCCTGCTGCAGTCCGTCCTGGGCCAAGGTGGGCCCGGCCCCGGGGAGGTTCTGCCAGTGCTTCCCCCACATCGGTTACCCCCGGGCTTCTGCCCAGTGGTCCCCCCACCCCAGGATGAAGGGAGGGTATCACTTGCGAGCTGCGTGGTCCTGCAGCCCCCGCTGCAAGGGGGCCCGTGGCCTCCAGGGCAGCGCCAGCCTCAGCTGCTCCCACTCAGGCGGGCTCTGCCCCAGGGGAGGGGGCTCCTCCCGCCCAGCCTTGGGGTCACCTGGGCTCCCCCAACTGGCCTGAGCAGCACTGGCGCAGGACCCGGCAGCTGAGGTGCCCAGGGACAGCGCCCTGGCCCTGGCCCTGCTGAGTGTCGCGCGGAGTCACCCCAGGGTGGAGCCGCTTCTGGTGTCGGTCTACAGCCTGCTCACCATCGTCTGCAGAGAGGGTGGGTGCACTCCCCGGGCCAGACTGGGGTGCACGAGGGAGCGGGGCTCGGGAGAGTGCCGGCGTGTGGCCACTGGCTCCTGCCATGTGTGGCACCAGCTGGGGCTTCGCTCATCCCTGTCCCCTCCTCCTGACCACCTCATCTAATCACACTGCCCTGTCTACCAACTGACCCCTGCCCAGCGTCCAGAGCCGGGCCAGCACCCGCCCTCGGCTGCACAGCTTGGGGAGCGGGTCTGAGCAGCAGGCTGGGCGGCCACCAGGACTCTTTTCTCAGGCCTGCTCTGTGCGGGCTGGGGACAGGACGGGCCCTCCGTGGGGAGCTGCTGAGCCAGCCCGGCCCTGGGAAGGGCCCTGGGACTGGTGCCCAGGGCATGACCCACGTCTGGTTTCTGGTCCCGCAGAGGCAGGAGCCTGGCCGAGTGGCTGTCCAGTAGTGCAGGGTGCAGGGCTGGGGGACAACCGGTGAGGGAGGCGGTCCGGGAAGGCTTCCTGGAGGAGGGGCTCTCTGGGGCGCCAATCCAGGGCCTGCCCACAGACTCGGCCTCGGAGGAGCTGCAGGCGGCTGGGGTGTTCGAGCACATCCTGGGACACCTGGACGGCTTCTCCCAGAACAGGGACATCTGCGTTAACTGCCTGAGCCTGCTCTGGACCCTTCTGGTGGACGGTGAGAAGGCCGGGCCGGCACCCTCCCCGCCGCCCCCACGGTCTCTGCGACCTGCCCGGAGCCTGCCCGGGCGCCCTGGCCTGCGACAGGCTCTCCCCAGGCCAGCAAGGGTGGGGGGGAAAGCAAGTGTGTGTGTGTGGGGTCAGCTTCTGCCCAGGAGCCCCCTCAGCTCCACACACGCTGGGCCTCCTGGGTAAGGCCGGGGTCTCAGGAGCCCCAGCACTCGCCACTGTCCCGCCAGCCTGGGAGCTCAAGGGGCAGAGCACGTCCAAACACCGGGGCCACACCCAAGTGCACCCCGACCCGAAGCCTGCTGGGAGAAGCTGAGCGCAGCCTTCCACGTTGCCCCGGGAGCCCCGAGCCCTTCCCCACACAGCCCGGGTGGGGCAAGGGGACGGCCGGTGGCACCCCAGGCGACCACCGCGTGTCCCACCCTGCCCCACCAGCCGTCATCACCAACAAGGCGCCCCTGGAGAAGGCCTTGGTCCTCGTCGCCAGGGTGCTGGCCGCCTACCCCAGGGACGTGGAGATAGCCGAGGCCGGCTGTGCCGTCCTCTGGCTGCTGTCGGCGCACGGTGAGCTGGGCGGGCGGGCGGGCCACGGGCGACACGGGGCGGGACCGGGCGGCAGGTGACACGCCCGGGCCGCCCGCAGGCTGCGTGGAGGAGGAGCGGTTTGTCCAGGTGGTGGCGCTGCTGCTGCGCAGCCTGCGGCTGTGCCCCGGGCGGGTCCTGCTGGTGATCAACGCCTGCCGGGGGCTGGCCAGCCTCGCCAGGGTGTCAGGTGAGCCGGCACCAACTCCAGCTTCAGCCCTCCCCGAAGCCTTCCTTGAGGTGACGCCCGTCCCTGGGCCAGCAGCTGGCCAGGGGTGCCTCAGCTGGCCCACCGCCCCGCCCAAGCTGCAGGCCCGCAGCCAGCCCCGCCCCCTTGAGGTCCTTTTCCATCTCGGCTCCAGGACGGCGCACGTGGGGCTGGGGACGCCAAGCCGGGCCTGTCCTGTCTGCTCCTCTGCCTGAAGTGGGAGCCTGGGGGAGGCCTGGGACCCAGAAGGCAGGCCCCAGGGAGAGCGGTCTTCCTCTGGTAGAAATATCTGCCCTGTGGCGCCAAACAGGCTTGTCAGAGACCAGTGGGCAGTCAGCCCGAGCAGTAGGGCCTGGGCGGGCAGCAGGCCCAGCCTCGCAGCTGCAGTGGGGACACCAGGTCTGGAAGGGCAATGACCACAGGCTGCGTGAAGGCGCTCTGGGTGTCCCTGCAGCACCTCACCCTGGGCCAGGGCCAGCCCACAGTAGGAGCCTCTGCTGTGCCTAGGGGCAGGGTGCACCCCTCAGGGCACCCACAGGGTGCTGGGGGTGGGGGGGTCAGGTTGAGTGAGGTGGCGCCGGTGGGCCCCACCTCCTGGGCCAGGGCATGGCAGCAGGCCCTTCCTGTCCCCAGAGCTGGCGGCCTTCCAGGTGGTGCTGCCCGGAGAGGCTGGCAACGGCCTGGCGCTCATCGTGGAGACCTACCAGGCCCACCGGGACGACCCAGAGGTGGTGGAGAACATCTGCCTGCTGCTGGCCCGCCTGGCAGCCTACCGTGAGTGCCGTGGCCCCTGCCTGCCTCCCGCCGGTGCGCCCGCGTCTGGGCTGCCGCGCCTGAGGCGCCCTGCTCTGCTCCCCAGAGGAGATCGCGTGGGAGATGGTGTCCAGCGACATGGAGCCCCTGATCCTGGAAATGAAGGGGCGCTTCTCCTCCAGCTTGGTGAGCGGGGAGGGCAACCACACCCGTCAGAAAACTCGGGGGTCCGTGGGGCAGTGAGTGACGAGTCTCCCCTCGCAGACGCTGGTCTCCTATGCAGAAGAGATTCTCCTGGCACTGGGCGCGGCCCAGGCCCCCTGCACCGTCAGTGTCGCTGGGCACGAGCCTCTACCGCCACAGACAGGCCTGTCGCCGGCCAGCCGCCCTCCCTGCCCCGACCCCACGCTTGGCCTTCCCTAGTGGGCTGTGGGGAGCGGCGCCCTGGGCCAGCACGCTGGCCGCTCTTCTGGTGCCTGGCGGCCCCTGGCTGGCGTGGGGTGCCCCATACGCAGCCTCCACCAGCCCTGTGGCGCATGGACTGGCCCTCAGAATGCCGTGGGGAAGAAAGACACTGAGCCCACGCGCTGATGAAGTAAAGCCTGCTCGCTGTTCAGCCATCTCTGCCCTCTGTCCGGCGTTCAGGGCCGCGGGCGGCCGGCTCCCCGCGCCTGAGCCTGGCCGAGGTCACCAGCGCCTGCGGAGCGGTTCCTCAGGCTCCAAGCCTGAGTCCTCGGGGCAGCGGCAGGCGTCTCTTCCAGAACGGGGCAGCTGGCAGCCTACTGACCCAAGGCCTTGCTGAGGGCTGGGGCCTCCAGTCTCCGGGGGCTGGAGAAAGGGGTGAGAAGGACCCGCCTTCAGCCCGGAGAGCTCCGGGCATTAGCCTGAGCCAGCGGCCCACGGCCAGAGCCCTGCCGTCCCTAAGGACGAGACCCGGCGGGCCCAGATTCCGCCCGGCACCAGCGAGTCCCCAGAAGCCGGCCACTGCAGCAGCAGGGACCACACTGTCCACGCAGCCCCGACAGGCGTCCTGACACAGGCCCGGCCAGGCGCCCTCTCTTCAGTGCACGTCCGCCTCCCGGCCGGCCCTACCCCTGGCCCGTGCTCCCCACCCTCTCCAGGACGCCCCCGGAGGGGTCTGGAAGCAGCCCCGTACAAAGGATCCGCTCCGAGGGACGCGTCTGCTCATGGCTGTTTGCGCGTGGGCACACGGCCCGGAGGTGCAGGGCGGGTCCCCCGAGGCGCCGTCCCTGCGGTCGCGGGGGGGCGGCGGCCGGGGGGCGCCTGCCTTGGCCGCGTTCTCCCACTCCCTCTTGACGGCGACGTACAGCCTCATCGCTGCCTGGGCGTCCTGGACCTGGGGACAGGGACAGGGAGCAGCCATGACTGTCCCGGCACGCGGCGGGCATGGGCAGGCCAGGGACGCGCTGCGGGCAGGACGGCCGAGGCCTGAAGGCGGCAGGCTGCACCCGGGTGGGGGGGGGTCGGAGCCCAGGGGCCCTCCCATGACCGCCGAGGCCTGGGGGCTGCTCATGCGTGCTGTGGCCCAGCAGCCCCGCAAGGGCAAGCGACGGCCCGCCCGCCCGCTCACCGAGCAGTGCTCCGCCTCCTGCACACGGACCCCCAGGATCTTCTTGGCCAGCAGCTTCAGGGATGGCCTTCCGCTCTGGCAGGGGGACGCAGCAGGGTCGCGCACAGCCCGGGGCTGTCCCCACTGCCGGCCCGGCCCCCTCATTTCCAGGAGGCGCCCCCCACCCCAGGGGTCTCGGAGGTAACCGAGCGCACGCCGACGCTCCAGCCGATGGCAGCAGGCCGGGCAGGGCTCCGCGACCCACCTTCACTTGGCTCTTAAAAGGTTTGTATTTCTGAGTGTCCCGGATCTTCTTTTTCGGGTGATCGAGGAGCAGCACCTGGAAGAGAGCGGGCGCAGCGACATCGCTCCCGGGCTCAGACAGCACCGGAGGCTCCCCTCTGCACCCAGCAGCCACTGGCAAGGACCCCCAGAGTTAATGTCCGCACTAAGACGAGATGCTGACAGGAGCTGGGACTTCTGTCCTCGCCTGGCTGGAGGTGCCCCCAGACCCATGGCGTCCGGTCACCTCCGGCCTGCAGGCGTCTCCAGGGGAGCTGCACACGAGCCCCACGTGCGGGGACACGCACTGCTCAGGCGACCGTGCGTGTGAGGCCGCGCACTGGCGTGGGCAGGGCCTCGGTGGGAGGAGTTCCAAAGGCCCTTCGAAAGGCCCTTAGCCGTCCCGGACGACGGAGGACGCGGGGTTCCGCGGGACCCTGAACAGGCCCAGGCAGGCCTGACGTCTGCTTGCCCTGGGGTGCTCAGCAGAACTGGCGGGTCAGCTCTGCCCACAGCGGAGACCCCAGCAAGCGGGGGCCGGAGGCCACACCGGGGCTCCCAGCTTGCCCCAGGCCGCCCGGGCAGAAGGGGCTCTGGCCCCGGCTGTGCCACCAACTGCCCGATGGCCACCTGCCACCTCGGGCACGGAGCTGCCCGGGCCTGCAGTGTCCCTCGGGCCCGACGCCACCTACTCAGGCCCCGCGGCGCGTGCGTGCACCGGGCCAGGCCGCACCTTCAAGTCGTTGTGCAGCGCATGGCCGACGAGAATGCGGCCCCTCAGCAAGCCGGCCACCTCCTTCTGGACCACGTCGAACCGCTCCCCTGGAAGGCAAAGAGGCTCAGCACCAGCCCCGGGGCGGCCCGACCGACCAGCGGTGCGGACTGATGGCGGCCAGCGCCAGTGGGGCCCGGTCTCACGCCCCTCAGACGCCCGGGAAACCCTTCCGCTCGCCTGCAGGGGTTCAGCTGGGGCCCACAGGTGGGCTGGGCAGTCTGGGATGGAGGCACGGCGGGGACACCAAGCAAGGCAGCCGGCTGGGGGCAGCGCCCACAGGGCCCACAGAGCAGGGCGCCAGGCGGCCCCCATGCGCTGTGCCCCGCCTGCCAGCCATTGGTGGGCCCCCGCAGGCGGCCTTCCGGTCACCTGAGGCTGCGCCACGCCCTGTCCCTCTCGGCCCCTTCTGGACCAGGTCAGCTCGGCTCACCCCCAGCCCCAGGGCCCTGCTTGAAGCCGAACCAGATAGGCGCTGCCACCGTGCCCGCGCCGGGGCCCACTGCCAAGCGGCAGGGCAGGGCCCCTTCCGCACGGGGGACCCCAGACAGGAAAGGGAGAGGGCAGAGGAGGCGGGCGCGGAGACCCACCCTGCCCGAGGTGCTCCGGCCGGATCCCGCTGACCGCCGTCCTGTAGTCCGTGACCGGCTGGGCGGGCCGGACGTACTTGTCGTACACGCACTTCCCGAACTGGTTCACGAGGGACACGCGGGCCGCCACGCTCTCTTCCCCCTTGGGGCCCACACCCACCATCTCGCAGTCCAGGGCTAGGGCTTTCGTCAGGCTGCAGGGGCCACAGGTCCAGCTGAGCGGGCGCCCCACACCCCGGACACGCTCCCCGGGGTCACGGCTGCAGGCGCAGGGCCCGCCCGGCCCGGCCACTGCCTACCCGCCGAAGGCCTGCTCCTTCACCAGCGTCACGCCGCACTGGCCCTGGCCCTGGCCCAGCTGCTTTCTGGCCGCCTCGGCAGCCTCTGGGCCTATGGCCGCCTCGATGTCGTCTGGGTCCACGTCATCAAACCAGATGGCGCCCCTGAAAGGCAGAGGCAGGCGGCGGGTCTCACACTACGGAGCTGTCCCGCCACTGCATGCAGGTAAATCCCGGCCAGGGCGGGACCCGGGCGCAGCAGCCCCCTCCTGTCTCCCTGCTGCCCCTCAGCAGCGGGTTTCAGTGGAACCGCCTATTCTGCTCCCCGCTCTGTCTCTGGGGAGTCCTCTCACCCCCTCAGGTCTGTACCCCAGTTCTTGTACTTCATTTAAAAAATCTTAATCGCATAGGGCCCTCCCTGGTGGCGCAGTGGGTTAAAGCACAGCACTGAGAAGCCAAAGCCGCTTCCGCATGAGTTCGATCCCCGCCTGCCCCGGAGGTGACCACAGGGCGCGGCAGACCTCTCCTGACCTGCCCGCTGCTCCCCTCAGCAGTGGACTTTGTCCATCTGCCTGCTCTGCTCCCCGCTCTGTCTCTGGTGAAGCCTCTCATCTCTGGCCTGTACCCCAGTTCTGTATGAATAAATAAATCTTTAAAAAAAAAATTAAAAACAAAACAAAAAACCTTAAACACGCATCCTGTGAAACTCAGGCGCCGCAGGGACAGGGATGCAGGACCCCCTTGCCCACAGCCCCACGCTCTCCTTCCACTCAGCTAGCAACAGGTTCCCTGGGGGCGGGCGGCAAAGGGAGGGTGCAAGCACGTGGGCCGGACACAGCCCCCGGGCGCCTGCTGCCTGGCGAGGCCGGCTCGGGCAGCTGAAGTGGCTTCCTTGGGGCTCCCCAGGCCTCACGCCTGTGGGCTTCTCCAGGGACGGCTGGGAGTCCCTGGCCCCACCAGGTCACCAAACAGCTGTCCTCACTTTGGGTCTCCCCACTCGTCTCACTGACGGGTGTGTCTGGATGGGGGACCCCCTCCCCCAGAGACGTTGTCTGACTCACAGACAGGCCAGCTGCTGCCGGCTGTCCCCAAGGGGTTGCTGAGGTGGCCGTCCAACACACAGACGACCACACGAAGGCCCCAGGAGTGGGCCCAAGCCCCCCGACTAGCAAGACAGGGCATCGAGGGCAAACAATGTCCCGTATGGCTTCGGCACCCCACCGCAGGGCTGCCCACCGCAGGCCCAGCCCGCCTCACCGCGGACAGGTGCTGACGAGTACCAGGCAGGCCGCGGAGGGGCGGCGGGCAGGAAGCCAGCCTCAGCCTCGGCCTCCCGCGGAGAAAGGCTCCAGGCGCTGGGCCAGCAGCGTGGTGGCAGAGGCCGCACCAGCTCCCCTGGGCCGCTCAGGCCAGGCACCAAGACTCACTCGATAGATGGGGCCGGGGCCGGGGCCGCGGGGGCCGCCTTCGTTTTCCGTTTTTTGTGCTTGATGTCGCCTCGTTTTGAAGAAAGACTGCCGTCTGCCCTCTTCCGGGCTCCGCTGGCCTGGGTGGGAGGTGCTGGCCCCTTCCCGCTCCGCAGGGCCGGCTCTGGGCCTTCTGTCCCCATTTCCTCTGTCTTCACTTTACCTGAGATCTCTCTGTTGTGCCGGGCAACTTTGGGCTGCTTTTGGGGATCCATTTGGGAGCTAGCCAGAGGCTTTTCTGGGACCTGTGACTTCTGTGTCAGCAGCTAGGGAGGCCCAAAATAAAATACATATTTTAACTTGGAAACCACGCACAAGATATTAGAAACAGGTATGTACTTAAAGCATACGTGTGCACACACCGATCACATCTTCACTGCTACCACATGGCGGGAATTCCTCTTCCAGTGGCTCGGGGAAGTCTTTTCCCATTCTCACCCGCGAAGAAAACGGTCTCTGCATCTCTCACTAGACCCGTAAGGCAACGTGTGCACCCCTCACCGCTCAAACTCCCCTCCTAACAGACGTCTCCTGCGCCCCGAGGGACGACAGGCTCTCGCCATGGTCAGGGAGGGCTGGTGCTCACTGGGGTGGCCGCCCTGGCAGCTGAGGCCACCACGCTGGTGCGCGGACCCCTTCCTCCTCCAGATCTAGGGTAGCTCTGGGGGGAGTCTGGGGTCCAGGGCAGGAGTGCACTAGTGGGAGCTCACTAGCTTCTGTCCGTGGAGGCAGCTCTGCAGCTCTCTTCTCACCAGGCAGGGTCTCTCTGAGATGCCCCCTGGGGGCCAACCCCAGCATGGCTGGTCACCGCAGCCAAGATCTGCCTGCACCCAGGCTGGGGCAGCCACGGGAGCTTCTGGGTCCCGGAAGAGCCCTCCCCTTCCTAAGTAGTCAGCTTGGTCTCGAGGATGACAGCCCTGGCAGGCAGCACAGACCCAGGCCGAATGTGACTCTGCGCCCAGTGTGTCCACTACCAGCGCGAGGGCCTCGGGCCACGCCCCTTCACCAGGCCGCGTCTCAGCCCCCCAGACATCAGCTGGCAGGCGGCAGGGAACTCCTGGGGGGCGGATGCTGCGAGGCCTGGCGCGGGTCTGACCGAGTCAGCCCTGGGGAGGGCCGGCCCAGAACGGGCAGGGCGGCGCCCACCGGGCTCCGGGCGGCCCTGCC
>NW_004567107.1:1495923-1499869 GCF_000260355.1 Condylura cristata | reverse complement strand
GGGCCACGCGCCCAGGCTGCCCCGTAATGGCCACGGGGCCCCGCAGCAACTTGAGGCGACCGGTGACGGCCCTGTCACACGCGCTCTGTCCCCGAGCCCGCCCGGGAGGCCTCGGATGGGCCCACACCCCGGAGCAGATCTGCCTCCCCCCTCCTCCCCGGGGCGCAGGGATCAAAGCTTTTCTGAAACCCCGTATGGTAATACGGTCTATGAAATCGGGGAGCAGAGCAGACATTTGTGGCCATTGTTTGGTGACAAGACAACATTGCAGTAGTTCTAGCATCATCTATAGCAACAAGGATCAACCACCAACGGGGAGCCTCCCCCCAATTCCTGGGTCAGCAACAGTCACTGCAGCAGGGGCCACCCTTGGCCAGGGAGTGACCACCGGCAGGGCAGACCCTTCCTGACTGCCGGCCGTCCCCTTGGCAGTGGGTTTCAGCAGATCCACCTGTTCTGCTCCCACTGTATTTCTGCTGAATCTCCTCACCCCAGCACCTCTTGCCTGTACCCCAGTTCTTGTATGCATAAATAAATAAATAAAAAATCTTTAACAAAATCAGATCTGGGCCCTCCATGGTGACGCAACGGGTTAGGACACAGCACTACAAGCTGGCTGCAGCTGCTTCCGCATGAGTTCAATCCCCACCCTGGAGGTGATCCACATGGCGCGACAGACCTCTCCTGACCCGGCCGCTGCCCCCCTCAGCAGTGTGCTTCGTCATTTGGCCTGTTCTGCTCCCCACTCTGTCTCTGGTGAATCCTCTCACTGCCCCTGTATCTCTGGTCTGTACCCCAGTTCTGTGTGCACAAATAAATACATCTTTTTAAAAAAATCAGATCTAAACTTTTCTTGCTGACAGACACAGCAGACCCTGGAGCTTGTCCTCTCCTCTGGAGCTGGGCACCCCAGGAGGGCCACTCCCCAGGCCGGCCTGGCACAGAGCAGAACCCCATGTCTGAGAAAGGCCTGGGCCCTCGCCTCTTGGCCAGTCTTTTTACAGTAAAGTTCCTTTTCTCAAACCCCGTATGGTAATACGGTCTATGAAATCGGGGAGCAGAGCAGACATTTGTGGCCACTGGTGACAAGACAACATTGCAATAGTCATTCTAGCGTCATCTATAGCAACAAGGATCAACCACCAACGGGGAGCCTCCCCCCAATTCCTGGGTCAGCAGCAGGGCCCCTGCCTCTACTTGTTTAAGGTTTCAACTCTGTGTGTGTATTGGGGGGGGGGGGAGTTGCTCAGGAAAGTGCAGAAAATTAACCAGGTCACTTTGGAAAATACGGACCACCAGGAAGCCGCTGAGAAGAGGCTGGAGCCCGGCGAGGCTGACCAGTCCCTCGCAAGGCGTCTGCGGGGCTTCAGGGAGAGGAGTCCTGGCACGCGCATCCTTCACCACAGGGAGCTATGTGGGGCGCAGGTGGACTGCGGCAGCTTGGTGACTGTTCGTTACCTGAAACCTGACATTCACTGGGCAAGGTGCAGATATTCATTCATCTGTGCAAACCCAGCGCCACACACCGACGTGGTTCTGGCAGTAGAGCAGTGTCCTGGCCAGGTTGCGTGGTCGCTCCTGCGACCCTCGGGCTAAGCAGCTCGCTCGTGAGATGTGTCACTGGGAGTCTGGACCTGCCTTCAGTTGCGGGCACCCCCACTCCCCGGGCAGCGCTTGTCGTGATCGGGGACCCGCTTCCTTCCAGGGTCTGGGGGGTTCCTCTGTCCGAGCTGACAGCTGGGCTGACCCACGCCAGACGGCGGCACACGGCTCCAGTCAGGGCCGAGGGGCCGGGCCGGGCTGCTTCCCTCCTGCCTGAGTGTCTGGCGAGCTGGTGCGGAGAGGCCGTGGCCAGGAGGAGAGAGAGAACGAATCTGCGAGCCCGCTGAGTCCCTCCTGGACTCTTATTTCCTATGTGTGGAAGCCTACCTGGGGGGGACGGTGAGATGAGTCGGGGGAAGGACCTTGAGGAGCAGAGCTTTCTGCTGAAACTCCAAGGCATGATGTGGGTGGAGGCAGGGCAGCAGCACAGCCCCAAGTGGCAAAGGGGCATCTTGTGGATGGTGGTTGCCAGAGCGGGGGAGGAAGTCTGGACATCTCAGGGCAAAGGGAACATGGGAGGGCCGGTGGGAGCCGGTACAGAAGCCCAGGCCTGGGGCCGCAGCTGTGGGGTCCCAGGAAGCAGTCTCAGAGCTGCACTCCTCCGTGCACCACGACAGGAGGGCTCCCCATGATAGATAAGGCAGGGCGGGCAGGGGCCCCCCGCAGCCCGCTAAGCGGACCTCACAGGCCTGGGATGCAGCAGGTGGCGGATAAGGGACAGGGGGAGACAAAGAGCCCAATGGTCATCCCTCTTGGTCATCAGACAACTTGGGGGTGCTTGGCCGGGGTGAGCAGGAGCCCTCCATGGAGCAGAGTGGACGGCAGGGGTCTGCGACAGGTCTGTGACTGGGGTACAGGAGAGGCAGAGGTCAGGGAGGCCGGAGGTGCGCAGGGTCTGTGAGCCAGTGAGGGGGTTGCCCAGAGGTGGGGAAGGGGGTGCGGGGAGAGCAGGTGGCCTAACAGCAGCCTCACAGCATCCGGGATCACACCCCAGGCCCCAGTGGGGGTGCTCAGGGCCCAGGGCCCCAGCAGGTCCTCCAGGCGGAGGAGGAGCCTGGGCCCTGCCCTGGGAGGAGGCTCCCGAGAGCCAGCCCAGCCTGGGCCCGCCCAGCCTGCGGGGTCTGGCCCGCCCCACACTCACTTCCAGGTCGTGGCTGCTCAGAGGCGAGGCGAGGAGCTCCTGAGGATGAGGGGGCTTCTGGGCTGGGGGAGACGCGCGAGGGGAATTCTGGCTGCTGCCTTCCTCCTCCTGGGCTGCTGGGGACTCTCCCAGGCCCTGCAGGTGGGTGAACAGCTGAGTCCGGGGTGGGGAGCCCGGCTGGGAGCCCAGCCCTGTAGGTGCCGAGGCCTTGTCCCTGGGGAGGGGGTGCCCAGCGGCCCCAGGGCTGGGGTGGACTGGCCTCCGGGGCTCCTGGCCGGGGGAGGGTGTCTTCCCACCCACCTCTGCCCCAACTCCTCATTTGTCCCTTTTGTCCTCGGCCATTTCTTCAGGGGCCCCAGGAGGCGTCTTCCTGCTTGGACTGCCCTGCTCCCTGGACAGGTATTTGTCCCGGGTCCTCTTGGAAGGAATTTTCTCAGAACCTCAGGGGCCCGAGCTCGGGCTCTGGGCTGCTGGGTCAGGGTGTCTGTGGAACCCCTGTCAATGAACCCGCCACTTCCTGCCAAGTTTCAGAAACCCATCTGGTGTTCTGGGCTGTGCAGGGCTCTGACCCCGGGATTCTGCTCACTGTCTCGAGGGAATGGCCACTAATGAGCTGTCCCTTCCTGCCCGCGGCCTCTGTGGGGCAACTGATTTGCAGGCGATCTGTGGTTTCTGGCCGGGGTGTAGCTGGTTGGTCCTTCTGGGAGGAACAGGGCAGAGACTGCGGTTTCCCTGGGCAAAGGACCCTGGCCTCGTGGCCTCGCCTTGCCCATCCCCAGGGAGCCGGCCTCCTTCTCAGCGACTCTGATGGAAACGCTGGGTAGCAGAGCAGACGGGGTTGCTGGGAAGTCTCACTTGTCACCCTGCTTCTCTGTGGTCTGGACTGGTCACCTAGCGGCCACTGCCTGGAGCCAAGCTGCTGGGCCAGGGAAGGATCTGAGGGCAGGGGCGGGGCTAGAGAGGGAGTGGCTAGAGTGATAGGGCGGAGCTAGAGTGATAGTGGCGGAGCTAGAATGATAGGGCGGGGCTAGAGTGATATGGGGCGGGGCTAGAGTGATAGGGTGGAGCTAGAGTGGTAGGGTGGAGCTAGAGTGATATGGGGCGGGGCTAGGGTGATGGGGTGGAGCTAGAGTGATAGGGCGGAGCTAGAGTGATATGGGGCGGGGCTAGGGTGATAGGGGTGGAGCTAGAGTGATAGGGCGG
>NW_004567107.1:1492875-1495823 GCF_000260355.1 Condylura cristata | reverse complement strand
GGGGTGGAGCTAGAGTGATAGGGCGGAGCTAGAGTGATATGGGGCGGGGCTAGGGTGATAGGGGTGGAGCTAGAGTGATAGGGCGGGGCTAGAGTGATATGGGGCGGGGCTAGAGTGATGGGGGAGCTAGAGTGATAGGGCAGAGCTAGAGTGATAGGGCGGAGCTAGAGTGATATGGGGCAGGGCTAGAGTGATAGGGTGGAGCTAGAGTGATATGGGGCAGGGCTAGAGTGATGGGGCGGAGCTAGAGTGATAGGGTGGAGCTAGAGTAATAGGGGTGGAGCTAGAGGGCCAGGGCCGAGCGAGAGTGATGCGGTGGCGGTGGCGGTGGTGGCACTGAGGGGAGGGGGGTTGTGGAGGGGGAGGCTTTGATGAGGGTGTTCAAGGCACAGCTATAGCCAGAGGAAAAGACAGCTCGAGGCCACAGACCCTGCAGGCCCATTTAGGCAGCCCTCGACCCCACCTGCAGGTATTTCACGCTCCCCATTTCCTCATCAGAGAGCTGAGGGTGGGGGCCACCCACTCCTGGAACTCCTGGTGCCAAGCAGCTGAGCTGGGGCCCTCACCCAGCCCCCACCCACCATGCCTCCAAGCCCGGGGCACAGAGTGACGCAGAGGCCTGGCAGTGAGGGCCCTGGGACAGCTGAATGGACCATCAAAGCCACCTTTCACGCACCTTCCAGAACCTTCGCTGGCACAGCTGCCACCTGCTGGGCCTGGCTGCCCTCCTCGGCCCCCACGTGGCGTCTGGAGACAGAGGCGGGCTGCGGGGAGCATCCTGCACCTGGAGCTGCTGGTGGCCGCGGGCCCCGACGTGTTCCTGGCTCACGGGGAGGACACCGAGCGCTATGTGCTTGCCAACCTGCACGTGGTGAGGCCCGAGGGCGCGGGAGTCGGAGTCCCTGTGCTAGACTGGAGCCGGCTTGTGCTGGGTTTCAGGGGCACAGGAGTGAGTGGGAAGAGGTCGGTTTGGGCTTATTCTCCCCCACCCATTCTCACCTGGTGTGAGGTCTGGGGACCCTTCCTGTCTCTTCCCGCCATCCCATAGCCTCTAGCCACTTGGGTCCTTGGGGTCCCACATGCCTGGCCTCTGCCCTGGCACCCCTTTGACGCATGGGCACCTCAGCCAGCGCTGCCAGCAGCCCCCAGCCCCAAGGCTCACTCCACACGGGCATCCCTGGGTCCCTCTTGGGGGCATCCCCACCACTGCGGCCTCCCCTTCTTTTGGCTTCTGGGGTAGAAGGGGGCCCCCTCCGCCCCCCCCGCTGACGAAGCCCTCTCCAGCCCCTCTCTGCTGAGGGCCGGCTACACTCACCCATATGTCACCACCCCCAACAGGGGTCGGAGCTGCTGAGGGACCCGTCCCTGGGGGCTCAGCTCCGGGTGCACCTGGTGAAGATGGTCATCCTGACGGAGGCCCAGGTAGGCCTGCGCCACGCTTTCCGTTCTCGTCCGTCCCTCCTGGGGATGCCACCAGGCAGCGTGGGCTGGCGCCGGTCCCGGCTCTGCAGCAGCAGGCACCCCGGGGCGGCCCTAAGTGCCGACGCCGTCCCCCAGAGCGCTCCGAACATCACAGCCAACATCACGGCGTCCCTGCGGCGTGTCTGCGAGTGGGGCAGGAAGGTCAACCCCCCGGAGGACTCGGACCCTGGGCACGCCGACCTGGTCCTCTACATTACCAGGTAGCAGCCCGCCAGGGGCTGGGGCCGCCGTCTGGGCGCTGCCCGCCACACCACTCTCTCTCCCCAAGGTTCGACCTTGAGCTGCCTGACGGGAACCGGCAGGTTCGGGGAGTCACCCAGCTGGGGGGCGCCTGCTCCCTCTCCTGGAGCTGCCTCATCACTGAGGATACTGGCTTCGACCTGGGGGTCACCATTGCCCACGAGATTGGACACAGGTACGTGGCCCCAACAGCTGTCCCCAGGCTCAGGTCAAGGAGCTGGCAAGGGCCCTGACAAGGGCCCTGGAAGAACCTTCTGGAAGGAGTCTTTTTCCTAGACCCAGAAGACTCGGAAGGGGTGAGGTGATGGGCTGGGCCAGCTTGGTTGTGAAGTGACTGAAAGACAAAAGGTTTTTTTTTTTTTTTTAAGAGCAACAAACTTAGCAATTAGAGAAAGAACTTTTGTAGACAATTCAAGTAAAGAAAAAACAGGCTGTGAAACGCCCCCAAAGGCCATCACTCAGAGACAGGGATTTGCAGTTTGCCTTTTTTCACATGCTTTTTATTTGCAAAATTGGGTTTGTTAACTGCTTTTTTATTTTTTAAAGGACGTACCTATCTATGCATACAGAACTGGGGTGCAGGCCAGAGGAGCAGGGGCGGGGAGAGGCTTCACCTGAGGCAGAGCGGGGAGCAGGACAGGCAGATGGACGAAGTCCACTGCTGAGGGGGCAGCAGGGGGTCAGGAGAGGTCTGCTGCTCTGTGCAGTCACTCCCTGGCCGGGGGGTGGAACTCGGGCCGCAGCGGCTGCGGACAGCTTCACAGTGCTCAGCTTACTCCTTGAGCCACCAGGTAGTTACATAATCAGCCCCCAGTTTGGGACATCTAAGTTGTTCCCCAATTTCCCAGTTGAACACCATTCCTATGGGCAAAACTTTATCTTTATCCACTCTTACTCTTCTAGAGTGGTGAGTTTCCTTTCTTTCTGATTTTCGCTCTTGTTTTGGGTGACACCCACTTGCTGTCAGAGCCCAAGTCGCAGGGATTTGGTGAGACCTACCCCTCTCTCCCAGGCCCACCCGCGTCTCCCCAGGTGGCCGCAGGAGGCCTGGCCAGGGGCCCACACCCCAGCAGGCTCTGCCCTCAGAGCGCCCCTCCCTTTTATGTCAATTCCTCTGTTTTGTTTGGAGGGGAAAAAGTCTTGGAGAGCGTGGAGAACTCTGGTTTAACCCACCACACCGTCAGGGGCGGGCGCTCACCCCCAGCCCGCTGGGCGCCCCACACCAC
>NW_004567107.1:1489727-1491840 GCF_000260355.1 Condylura cristata | reverse complement strand
CCCTCTGCACGCGCACCCGGGCCTCTACTACGGCGCCGATGAGCAGTGCCGCGTGGCCTTCGGGCCCTCCGCCGTGGCCTGCAGCTTCGCCAGCCGGCACCTGGTGAGCCCCGCCTCCTTGGGGGACTTCGTGGGGGCCACGCCATCCCCGCTTGACCCTTGGCCCCGGCTCAACCCGGGGCGCCCCTCGGAGTGCTTGTGAGTGTCTGGGGAGGGGCTTCAGGGGCCTCGCAACTCTTAGTGACCTATGGATGGCCGGCTGTGAGTGGCCCCGACCATCCAGGCCAGGGCTTGGTGGCCCCAGAGCTTAAGGAAGGGGCTGCTGCAGGGCCCTGGGCCCGAGCGAGCCGTGGGGGAGCTGTGGGGGGCTGGCACCCGAGAGACCCCCGCAGGGCTGGGGGGCCCTTCACAGCATAGCAAGTCTGAGGAGTGTGCGCCGCCCTGCACCTGTGCACACGGGAGTGTTTCTTGCGCCTGACCGGGGCCCCCTGGCTTTACATTTCGTGAACGTCCGAAGGACGCTGGCTCCTGTCACTGCCCCTGATCCGGATGGGAGAGGCCCTGTCCCCCCCAACCCCTCCCCCGAGCAGGCGAAGCCGCCCCGGCTGTGTCAGCGTGGCTGGCGGTCGGGGGCAGCCAAGGCAGGGGGTGGCCCGGTGGCCCCTGGACTGACCAGTGCCCCCCTCAGGATATGTGCCAGGCCCTCTCGTGCCACACGGACCCTGGGGACCAAAGCGGCTGCAGCCGCCTGCCCATCCCTCTCCTGGACGGGACCGAGTGCGGCGTGGACAAGGTCGGCTGTTTGGGGCGTGTGAGCGTGCGCAGGTGTGAGTGTGCACGAGCGTGAGTGTGTACAGGTGAGTGTGAGCACGCGTGAGTGTGAGCACGGGCAAGCGTGTGTGCGTGTGCATGACGTGTGAGCGTGTGTGCGTGACGTGTGTGCGTGTGTACATGCCGGGTGAGCGTGTGCATGTGCGCGTGTGCACGACGTGTGAGCGTGTGCACGAGTGTGTGCACGAGCGTGTGCACGACGTGTGAGTGTGTGTGAGCATGTGTGCGTCACACGTGTGCGTGCACACACGTGTGTGACGCGTGTGTGTGCGTGGTTGCGCGCGGGCCTGAGCGTGTGTGCGTGCCCGGCCCAGCGCCAGCTGCCTTCACCTGGGTGGGCAAGGCGGGTGGTCAGCCAGGCAGTGGGCTGGGCGGGCCTTGCCCCCGGGCGTGGAGGAGGGGCGGTGTGGGATGCTCTGGGTGAGGCCGCCGCGTGGGGTGTCGTGGCGGTGGGCCCTGGGGGTGGGGTGTGGGGGCGCACCCTGGTGTGAGGGGCGGGGCGGTGCGAGCGCTGTGCCCCCGCAGTGGTGCTTCCGAGGCCGCTGCCGCCCGCTGGCGGGGCTGCCCCCCGTGGGGGCCGTGCACGGGCTCTGGTCCAGCTGGGGTCACCCCAGCCCTTGCTCCCGCTCCTGTGGCGGCGGTGTGGTCACCAGGCGGCGGCGGTGCGACAACCCCAGGTACCGCGGCGAGGGCGGGTGGGGGTGCGTGTCCCTGCTGGGGGCCGCGGGTCACCGCTGCCCACCTCGGGCTCTTTTCAGACCTGCCTTTGGGGGGCGCGCGTGTGTGGGGGCCGACCTGCAGGCGGAGATGTGCCACACTCAGGTAGGCGTGGGGCGGGGCGCGTGTCCACGGCGGGCAGGGTGCTGGGTGCCCCCCAGGCCCTGCCCCAGTGCCCGCTCCCCCAGGGCGCGCCCTGCCTGCCCGCTCACTCCGGGTGGCACCTCAGGTCTCCCCAGGCCCGGGGCAGTCCGCCTGGGGGAGGCGGGGTCGCTCCTGCTGGGCCCGTCCACTTCAGCAGCTTCCAGATGGCCGTGCAGACATGTCTTGCTGCCCGCCCGCCCGTGCCCGCTGCTGGGCCGCCTCTGCCTGCAGAGACACGCGGCCCCGGCTCTGGAGTTTGGGGTCTGGCCCCCAGAGCAGCGCCCTTGCCCTGCTCCCCTCTCGGCTGCTGCTGGTCATTCTGGCTCTGTGTCCTCAGCCTGCCCTTGGGAGGCGGTCAGGAGTGGGCATCCAGCCCTGTGACTGCAGGGTGCCATGCTGTCCCCCGTGACAAGGCCCCCCC
>NW_004567107.1:1487522-1488517 GCF_000260355.1 Condylura cristata | reverse complement strand
CTCCCAGCAGCTGGGCCCGCGCTCCGGTGGCGCCTGGCGCCTCCCCTGCCCACGGAACCCTGGGGCGCAGGTGGGGGCTCTGCGGCTCCTTGAGGGTGGGCGCTGCGAGGCCCCCAGGGGCCTGTGTCCACTCACGGTGAGCGGGTCCCCCTGTGCCGAGCCTAGGGCCTAGCCTTCTTCCGTCCAGGGCAGCGCCTTTGGGGTGGCCCTGCACCTGGGCCCATTGCTCCCCATGACGGGGGCTCACGCTGCCTGAGATGGCCCCAGTGAGCTTCGGGGTTCAGGCTTTCCGCCCTGCGCCCTCTGCTCTCTGACGGCTGGGGTGTAAGTGGCTGAGCCCCGCTCCCTGTGCTCCCAGAGTATGTCACCTTCCTGACGGTCACCCCCAACCTGACCAGCGTGTACGTCGCCAACCGGAGGCCCCTCTTCACACACCTGGGTGAGCTGCCGCGGGCTCGCCAGAGCTGGCCGCCGTGAAGGGCCGGTCCCCAAGGCGCCTCGTGGTGCCGGCTGCAAGTTGGGGCTCCCTGGCCTACCTTCAGCTCAGGCAGCCCATCGGGGGTCCCCAGGACCCTGAGAGAGGCCCCATATACCTGGGGCTTGTCCCAGGGTGGGGTGCAGAGTAGGTGGGGCGCCCTGGCGGGCCCCCACCTCGCGGCACCTCCCCCCAGGAGCTCGGCCGACCCCATGTCCTCTCCCGGGGGGTCGCTCTGCAGGCAGCTGGAGGGACGCTGGCGTGGACGACCGCCCTGGGTGGCCGGTGCCGCCTGGCCAAGGCCCGCCCTCTCGGGGACCTGACCGAGGTGGTGGAGGCAGGCTCCTTGGCTGTGCCACACCACAGCGGGTCTTCCCGAGATGCCCACACTGACCTTTGAGTCTGCAGTGGGGAGCTTACCTGGGCGCCCGAGCGCCCCACCTCTTAGAGCTCAGCGTGTGCCCACGGTGCCCACGGGGCTCCGGAAGAAGGCTCAGAGCTGGCCTCTCTGGTTGGACAG
>NW_004567107.1:1484166-1485172 GCF_000260355.1 Condylura cristata | reverse complement strand
ATCCCCGCGGCCCCTCCCCGCACGGCTTGCTCCGCGCCTCCCCAGGGTGACAGCAGGTGGCCCAGCATTATGGGTGACTGGGCCGAGCCCCTTCCTCACAGGGCCCCAGTTCTGTGCCCTGTCCAGAGGGGAGGGGTAGGGCCGGCCCCTGTGGCCCAGGGCTCCTTCCCCACTTCCCGTGAAGGCCAGCTCCTGGCCCGGGCCCCTCAGGACCCTCCCAAGGTGCCGGGGCCACACGCTCCTGCCTGGCAGCACGACACTGGCACCTGTCCCCTACCTGGAGCTGCGCTCTCAGCCCCATGGCCACGGCGGGCCTGACCCCCGTCCGGCGCGATCCCCGGGGCGCGGCGGGGCCTGACGCCTGTCCCATGTGACCCCCAGGGGCGCAGTGGACCCAGCTGCCTGGAACAGGACCTGGCCACAGGGGCTGGGTGGCTCAGAGGCACCAGTGACCACCGAGCCCGGCTCTGCAGACTGCACGCCGCCTGCCCTGGCGCCCCGTGCCTCGGAGACGCGTCCTCTGGGCGGGGGCCCCGGGGGCCTCGTGAGTGTCCGGGAGGGGGCGGCTGTGGGGGTGGCATGCCCTGCCTGGCGAGGAAGATGCCCTGGCTGCGGACAGGGCCCTCAGGCCCTGCTGCCAGGCCCCTGGGCGAATGCCCAGAGGGGCCGGTCAGCCTCTGCTCAGGGGAGGGAGGCGGCCCCCGGGGCCCCGTGGGGACGGAGGGGGGCGCGACTGTCACGGCGCTGTCCGGGGCTGGCGCCTCAGACCCAGCCTTGCCTGCGCTCCGCTCTGGGCCCCACCCCTGCGCCTGGGCAGAGCCGGCCGCTGCAGCCGGAGGGGCGCGCTCCGGAGACGCCGCCGGGGAGCTCGAGACCCCACTGTCTCGGGAAAGGACCGGGCGGGGGGGGCGGAGGGGGCGGAGGGGAGCCCTGTCCACGGCCGTCGTCCCCACGCCGTCGTCTGCCCCCGCAGCCGGGCCCCCAGGCCGAGGAGGTCGAGGAGGAA
>NW_004567107.1:1478142-1482952 GCF_000260355.1 Condylura cristata | reverse complement strand
ACCTGCCGCCCTCACCCGCTGCCTGCACACCACGCTCAGCTTCTGCGTCCCCTGCGGAGCCCCGCTGGGACGGGCGTGGGGCCTCCCTGAGGGCGGGGACCCCCGGCTCCTCCGGCCCTGACTCTCGCGTGCCCCAGGTGGAGGTACAAGCTGGCCGCCTGCAGCGTGAGCTGTGGGGGCGGGGTGGCCAGGAGGGTCCTGTACTGTGCCCGGGCCCGAGGCGAGGACAGGGGCCAGGAGATCCTCCCGGACTCCCAGTGCCAGGGGCTGCCCCGCCCGGAGCAGCAGGAGGCCTGCAGCCCGGACCCCTGCCCGGCCAGGTCAGTCAGTCCCGGGACACGGCCGCTCAGAGGCCTGGGAGGGGTGGCCGCGGGCGGAAGCAGCTGCAGTGAAGTGCGGGCGACGCTGTCGGCTCTGATGGGGCGTGGGCGGGCCGAGACCTCACGGCAGTGGAGGCCGCGTCTGGGCGGGGCCCCGGGGGGCACAGCACCCATGCAGTGCGCAGGAACCCCGACCAAGCCGCCAGGCCCGGAGGCGGCGTCTGCTCCGAGCGGGCGCTGCCGCTCACTGCCTGCAGGCGCCGGGAGCAGCGTGGGAGGCGCCCGTCGGACGGCCCGGCAGGGGGGCGGAGGGTGCTGGGGTTCGGCCGTCCCAGTGCAGGCTGCCTGGGTTCAGGCCCGCTGCAGACCGCGTCGGCGGTGGCCGCTAGCCGGGGAACACCGTGCGGCCAGGTCTGCTCCCCTGGACCGGCCGGGCGCCAGCCGCCATCCCTGGTCTGGCCGGGCCCGCACCTCCGGGGGTGGCCCGGGGTTCGTCACCGAGGGCCGGGGAGCCCCACCAGGACAGGCGGCCTCTTCCCCGAGCCGCTGCGCCGGGGCCTGCCGGGCAGGGGTGCGGCTGGCCGTGCCTGGCTGACGCCCGGCGGGGAGCGGCCGGGTGAAGCGGCTCTGGCCCGCCTCCCTCTCGGGCCTCCTGCAGGTGGAAGGTCGTGGCCCTCGGCCCCTGCTCGGCCAGCTGCGGCCTCGGCACCGCCGTGCGCTCGGTGGCCTGTGTGCGGCTGGACCAAGGCTGGGACGTGGAGGTGGATGGGGCGGCCTGTGCAGGGCAGGTGCGGCCGCAGGCCAGCGTCCCCTGCAGCGTGGCCGACTGCACCCACCGGTGGCATGTCAGCGCCTGGACGCAGGTGGGCACGGCGGCGAGGGCGGGGCGCGCTGGGCCTCACGGTCACCCTGGAGAGGAGGGGCGGGCATGGCGGCCCTACGAGGCCCGGAGGCCTGGCCGTCTGGAGGAGGAGGGGCAGGTCACTCGGCACGCTGGCAGCCGCGCCCTCTGCGCTCCCTCCCAGGGCACCTGAGAAACCGCTAAGTCGGCCTGTCCCTCTCGGGAGGAGCTGCCGCTGGGGTGGCAGGGAGGGGGTCGGCGACCGTCCACCTCCTCGGTCAGAGGCCCCGGCGTCTGGGTCAGGCCAGAGGAGAGCCGGGTGCCCTGCTGCAGCCACCGCCTGGCCGCCTGCGCGAGGGCGCGGAGGGGCAGAGAGGCCTGGAGGGGGACTTTCGCCGGCTGGGTCTGGCTCCGCCCACCCAGGCGACCTGGGCCCGTGTGCGCACCTGTAGGTGGGGCGGGCGCCCACGCCAGGCCGGGCGGCCCCGACGCTCCCCTCCTCCCACAGTGCTCTGTCTCCTGCGGGGAGGGCATCCAGCTCCGGCATGACGCCTGCCTCGGACCCCAGGCCCGGGCGCCCGTACCAGCCGACTTCTGCCAGCACCTGCCCAAGCCCATGACGGTGCGGGGCTGCTGGGCCGGGCCCTGCCCGGGGCGAGCCACGGCCAGCCCGGAGCCCTGGGAGGGAGCTGCTGCTCCAGGCGGGACCACGGCTGCCACCCCTGGGCCTCCTCCGGAGTGGCCCCCGCGCCCAGCCCCTCGGCTTTGGGGGCCCCAGGAGAGCTCCAGCGAGTCCAGTTACGTTCCTCCTTCCTTTCTGTCCTGGTGCTGGCTGCAGGAGGCTAGGCCGAGGCACCTTACTGGGAGAGTGAGGTCCTTGGGGGTCTCCGGGGTGGTCCTAGGCCACCTTTCACTCTGCTCCCCCTGAAGCCATTGCAGCTGAGTGGGGCCCGGGGCTGTGTGCTGAGGGCGGGCGCCTTCCGGAGGCGCTCTGTGCCCGGGAGGGTCATGGCTCACCAGGGCGGGCCCCTCCCGACTGGGAAGGCGTCCAGCCGGATGCCAGCCTCTGCCGTCGCCCGGCCCCTCCCTGCCGCCCGACCCACCTGCAGCCGCGCTCACCTGTGCCCGGCTCGCTCTCCAGGCGCCTGTGGGGGGCTGCGCCTGGAGTCAGAGGGAACCATTGACATGCGAGACCCGGTGTTCACTGACTGCACCGTGGCCATCGGGCGGCCCCTGGGCGAGGTGGTGACCCTCCAGGTCCTCGAGGGTTCCCTCAACTGCAGCGCTGGTGAGTCCAGGGCCGCCCCTGCCGTGCGCTCCTGCCTGGAGCCAGTAGCCAGCGGGGCCCCTCCACTGTGGGGAGTGACTCCCCATCTCACAGGTGGGGAACTGAGCCCAGGGAGATGAAGTGACATGTCCAGTCAGCTAGCGGCGCATGGCCGGTGAGGGGGTGGCTGGCCTGGAGCGGGCTGTCATGCGCCGCCCCTCCTAGGGGAGATGCTGCTGCTGTGGGGGAGGCTCACGTGGAGGAAGACGTGCAGGAGGCTGGCGGGGGCCACCTTCAGCTCCAGAGCCAACACGCTGCTGGTGAGGCAGCGCCGCGTGCGGCCACAAGGGGGCGTGCTGCTGCGCTTCGGGAGCCGGCCGGCCCCGCGGGCCTTCCACAGAGGTGCGCGGCCTCCCCTCCCCTGGGGTGGTCAGGAGGGTGCTGCTGCGGACCGGGCAGCAGGCGGGCAGAGGGAAGCAGCAGCACCTGCCAGATGCCCTGCGCTGGCCCCCCACACCCACCACCAGAACACGGGGTGCTCGGGCCTTGCAGCCAGATAGTGGGGGCTCTGGCCACACCGCAGCCTGTCCTTAGGCCCCACCTGCTGGCCCCACCGCCACCGTCCTGTCTGTCACTTTCGGGCCCTTCGGGGAGCCGCACCCCCCAGTCCTGCCCTGGCGCCCCTCGACCCTGGCTCGTGGGCCTCAGAACTGGGGCTGCTTGCACACGCCCGTGTTCACACGCCTCAGGCCAAGCTGGTGTCCATCCGGGGCCTCTGACCGTCCCCCTGCCTGCATCCTGTGGCCCCCCCGCGGGGGCGGCTCCTCATCTATTCCTCTAGGCCAGGGGGTTCTACCCCCGCCCCGACTGCCCCTGAAACTGAGGTCTTTGTAGAGACTTGATGGCACCGCTGGCCCCCAGCGTCCAGCTGTGCGGGTGTTGGGCTCCCTGGTGAGGGACAGGGGCCTCTGCCGGCCGGTGCTGCTTCTGGCTGCGGGCACCGCAGGGCCCGCCCGCAGGGGGCGGCAGTCGGCCTCCTACTCCAGTGGACATTGGGCCGGGCGTGGCACGCGGGACCCCTGCGCTCGTGACCTCGTCCAGCCTTCCTGACCGGGCCTTGCCCGGCAGACGGCGTGGGAGCCAGGGCTCGGAGGACGCACAGCCTTCCCGTGCCACTCGGTGGGGTGGGGTTCAGTCGCGGCTTTGGCCCGGGAGCCCCCTTCTTGACCACGGCACGTACCGCCTCCCCACTCCCGGCCGCTGGCTTCCTCAGACTTCCGGGGGCTCTCCGTGCGAGGTGGCCGCCCCCCAAGCCCTCCACCTGCTCGCCCCTGCAGAATGTGACCTGCAGCTCTTCGGACCCCGGGGTGAAATCGTGAGCCCCTCCATAAGTCCAGGTGGGAGGAACGCGGGGGGCTGCCGCGTCTTCATCAGCGTGGCCCCGCAGGCCCGCCTCGCCATCCACGCCCTGGTCAGCGGGCCGGGCCCCGGCGCCGAGGGCTCCAGCACCAGCTACATCTCGGTAGGCCCCAGGGTGGGCCGGAGTGCGCCCACTCCTGACTCTGGTCACCTGTCTCCGGGGCGGGGACTGGCCAGAGTCTGTCCGTGAAGGAGCAGGGAGCATCTCCCCCGTTAGCGACCGGCAGGTGTCTGCACGAGGGCGCCAGGGAGCCCAGGATGCCCGACCCAGCGGCCCTGTCCTGTGAGAGGCCAGCAGGCAGCCTGGCCCCTCTGTGTCCGTGGGGAGAGGCCAGCGTCTCTGAGTGCTGGTTCCTGGGTGGGGTGACGGTGCTCCCATCAGGGCTGGGGGTGAGGACAAGCCGGCCCTGGGTTGTGCTGCCGTGTGCATGCCGGGCTCCAAGCACTGGCTCATCAGCCTGGGGCTGCCTGTCCCCCAGGTCCGGGACACCCACAGCCTGAGGACCAGGACTTTCCACGGGCCACAGGCGCTGTACTGGGAGTCGGAGGGCAGCCAGGCCGAGCTGGAGTTCAGCCAGGGCTTCCTGGAGGCCCAGGCCAGCCTGCACGGCCAGTACTGGACCCTCCAGCCTGGAGCGCGGCGTCCCGGCAGGGCCCTGCCCCGGCCTCCTCCCAAGCACACCCAGGGGCCCGGGGTGCAGGCCGCTGCCCCCTCCCAGTCCTGGGGGGGGGAGGAAGAAGGGGCCTGACGTCGGTGACGGCGCTGGGCGCCGGCCAGCCCTGAGAGCTGCGCTGGTGTCCAGCGTTTCTCTCAGTCCCCACCTTGCACCTGGCTCCCCCAGGACCCTCTCAGCGCCAGGCCAGGGCGGGGCTGTCCACAAGAGCAGCCACGCCCCACTGGTGCCAATAAATGCAGCCAAACCACGCAGCCTGGGTGAGCTCTTTCACATAACCTATCCAGAG